>NC_139966.1:14211809-14584309 GCF_963993115.1 Abramis brama
CGTTTTGTAGATTCCTCCATGGCCACTAAGAGGACTGGAGTGATAGTGCTGCAGCAGAGAGGGCCGAAGACTACTGGGAACGTACACACGGTAGTGCAACTGGTTATTTGGGAGGTATGTTTTATGATATAATTTGTCCTCAACAACTTCGTATTGTTCTACCAGACTTAAACTGTTTTCTGCAACTGCTTGTAATAACTTCGTAACTTCAGTGTCTTTGTGTTGTTCCTCCCACAAGACAACATCTGACAATGGAAGCTCCGGGTCCTTGTGGCTGGTGTACAGACTGCAACTTGAGGTTTGAGAAGTCCTGGATAGAGCATCTGGTGCTACATTGAGTTTCCCTTTTCTGTACTCTATTATAAAATCAAATTTCTGCAGTCGCAGTACCCAACGGATGAGACGACTGGTGGTTTTGGTGGAACCCATGACCCAGTGTAGAGCGGAATGGTCTGTGACAACGGTGAAAAGTTTGGGTTCCAGGTAGTGTTGCCATTTTTCTAAAGCCCACACTACTGCCAGACATTCCTTTTCAGTTGCGGTATAATTTAATTCAGCTCCTGTTAAGGATCTGCTTGCATATGCAATCACTTCCTCCCTGCTAGTATCTTTCCGTTGGGCCAGAATCGCACCCAGACCCGTGTCACTGGCGTCAGTGTAAACGGTGAAGGGGAGTGCAAGATCTGGATGGCCAAGGATGGGTGATGAGGTGAGGCAAGACTTTAATTGTTCGAATGCTTGTTGGCACTGTACTGTCCACTGAAATCGTTGTCCTTTTTTTTTCAGTGAGTTGAGGGGTTCGGCTATTCTTGAAAAGTTCGGGACAAACCGATGGTACCAGCCCGCTAATCCAAGGAACCTTTGAACCTCCTTCAGGTTTTTTGGCACAGGGTAGACGTGAATGGCCTCTGTCTTACCTGGGTCTGCTGAAATGCCTTGAATGCTGACAACATGTCCCAGAAAGGTGATTTCTTGCAGACAGAACTTGCTCTTCTTCAAATTAATAGTTAGCCCAGCCATTTCCAACCTGTGAAGAACCGTCTGAAGGTCATGGAAGTGCTGGTTGATCGAAGGTGAGTAAATGATTATATCGTCTATATAGACGAGGCATATTTTTCTTCTTAACTCCCCCAGGCCTGTTTCCATAAGTCTCTGAAATGTGGCGGGAGCATTTTTGAGACCAAAAGGCATAACATTAAACTGATAGAGCCCTGCAGGTGTGATAAAGGCAGTCTTGGCTTTGCTATCGGGGTTCATTGTCACCTGCCAATAGCCACTGTTGAGATCAATAGTGGTGAAAATGGCAGCTCCAGAGAGTGACTCCAGGATTTCTGAAATGTTGGGGAAAGGGTAAGCATCACTTTCTGTGACCGAATTAACTTTTCTGTAATCCACACAGAATCTAAGTTTTCCATCCTTTTTAGGAACCAAAACCACTGGTGAGGCCCAACCAGAGTGAGATGGTTCAACAATTCCTTCCATCAGCATTTCTTCAAGTTGCTCATCCATGGCAAGTTGTTTTAGAGAAGACATGCGATATGGTTTTTGTTTAATGGGTACTTGGCAAGTAGTATAAATGTGGTGTTGCAGAACATCAGTACGTCCCTTCCGGGGAGTACACACCTGAGGGTTGCTTTGCAGGATGTGGAGCAACTGTTGTTTACCATCTGGAGGTAAATGAGCTTCATCCACTGCCTTTTGAATTAACATTTCTTTATCCATACTGTCAGGGTGTTGAATTAGCAGTTGAGTAGATGGAGGTGGAATAGAACTTAGTAAAGATAGATTCTGTGTGATTTTCTTCTGTGGCAGGTTTCCTTGTGTTGGACTTACAATTGGTACACTGGCATTGCCTGGTTGAAAAGGATACTCTTTTTCAAGAGAAAACTTGAAAGAATATTTTTGGTCTATGACATTAAGCTGCATCCCACTGAAGAAGATAAAATCCAAACCTAGGACTACAGCATAGGCGAGAGCTTGTGACGTCAGAACAGCAGCAGGTATGGTGAAAGCTTGGTCATGGAGTTGTAAGGTGGTATTCATCCATCCTAATGGAATCTCTGCTTTTCCATTTGCCAAGTAGAGAGGTCCACGGGACCATGGGTGGAGCTGAGTGGATGATGGAAACAGCTTCATGAGACTTTCATGAATAAGAGTGAAACTTGCACCAGTATCCACGATGGCTTTTCCAGTCCAGGCAGCAATACTGATGGGAACAACCAATTGCTGAGGTACTGACATCAGTGCATTAGGGCCTGTGGGTATTATGGTCGTCTTGATGGTCGATGGAGGCTTCTGCATTCTCGTGGCAGTAACAGAGTTGTTTGAAGACTGACCCCTTGTCTGAGGAGAGGAATATGGATGCTGTGGGGACTGTGGAGGTATATAGTGTGGACACTTCCCTGGCGGATGCTGTCCTCTGCATCTCCAACATTGAACGGGGGCATTCTCAACAGGTCGGTTCGGTGAGGGTTTTTGTGATGTGGGGGAATGCTTTGGACCCAGTCGACCTTCATATCGAAGCTGTTGTTCATGATCTTTTTCCAGTTGGTGTCCTAACTTAACCAACTCCTCCACAGTACTCACTCGACTACGAAGTTGGCTGGCCAGGTACGGCTTGATGTTTTTCAGTATCATCTTTACAATTTCACCTTCCGTTAGATCAGCCTTCCATCTTCTACAAAGTGCTCTGTAGGAAAAATTAAAGTCTCTTATAGATTCTTTCTCACCCTGGATCTTTGTTCTAACCCGTTCAGCCAGTTCATCCTCATAATCTTCAGATAAGAATGCAGAAAGAAAAGCTGCCTCAAACTCACTCCATGTGGTTATGCTGGAACGTCTGACCTCCCACCAGTCACGCGCGGTCCCATGTAGGACAGTACGGAAGGTGGCCAAGATATCCACATCAATGAGGGGATGAAGAGCCAAGAAATCCTGACACTTAGTTAGGTACAGTAGGGGGTCTGCATCATCTGATGGCCTTCCAAAAGTGGGAAAAGTTAACCTGATATGGTCACTTTTTATTACAGATGACGGTTGAAGAGGCGCAGAAGTTGAAGACTCAGATGGCAGAGCTGAAGTAATGGGGGTGCTGGAAACTGGTGGTGCCACGTTTTGTTCCTCAATCTGTTTTTTTGAGTCCTTGAAACTCTTTCTCCATCTCATCTTTCAATTCCTTTACACATGTAGAGAACTTGTCAATTTGAGTGACACATTGCTGAAGTTCTGTGGTATGGTGATCGTGATTCATCTGAAATGCGTGTTGAACAGCTTTGAGGTCCTGCTGAACTTCTGACTGAAGTTGGTCCACCATGAAACGCATTTCCGACACCATATTAGATTCCACCTTTTTCAGTTCATCTGTAATCATTTGCTTCACAGCTTTAGTCAACTTGTCTGTTTCAGATTCCTCCTGTTGTTTGGTGGTGGTCAACAGAGTGAAGACTTGACTCTTGTTATCCTCCATTTTTGCAGTAAGGTCAGCGAGTTGACTTTTGTGGTGAGAAGAAGTGACTTTCATTTCTTGGGTAAGATCATTCACATTTTTTTCTTGTCTTTTCATGAAGTCAAATAAAATATCCCAGTTCCCTTGTACCTGAGCAGTAACCTGTTGAATTTCCCTTCCAGGAGTTGGTAGAACGTTTGGCAGGTCGTGTTGTGCAACTGAAGACGGAGTTTCTCCTTCGGATGATGTGCAAAGCTGCATGTTATCCATTAGGGGTGCCCAGGTGAGAGTTTGCACGGGAGTGCTGCCAGCTGGAACAGGAGGAAACCTTGGAAAAAAGGTTACAGGATGCATGGGACTGAATGGAATAGGGGTGTTATACACTGCAGAGACACCAGGTGGAGGTACTTGAGGTATCAGAGGTCGCACTGCTGGTGGCCATACTGGAGTTGCAATGTCTGGGGGTGACTCCATTTCTACAAAAGTAGATGGGGAATGAGGGGTTGCCGCCATATTTGTTGTGTTCACGAGTGTGATTGAAGTGTTGCAGTGTTGGCAGAAAATCAGTAAATGTAAAATGTATATCATGAATAGTGTTTGTGTCAATTTTTCCTCACACCATAGTTCACAGTTTTCACAAAACCACACAAAGTAATGTTTCACAAAATACTTTTCCCCAGTACAAGTAATTATCCCCTAGTTAGACCACTTAAACACAGTTTTCTGTCAAAACACGTCACAGGATTTGAGGGATTGAATTTTCAATTTGAATGTTCAACAAGTCACAATCACTTTTAAAATGTTAAAGATTTTGTAGCAGGTTCACACAAAGAAAACAAGAGGTTTTCCTTTTAAGGTACACACAACCTCAATCCGGAAATGTCTTTTAGGTTGCAATAATCCCGAGCAAAAAAAATTTTTCACAAAAATACAATGTTCATGTTCATGTCCCTGTTGGGGCGCCACTCTGTAACGGTGGTGACCACCCTGGCACAAAAAGTCTGTCAAAGAAATAATATATTCTTTCTGTTCGGGCGCCAGCCAGGAATTTCCTGACAAAGATGGTATTTTTCCCCGGATCGCAAAAACCACCGGTTACAATATTTACAAAAAAAAAATATTTGTCAGCGACAACTGTTAGCAAAAAGAAGAAATTTATTTTCCAATGTCCCAAAAACAACACACAAAACAACCTTCAAGAACACAAAAAAAACCCCAAAAAAATAAAAATAAAATAAAAAACTGTTCAACAATGCAATTCAAGGGTGAAAAGAAAAAGGAAAAAAAAAACCCTGTAGCAATCGCCGCGTCACCTGTGTCACGTTTCCAATAGGCAGATTCGCGTCCAGGACCATAAAAAAAAAACATAGAATAAACATTCTGTTAATTAGTTCAAAGTTACTAACAATAACAAACTTAAAAGGTACAATAATCAATAAACAATCACAGTAATACTTATAAACATATCAAAAGTGCGTGCGTGAATGTTTTGCGAGTGCGTGCATGAATGAATGAGTGGGTGTAATGGCGGCACACAGGTACTGACCAAGTTTGTTGCTTATGAAGGGATCTAGGGGGTGTTGTTGTCAGGCACCGTTTCGGCGGATTAAGCAGCCCATACTTGTCTTCAGCTTTATTAAAACCAGATGATCAGGATGTGCAACGCAGTGAAGTTGAGTGAACTCCGCGACGCACCAGACATCACTCACAGGAAACCTCAGCTCACAAGCGGCCGTCTCTCCCCTTCATACGGTAATACCAATCCAAACAAACACTCCCACAGCTTCACACCTTCGGATGACGCGACCTCTCTCAGGTACGAACCCACATTTATATCCTCCTTGCCTCCGCCGTTAATTGAAAAGCGCCTCCCCATACACGCAAAGTGAAAGTAAAAATAAAAGTAAACAAAACAAAGATGTGGCGTAAAGCTCCTTTTTTTTTTTTTTAATCGCCACAGTGCAATGACGCTGATTAAATTATAAACGGAACACTTTTTTTGCCCCCATTTTTCATGAGCTGAACTCAAAGTTCTAAGACTTTTTCTATGTACACAAACCTATTTCTCTCAAATATTGTTCACAAATCAGTGTGCCTTAGGTTGGCCACAAAAAAAGGCCACTCTAAAAAAACACTTGTTGCACCTGGTGCCGCATTGCGCCGATAGAGTTACGGGCCCATAGAGTTTGAGAAAAGCACAGATACACACCGTCACTCATCGTGAATCACAAACACACACTGATCTTCCTGTTTATATAAGGGTTCATTACACACATTTATTCTTACATGTTATTTCACTGTAGTATTAATGTAATGAAGAGAAAATAAGAGACTCTATAACATCTCACTGTTACTTATTTACCATGCAGCTCAAAGCATTATGGGTAGAATCTCTCTACAGTCAATTCTGATTCATCAACACAGTTTCACTAATGATCTAACCCGAATCCCAGGATAAAGAATAAACCCAGGATAGAGCGGCTGAGTGAATGTGGTCTGGACTGTGTGTATGAGGCTCAGTGTGTCAGAGACGTTGTAGAAGGACAGAGTTCCTGCACTGTGATCCACATACACTCCTATTCTACTGCTGATGGACTTTACAGGGAGTTCAGTCAGTATGTTATTGTGTGCGAATGAGGAACTGGAAGAAGTGCAGATCAAACACCAGGACTGATCATTAGATCCAAACCGACACTCATTACTCCGTCCCTTCCTGCTGATGCTCTTATATGACACTGATATAAACACACCATCATCACCACTCCACTTAATCTCCCAGTAACAGCGTCCACACACACTCTCACTACACAACACCTGCCACACATTATCAAATCTGTCTGGATGATCTGGATACTGCTGGACGTTGCCAGTGAATGTGATCACTCTGTTCCCCTCAGACAGACGGAGGCAGTCATTCAATGTGTTCGGATCCAGAGTGAACCGATGGGAATCTGATGGAAATAAAACACATCAGAATCAGGAATTATGAATTTCTGAATCATGTTTGTAGGATTGAAAATATTAAAAGATATTTGCTTTATTGTTTTCAACCCCCTCTTTCTACCCTAAGGACCATTTGGAATTCCTAAAGACAGAGGTGCTGATAGTGATCATAGGCCTGCAGGCCAAGATGTATGTACATACGAATTGTCACACCTTTAGTATGATGAGGGAAGATGTAAATATCTGATTGGTCAGTTTGAACGTCTCACATTTGAGTTACAGTCACATGTTCAAGGAAGGGATAGAAGAAGATTGTAACAGTTGCTCTGTCTCTATTATTCTATGGCTCTTTTTTGGGGGCACTCTTTCTTTGTCTCCTCTTTTCTTTGTCTCTTACTCTCTAAACACTCTCTATATATAAATAGACATATAAATGTTATATCTCTCAGGTAACATTTTACATATGTGCTGGTTACAATTAGTGGTATAAGTTTTTATCGTCTCCTACATCTATTTTGTAACTATTTTAAACATGAACACACTATTTTAAACATGTTTTTCTGCTTGTTTTCTTAGTGACTTACATTGTAGGAAGTCGTTTCTGGTCCTGGGAACAATGTTGGTGACTGTGGAAATCAACAGACATGAAGAGGTGTGATTATCATGTCAAGAGAAAATGATCCCTGCATCTGTTCCTAAGACATTTCTGATGGAGGATAATTTCTGAGAGCAGAATCTCCAGGACTTTACCTCTGTCAGAGATCTGCTTCTCTTTGCAGAAATCCTCCAGTTTGTCTCTCAGCTGAAGGACAGATTCTCTCACGACATCAAAAGAGGAGAGAGAACTGAAGGGATTGTCATTTACGTCTGTAGATTCAGGAGGAGCTGAGAGAGACTGGAAACTCTACAGAAAACACAAATCAAAGCTCATCAATGGCGTCACATGTCAGGGTTGAATAGATTTGACCAGGAAAAGCAGTTCAAAAGCAACGAGTAGATTGACCATTATATATGACTTTTGAGTAGTTTGTGGCTCTGAAATTCACAAGGACTCTTAGGACACGATCCAAAGGTCAGGTTTTGTGGTTTAAATACGCTGAAGCATCGCTAATATACAGCCTTACTTCCTGTTTGAGGAGTTCACTGTCAAATTCATTAATGTTAATGAAAATTATTATAAAATGTTCAGATCAAAAGATCAGGTTTTTGTCATTATTACTAAAAATTTGTAGAATAAGTCTGGCACCATCAAGTTCATGGATTCCACATTGTTGTAAAAAAAAGTTTACATATAAGTGAACATCAACATTGTAGAAAGAGCTTGGAACATATTTTCATAAGAGATTTCCAGAGCTTACAAAAGTAGATGATCAGATGAAAGTCTGACTAATGATGATATAATAACCAAACACACAGATCAACACTTCAGTCAACGACTCATTCTGCTGTCATGAAATGTTTCTCTGTGAGTCTCTTGCTCAAGTCCACTATGGCCCTGTTCTTCTAGATCTCTGTTACCTGCAGGAAATAGATGTGATCCTGTGTGTGTGAAAGCTGCTCCAGCTCAGCGTCTCTCCTCCTCAGATCATTGATCTCCTGCTCCAGTCGCTCCAGTCGTCCTTCAGCTCGACTCACTGCAGTCTTTTCCTGATCTCTGATTCGCTGTGTCGCCTCAGAGCGGCTTCTCTCAATGGAGCGGATGAGCTCAGTGAAGATCCTCTCACTGTCCTCCACTGCTGTCTGTGCAGAGCGCTGTTACACACACATCACAATCACACAGTGAGCTTCAGTGAGTCCTGACTGAGACGTCTCAAACTTCTCTTCTTCTCCAGACTCACCTTATGAGACGCCACATCCTCTCTCAGCTGCTGAAGATCTTTCTCTCTCTGCTGGATCCTCTGCTGGAACGACCTCTGCGTCTCCTTCAGCTGGTGCTAAAGGACAAACCAATGACAGGTGACAATCAAATATGGTGACACATCAATAACATGAGACTGAGAGGTTAAAGATTTTGCATGGTAAGATTATAGGTTTCAGCATTATTTCATCAGTGCCTAGTTCTATAGGGATAGTTCACCCAGAAATGTATATTATTTCATTGTTTACTCATCCTCATGTCTTTCCTAACTTGTTTTATTTTCTCTTGCAGATATGACACCTGTTACACAGAACACAAAAGTTCACAACCTCAATCTTCTGTTGTGTTCTTACTATTTCTATTATGACTGCTTTCTGAACCATGCAGTCTTATGCAGGTCAAATGTTGAAGTTACAAACGTAGGTTCAGGAGGAGCATTCAGTCCTGTCAATCATCATTACGAGCGTATTTAACCAGAGCAGACTGCGATTTTCGGAAGGCGGGTTTTAAAGAAACTGAAACTAAAACAGAGGGTTTTTTATATTAAATGATGTAAATGTATTCAAGTAGACCCCATAAACAACATTATGAGCCTGTAAATAAGCATAATGGGACTCTTTAGGTTCATACCTGTTTCTCTGTCCTCTGTGCTTCAGCTGATACAGTGTCGTGGTTTTTATGTTCATCCATCGTACACAGCACACATATACACTTCTGATCAGTGCGGCAGAAAACCTCGAGGAGCTTGTCGTGTTTCTGGCAGATCATCTCCTGCAGTCGTCCAGTGGCATCAGTCAGATTGTGTCTCTTTCCTTTAAACAAACTCTCATGTTGTTCAAGGTGATTCAGACAGTAAGAGTTCAGACACACCAGACAGGACTTGACGGCTTTGTGTTTTCTTCCAGTACAGGCGTCACACTGCACATCTCCAGCTCCAGCGTAACAGTCAGCAGCAAGTTTAGTCTTCTTCAGTTTCTCCAGCACTTCAGCCAGAATGGTGTTTTTAGCTAAAGCAGGTCTTGGACTGAAGGTCTGTCTGCACTGAGGGCAGCTGTAGACTCTCTTCTCATCCTCCTGATCCCAGCAGCCTGTAATACAGCTCTTACAGAAACTGTGTCCACAGGGAATGGTCACTGGATCCTTCAGGAGATCCAGACACACTGAACACAGGAACTCATCCTGATCCACTGAAATTCTGGCCATTTTACTGCATTAATACAGAGACACAAACACACAACAGCTCAACTACACTTCAGTTTCCTGAAAGTATTCCTTCTTCTTCTTCTTGGAGTTTTTTTTTTGGCGGTTGGCACACAACGAAATGGTGCATTACCGCCACCATCTGGTATGGAGTGTGGATCTTAATGACTACTACTTATTTCATTCCAAACAAAACAAAAACCCAATCAACAAAACAAAATCAACAAAATAAAACAAAATCAACAAAACAAAAATTAAGACTCAAATCCTCTCAATCATATTGATTATTCTAAGAAAATGAAAAACGATTCCATAGCACTTATCTCTTGAGTTCTTACTAAGAATTTCTATTAAATAAAAAATATTTTTTTCCATTCTAAGGTTTTGGATCATTTTCCACCTTTTCCCCTCATATTTCTTACAGTGTACCATGACGTGTTCTATTGTCTCTTGTTGCCCACAGTATTCACATCTTCCAGTGTTATGTTTACCTATTTTAAATAAAGTGCTGTTTAATCCTGTGTGTCCAAATCTAAGTCTAGATATAATTTATGCTTTTGTCACCTTATCTTCAACCTCTGTTTAATAATGCTCTTTATTTCCATCTTACTGATGTTAACTGCCACATCGATGTATTCTCTTTTTGTGGCCTCCTTTGCAGCCTTATCTGCCATTTCATTTCCTTTGATTCCAATATGTGCTGGCACCCACAAAAATATAACTGCAATGCCCATCATTTGAATTCTATATAATGTTTGTTGTATTTCTATCAAAATATCTGCTCTGCTGTCTGAGTGACTGCTCTGTAAACTGATTAATGATGAAGTAGAATCTGAACAAATAATAACTCTCAATGGTCTTATTTCCTCTATCCACTGTACTGCTAACAGAATTGCTAACATTTCTCCTGTGTACACTGATACATCATCACTAATCCTTTTCACTATTGTAATATGAAACTCTGGAACAAAAGCTACTCCTATCCTATTAACTAAACTCTTTGATGCATCTGTGTAAATCTGGATATACCTGTAGTAACTATTAATATATTCCTGTACAGTATGTGAATTCAAAATAATCCCCCTATCTTTGTTCTTCTTTCCTAATTTTAACTCTGTTGCTTTTTGTATAACTGTCCACCCAAAGCTTTTTGTCTCCCTCTTCTCCTTTTCCCAACAATGTTTTAAAGTGATTTGTGCTGGGTGATCTTCATTATGGCCCTGCAAATTAACCCAATAATTCAAAGATAGCTGTATTCTTCTCAACTCAAGTGGCATTTGTCCCATTTCCACCTACAGTGCTGCCGTTGGAGTTGTTTTAAATGCCCCTGTACATAATCTCAAAGACTGAAACTGAATGTTATCTAATTTTTTGAGGGATGTGCTTGATGCAGATCCATACACCACACAACCATAATCCAGCACTGATCTAATTAATCCACAATAAATTGCCTTCAGTGCTGTTCTGTCAGCTCCCCACTCACTTCCCACCAAACACCTCATAACATTTAACACCTTCCTACCAAGGGGCAACATTCTAATCTGAAAAATGAAGCCTACCCGGAAGTGCGAAAAACTGCAATACATTGAAAATCCGCTAGGGGCAGGTCCCAAAAGGGAGCAAATAGAGTTGGGGTACTCGAACTCGGACTCGGACTCGAGTCCGGACTCGAGTCCAATTTTTAATGAACTCGGACTTGTCACGCACTCGGATGAATTTGTACTCGGACTTGACACAGACTCGGACATTTTAGACTCGGAAAATTTGCCGAGTACAGTCGAGTCCGGGCACTGGAGGACACAATATTATTCAAAAACGAAACGAAACGAAACTGCTTACATTGTGTTGTGTCAGTGTTGAGCATTGTAGCCAATCACAGACATGTATATTAAGCGCATGAACACAGTGGCCAATCAGAGGCGTTTTGAGTCACCATGCGGAGAAGTCGCTCAAAACGTATGTTCAGAATCAGCGCGAGTTTTATCCTTTCGCAAATCTCCTCATAAACAACAAAGTCTTGACGCGATATAAATAAGAGATTCGCTGTGCAGTGCGGACAACTTCAGTGTTTATGACGAGAGTTTCAGTGAGAGTGCAGAACGCGGTAAGTAAGTGATGGCTTAAAGTGAGCGCTATTGACAATCTAAATAAAAAATTTTTTTCATACTTGTAGAGGACCAGTGGTTACGTTCACACTGTAAATTAAAAAGAGTGATAACTGCATTTAAATGTGGGAGAGAATCCGCAGAATTTTAGTCCTGTGAGTCATGAAATTGCGATGATTGACACAGTAACCATAGCAACATGAGAACGCGATAACCAAAGCAACATTTTGGCGTCTAATAATGTTATGATTTTTGTTACATTGATTTAGCCTACACTTTAGTCATAAGTTTACATACACCTTGCAGAATCTCCAAAATGTCATATTTATTTATTTTTTAATGAGGATGATCATAAAAACATTGTTTCTATGTATTACTGCCCTGAAAAATCTTTTTCACATAATGGATGTTTAATAGCCTAGTCCACAAGAAAAAATACAAACACAAAATAAAAGACAAATTACATGCTTGATTTTAATATTGTTTCATTACCTGAATGATCCACAAGTTTTTTTTTTTTTTTTTTTGGTTGTTCATGAGGAAAAATCTCCAGCTCCTGCACATTCTTTGCTTTTCCAGCATCTTCTGCATATTTGACTCCTTACTAGCAGTGACTATGATTGTGAGATCCATCTTGTCACACTGAAGACAACTGATGGACTCATATACAACTATTACAAACCCTGCAAACATTTAGTGATGCTCAAGAAGGAAGCAACCATTAGGAGCCAGGGGGTGTACATTTTTTAACTGGATCATTGATGTAAATTGCTCTTATTTTATTTAAAAATTCATTAATTAATTTAGTCCTGCCATTTAGAGGCTAAATAAGATATTAGCATGTAAAACACAATAAGATGATCAAAATAAATAAAAATTTAAAAATCAACGTCATCTTGCTCAAAAGTTTACTCCTGGCTCTTAATGCATTGTGTTATATTCTTGAGCATTACCTTGCAGAATCTGAAAGATGTACGATAGGTAAACGTATGACTGTAACTATACATTGAAATCATTTAGTAAGGTTTAACATATTAATTTAAGAGCTCAGTGTTGAGACCTTTCACTGGAATTTGATTGACATGCGATCTGACCAATCATAATGCAGATACCTGCCATTTTTGTCCGACAAACAAACCAAACCAGATAGTAGATTAAAGTCATTGGACTTGAACTTGAAAAATGGTGTGTATTGAATTCTTTTTGCAGTTCTGATGTTCATTCATGTTTAATTCGTGCTATAACTAGAAGATATTATCAGTTCATGTGCTGCTTGAGTTGAGGCCTATATTAAAGCACCACAAAACGGTATGTATTGTTTTAATTTCCTAAAAATGACAAAATTTGAAAGCTGAGACTTTATTTCATACCAGAAGTAGCCTTGTCTTATCTGTTGGCGCATTGTCAGTGTCCTCTTTGCTCCGCAATATATATTTCACTGTGTGAGAACATGTGGAGTGAGAGCGGAATGGCTTGTCAGACGTAGCGACAGTAAGAGGGGCGGGTCTTTGTGAAAGGTCAATTAAAAACAATTTAAATCTTTGTGGACTCGGCCGGACTCGACTCGGACTCGGATGTTAAGGACTCGGACTCAAGTGCGACTCGGCCCTCTTTGGACTCGGACTTGGACTCGGACTCGATTGTTAAGGACTTGGACTCGACTCGGACTCGACAATGGTGGACTCGGACCCAACACTAGGAGCAAATGTCCATAGACCCCATGTTAAAATGTCCGTTTTCACAGCATAAATTCATGTTTTTACAGGTTGGTCCCATGGACTTTTATTGTATTTTTCGATAGGTTCCGAGTGCCTGACAACTGTGAGGGGGGTGAATTTTTTTCTAACTCGTTAGTTTAGATCGTATTTAGATATAAAATATATGACAAATAAGGGCGTGGTTAAATTTGATTGACAGCTGAGCATAGGCTGCGCCGAGTGGAATTCCTGAAATTTGACGTCTCGGCCATGATCTGACACAACACATCATACCACCTCTGTGTCCTTTCTGAACATTTGTATTGAAATATCGTACATAAAATGGGTTGCTCTGCTATAAACTGCACTAAACGACACTGTAGGAGGACTTCGCTCCAGTTTTTCCGATAAGTGACAATCCACTACTATTTCACGTAACTAGTGAGCACTATTTAGCATCAATGTTTGTGGGCAGTGGCACTGCAACAGTTAGCATGTATTTTAACTTATACGTTTCATATACTAGTATTTAACCGAAGCTATAGTTTGTGAAATTAAACATTTCTCGTTGTTAGTGTGTTTTTTAGTTAGCTTAGACAGCCATTATGAAAGTATAAGTAGCCTAAAAGGTATAAGAATCCATAAAACGATTTGCCAGGGGAAAAAATTATAGATTAATGAGATCAAAGATCGTCCGTTAGATATAGCCTACACAAGACGAATTATATCCCATGTTTAACCACTCCACTAGACTAGAGACATCAACCAGCGGCAAACGTCTGCAGCTCTAGCCGAGGTAAGGCTGTTCCAGGCGGATACATAGCGCTGAGCGCCCGGTGATCCCTTGGATCTCACAACTCCGAAAACGTCAGATCAAAATTTTAAATAGGCGCTATCTGTATAAACAAACAACATATTTGAGATTAAAACAACTACATTCTCGACTGAAAAACTCTTAAAACTACATTTCGTGACACAATAACAGTAGTATTTTTAAATTTCGCGGTCTTTCTCCTCTGCTGACGCAACTTGAGATTATAGCAGCAGGATTTAGCATTCTACATAAAGCTACCACATAATAACACAAAAACAGCTCACGTTAGCCCGGACCAGAGCCATATGGCTCTGGTCCGGGCTAACGTGAGCTGTTTTTGTGTTATTATGTGAGAAATTCTCTCTATGGCTCTCGGACTCATCACACCGGCTCAGTCTCACACAAGGTGGGCGGGGTTAGGATTTCCCAAGATTTTCCAAGATGGCGCCGCCCATACCCCCCATAAACGGCTTCAAAACAGTTCTTCAGAAAGTCTATGGGTGACGTCACAGACGTTTTGTCCATATTTTTTACAGTATATGCTTCCTACATTTGTCCATTACTTTCTGGATATGTACATCCCATGTTATTCCTTCATCAAACCATAACCCCAAAAACTTAAATTGTTTCACTCTTTCCAATTCTTGATGATATAACTTTAGTTTTATCTCAGTACCAATTCTTTTCTTTGTAAACAACATTATCTTTGTCTTATCTACTGATAATTTAAACCCCCATTTATATGACCACTCCTCTATTTTCATAATAGCTTTCTGTAGCTTTTTAACAATAAATTTCAGATTTCTTCCCCTCTTCCAAATCGCCCCGTCATCCGCAAAAAGTGAAAATCCAATCCCATTCTCTATTTCCCTAAAAACATCATTTATTAATATGGAGAAAAATAAAGGACTTATTATACTCCCTTGAGGTGTTCCGTTCTCAACAATATATTTTCTTGAATAACTCTTCCCTATTCTAACTTGTATTAATCTTCCTTGTAAAAAGTCCTTAATCCATCTATATATTCGTCCTTTGATTCCTAATTTACACATTCTAATTAACAATCCTTTTCTCCACATCATATCGTATGCCTTCTCTATGTCAAAGAAGACAGCCTCTACACTTTCTCTGTTTACTTGCGCTCTTCTAATTTCATGCTCTAAACATACAGCTGGATCCATTGTATTTCTTCCTTTCCTAAAGCCACTTTGATATTTGGCTATACTGTATATCCTTTCTTTTCCATATAGTACATTAACCTTTCATTTATCATTTTCTCCATTATTTTGCATATGTTGGATGTCAAAGCGATTGTTCCCCGGATTTGTACAGTCTTTTCCTGGTTTGCGTATTGGCACTACCACAGCCTCCTTCCAGCTCTATGGCAGTTTCCCATCCTCCCACACTTTATTTTATAGTTCCAGTAATACATCCTTTGAATTTTTACTGAGCTGGTTTATCATTATATAACAAATCTGATCAATTCCTGGTGCTGACATCTTATTTTTCTGGAGAGCACGTTTTAGTTCTATCATTGTAAATGATTTATTTTGTAGGTCATTCGAATTTTCTTCTTGCTGTAATTCTTCATTCTCCCTTATTGTAGTTCTTCATTCTTCCTTCACTAATATTATTTGAACTGTGAACTAGAGGGCTGCATTGGGATTGAGTCCCGCCGGGTCCCACGGGACCCAATGCAAATCTCGCGGGAGTGGGCGGTTTGAACTTTGCTGCGGGCAGGAATGGGCGGCTAAAAAAAAACACTGCGGGATCGGGAGGTAGCCTAGCAACATGATGGAGATGTCAATAATGGCGCTTTTCCACTACACAGTACCAGCTCGCCTCGGCTCGACTCGACTCGCCTTTGTTTGGTTTTCCACTGTGTAAAAGTTGTAACTGTATCTGCTTCCAGGTACTTTTTTTCGTACCACCTCCGGCGAGGTTCTGGGCGAGCTGAGGCGATACTAAAATGTGACGTGAAAACACGGCAGACTGCTGATTGTTCAGAGAGAATCATCACTATTCACTGTCATCATTGCACGCGCCAGACAGAGTATCCTGAATAAAAAACAGCAAAAACGAAAACAAAACCATCCAAAAACAGCATACACTCGATTTCCTCCATTGTCCTGTGTGTATTTGTCCAGAATACATGCCGGCCAGGGAAACGAAACAAACAACCCCATGAATCTCTTTAATAATAGCAATACAAATACGTGTTTTTTTCCTGCGGGACGGGAGAAGACACAAAATCAATGCATCTCTATTATTGTGCGGGAATAAATTATCAGAGTTTTGCGGGTGCGGGCGGGAGTGGACATACATATTGCGGGAGCGGGCGGGAGTGTAACACATACGTTGCAGGAGCGGGCGGTAATGGTCAGAAATTCGGCGGTCGCGGGCGGGAGCAGGATGAAGAAAAGGGCAGGGCTCTACTGTGAACTGTTAGAAAAGTTTTAGGCAGCATCTCTGCTTTCTCTTCATCTCTCACTGCTGTTTTTTCTCCATCATTTAAGACAGGGTATCCATATTCTCTTTTTATCCCATTCATTCTTTTTATCATCCCCCAAACTTTACCAATTTCTGTCTCCCTTCCTACTGAGCAACAAAATTTCCTCCAATATTCTTTCTTTGCACTTTTTATGATTCTCCTTACATTTGCTTGTAACTTTTTATATTCAATAAGATTCTGAAAACAGTGATTCCTTTTTAACACTTTAAAAGCTTTATTTCGACATTTTATTGCTCTTTTACATTCCTTTGTCCACCATGGTACAATCTTACTTTTGCACTTTCCTGCCCTCTTCTTTATTGACTTCTCTGCAGCCTCTAGTACAACTTTACAAAATGAATCATTTAAATTATCAACATATTTATTTCTATCAATTTTTCCATTTCTTGATCACTAATATTCCTAAATTTATCCCATTCAGCACTATTGAATTACTATTTCTGCAATCCTACTGTATCATATTCCTCTAGACTCAAGCCTACTACTATTATAATAGGATAATGATCACTTCCTACTGTTGTTCCTCTAACTACTTCCCATGTGCAAATACCTGCTAATGAATCTGACACTAATCTAAGATCTATTGCTGATTCTGTACCAGTTCTGATATTAATTCTTGTACCACTTCCATCATTTAAACACACGAAATTTGTCATCTCCATTACCTCCTCAATCACCATTCCATTGGTATCATTACAGTTACCCCATAATGTGCTATGGGCATTAAAATCCCCACAGCAGATCACCTTCCCTACTAACTGTATCATCATTTCATCCAGCAACTCTAAGGACAACTTATTACATGGATTATAAAAGTTAACAACTTTGATATTTCCTTCTCTAGTCCATACTTCAATTATTAAATATTCCAACTCTTTTCCTTTCCCCAAAATTTTTTCTGTTTTGTGTTTAACTTGATCAGTACAATTGATCACATAGGCCACAAACAAAATAATCTTATCTACTGTCAGTTCTGTATTTGTTTTCTCTGTTTGACTTGCATCTATTCTCGACTCCTGGATAACATTGTCAGCATCAACCCTTCCCCATTGTCCTTGTACTTTCTTCACTGCCTCTGCATAACTTATGTTGATAACTGTTTTAACCTGCTGTATTTCTACAGCCATCTTCCTGACTTCACATCCTCCATATGTTACCCTGTGTCGGCCACCACAATTACAACATTTATCCTGCACATTTTCCTTACATTCTTCCACTCTATGCTCACCTCCGCATTTTGGACACCTCTGTTTCCCTTTGCAAACTGCTGCTATATGCCCATACCTCTGGCATTTGTAACAGCGTAGCGGTGGAGGAATATAGGGCCTAACTGGAAAGCTCATGCATCCTACTCTCACCCTTTCTGAAAGTAAGGACTCCTGAAACTCCAGAAGAACAGATAAGCTATCAACCCTTTCACCATTTACTGTTCTCAACAGTCTCTTTATTCTACTCACCTTGCCTCTACTAATACTGCACTTGAGTTTCTCCAAGTCTTCCTCTACAGGAATCCCTGTTATCACTCCCCTTGATACTCTATTCTCACCCAAAACCTTTCTCTCACTAATAATTTTCTTGCAAACACTTTCAATTTGCAAGGCTTTATTTTTCTGTTCCTCCGTTTTGCTTGTTATCAACAAGCTTCCATCTCTCAAAATCGTTGCCATTTCCACATCTCCTAGCTTCTTTTTTAATTCCCTAGACACCGCTATCATGCTTAAACCAACATGTTCGTCTTCCTTTCTAAATTTGAGGATTATTTTAAAATCCTCTCTCACAGCCCTTTTCCGCACAAACCCACTTCCTTCATCTGAACTGTTCTCTTCCAAACTACGTTTATTTCCTTGACTCGAAATCCACCCTACATCTCCTCTCCTGTTTACTTCCGTTCCTTGTCTTCTCCTGTTAGCGATTGGTGTCCAATTGCCATACTCCATTTCCCCATCTTCCTCTACTTCCTGATTCGCCATTCTAGTCGTCACAAACCAGTTTATGCCAACCGCCAAGTCCCACACGTTTCTGAGCCCAGAAAATGGGGGCTTAACACGAGACTTTTTGAATCACTTCCCCAGTTGTTGCGCGTTTCTTCTGCTGCTGCCACTCAACCCGGAAGCCGTCCTTCATCTCGCTGCAACAGTCCACTGCACTCTTGATTCCATGCGATTCCTGTTTCCTGGTTCTGTGTTTGAGTGACGTGTGCAAAACAGGCGTGTCTGGAAAGCAGCTTCCTCATTCCTGGTCCTGAAGAGCCTCATTTCTGCTAAGTTTTTACAACCCCAAATTCCATTGTAAAATGGAATAAAATCAAGACTCAACTGACAAAAAGTTAAAAGAAAAGATTTTTTAAAGTTTTCACTTACCACCTTAAAGGGGTATTACTTAGGACTTAAAGGGACTTAAAGTGCCCATGAAATCAAAATATTTTTTGGGGGGGATTTTAGTAGGGCTGCATGATTTGGGGAAAATGTCATATTGCGATTATTGAGGTCAATATTGCGATTGTGATATGCGATTGCGATATAATAAACAAATGGTTTCATGAGTCAACTTGCTTGGTTCTCAAGTAAAATGCACACACAGATTAGTGATAATGCCGAAATGTGTATTTCTCAACAACTAAATGCACAGTGCTTTCAAATGAAAGTAATATTTTTTACAAAATTAAATAGTGACATCTTTGTATTACTGCAAACGTGTTATTGTCTCAATAGTACTGTCACGAATCTGGTCACTGCACTTCCAGTTGGTCACCACCAGAGGTCGCCCACTCACAGCATCGACTCTTGCACTTCACTACAATCCCCATCATTCATTGCATTGACGAATCATTGACTAATTCCTCGCATTCCACTAATCACGCTCACACCTGAGAACTATCACACACTATCTCACACTCTTTATAAGCCTTGGACTTTCTCTCCTTGGGGTCTGAGTATTGTATTGCATTTAGCACTCCCCTAGTGTTAGCTAATCTACTGAGCCCATCCAGTGCTCTTAGTCTTGTCTTGTCCTTTGTGTTTTCCTGTGTTCTGATTCTTGCCTTTGTTTCCTGGATTAACCTTTAGCCTAGCCCTTTGGACTCTGTTTGCACCTCGTTTGGATCATTGCTGTTTACCTGGATTGCCTCTCCTTGCCTTGCCCTTGTTGGATATTGGTTGCCGATCGTCTACCCACGCTTGCCCTAAGGTTTATACTGTGTCATGCCTCTGCCATACCTGTTTGCTGTTTATTGACCATGTTTTGGAATAAAGCCTTGCATTTGGATCTGCACGTCTCTAGTCTTGTTCGCCCCGTTACAAGTACAATAATATAAAATAAATGTCATATTTACCTGTGCCCTTACTGTCTAACAGGTAGGACATACAGAAATTGAACAAAGTTATCAAACAGTCTGCACTGCATAAATTATAAATTAAATATAGTCTAATTCTTATTAAAGCTACAAAATGTATTTAGTCCAGAGCAGTAATCTCTGTTCCCTTTGTTCTTTGACTAACTTTACTGACAGAAAGATATTTAATGATGTTAAATATTGAAAGTCTACATTGCAACTAACTGAACAAGTAACAAAAAAGTATTCTAAGAAACTGCTGTCAAAAGTTATAACACTAAATCACTAGCCTACTATTGTAAAAAACAATCACACTGTCAGTCTAAATATCTAATATTTATTATATTATGCATATGATATATACTTGTATACATTCACTGCTCAAGAAACATTGGTCCCTGGTAGTTAACCATAAAACAGCAATTATGCCTGATCTGATCTCTCCAAAGCTGACAGCCTTTGAGGGGGTACATGGAAATTGTTCCATGGGAATGGCTCCAACCTTCAGCTGCAGATCTTGTTTTGCCTCAAAATCAGAAAGCTTGTCAGTGGTTCATCAACTTGTAATGGCACTTCTGCATTCGCTTTGATCTGTAGTTCGAATGAGACATAAGAAACTACAAATTAGACTTGCTTTACGGCAAGCGTTACAATTAGGGCTGGACCCGAATATTCGTTCGGTGGATTGGTATTCGATTTGAAAATTTGACATTCGAATATTCGTTTGTTTTTTGTTTCGTTTTTTTTTTTTTTTGCACACCTGGTATCCCCCGCAAAACGGTTCTCATTCGTGCTTGAATAAGGCTGGCGACACACTGGCTGCGTGGCGTGAGCGTCTCAGTTTGCACACTGCCTGCTGAAATACGAGTCTCAGGCGCGGCTCGAGCCTCGCGGAAAACACGTGCATGCTAGAAATAGAACTGACGCCTTAGTGTTCCAGCAACGGGAGTGTTCTCTGACTAGAGCGCAGAACAGCGGAGTTTGTATGGACCGAAGTGCATGCCTGAGCTTGTGTTTTGGGTTAAGCTGCGTTGCTTTGACATTGTGGAAAATAGAATAATAGAAACAAAAGGTATTAGCCTTTTTAGCCATTATTATCAATCTAAATTAATCTTGTTTTTCTTTATTTAAATTTCGTTTTTCTTTATTTAAATCTACCCTTTACTGCATCAGTAATTTGTATTAGTCAGAAAAAATATTAGACTACCTTAAAAGTATTGCAGACCTGTGTGTGTGCGTTTTATATCACTAATGCAGTGTCCGTTCTCGGAGCATATAAGCCCTAGTGTTGTCACGATACTAGAATTTCTAACTTCGATACAATACCTTAAAAAATATCGATATTCGATACCACGGGGAAAAAAACTGCCACAATATTAAGGGGGTATTTTTTTTACTTAAAGCTAAATATAACAAGTCTAGAACATGAGAATGAGGTATGTTTTACATTTAAAAAAAATGTCCTGAGGTAGTGCACTTGTTCAAAAGCATAAATGCTGGTTAATACATTAACGTTATTTGATGAACAGATTTAAACGCAAACGTGTGTGCATCACACGCGAAAACAATGCTCACTGGATCGACATGAAGTCAAGTCAAGTCACCTTTATTTATATAGTGCTTTTAACAATACAGATTGTGTCAAAGCACTTAACAGTATCAAATTGGAGGATAGAGTGTCAGTAATGTATAATAATAAGATTAAACATTCAATTTTTAGTTAAAGGCATTTCATTATTGAATTCAGAGATGTCATTGTCTAGCTCAGTTTAGTTTAATTAGTATCTGTGTAATCAAATTGATTTTAATCACTAATGAAGGCAAATTGCTGAATTAAATAATAATTTTTTGAATAAAGTTAAATAAGCACAAGTTAATTTACACTTGACCACAGTTAAAATATTTACTTGTCTAAGATTCCTCAGTCAGATTATATTAACTTTAAATTACGGTGAAAAAACGAGACAACACACACTCATATCAACAACAATACTAGGCCATCTTGGTTAATGTTTCAGAAATGTTAAAATGAGAAGAATTACCAACCTCTCGAAATTATTTATATAGATTTGGGTGTTGGTCTTTCAGGTGCTTTGCTATATTAGGCCTCGATCACACCTAACGCGTTTTTTAGTTTTGAGAACGCGAGGCACACAGCACTGCCCCAATCACACAGAACGAGCAGTGCGCTGCGTTTTTTATGTTGCTAGGCAACCACTGAAACAGCTGTCCTGTCAGTCAAGTAAACATCAAATCAGCCTTTTATTAACTTTATTTACTTTCTGTTAACATTGTGGTAGTTACGGTTCGTGAAGTCGTTAAGCTCCTGGTACCCCGCGAGTTTATCCTCCATCATCGCACTCTCCGGGCATTCAAGCAACTAGCTTTCATCACTAAAACGGAAGGCCCGCGAGGCGCATAAACAGCGCGCAGAACACTCGCTGGAAACCAATTGAAAATAGGCGCCTATCACTGCAAAAAACGCGTCAGATGTGATCTGCCCCATTCACTTCTCTTTTGCTATTTAACCAGAGCGAATGAGACGGGTGCGCGTGTGGTGTTTGTCAACGCGCCGTTGGAGAGAAGTGAAAGTGACAGCTCGGCTAGTATCGATACTTCGGGAAATTAGTATTGGTACCGTTCAGATATTTCAGTATCGATATTTATCGAAATATCGATATTTTTTGACAACACTAATAAGCCCTGCCCGCGTGAGGTGCGCCTGTAGTTTACTAAAAGTTTATTCATTCTGAATGTGTCGCGTCTCGCGTGTCTATCTATATTGCACCAAATGCGACACTGCACTCCCTTGTGAAGTCGATTGGATGAACGGTTCTCGAAATAATCAAAATGCAATACATAGCAATATTTGCATATGATTTAGCAGTTTATTGTCATAAATATCAAAAATCTAAAATGTGTGCATCATACATGAGACCTGGGTGAACAATGTACAGTTGGTTTTATGACTGTAAGTCATTGTCTTCAAATGCTATTGAAGTTGGAAACGTTTATGCCAATGTCGCATGTAATTTTTAGACGGTCCCTAAATATGCGAATATCGAACGTCCAACGTCAAACCAACTTCATGCCAGTGCAAAAGTGCGACAAAAAAGCCCATTCAACTTAAGAATGCACTTCATGTGTCTTTCACTTATAACGTACCCATGTCTTAATGCCAAAGATTGCACTATATATTTATATGACATTCCTAATTTAAAGTAAAATGTTATTTCTTCTGTCATCTCCATCTCTGCTGTAGCCCAGTCTATGCGGTACGGTTACAGTATTGGCCGCTGTGGCTCCCTCAACATAACTCGTGGCCACGACAAATAGATGTCGTTCTCTCAAAATATGAAGTCGTGGCCACGAGAAAAATATATCGTTCCCTCACCATATGATCTCGAGGCTACGACTTTGCATCGCGTGGCCACGACATGATGCCGTTACCTCAACAAAATGATCTCGTGGCCACGACTTCATATGACGTTCCCACGAGATATTATGACGTTCCCACGACTTAATATCATGTTCCCACGAGTTTATATGTTGTGGCCACGAGAAAAATAAGTGAACCGAACATGTCCCCTCCCGGTCACCGTACAGAATACATAACTGTGCTTTTACTCTTGATATCTTAAGTAAATTAAATACAAGTATGCAAGATAACACTTGTACATAAGTAAGGTTTTAAATATAACTACTTACATTTCCCCAATGTGCCATTAATACTTACTAAAAGTAGTTTAAGTATCACTATATCTTCCAACAATTACTTTGTCACAACTCTAAACAATTTCTCTTTTGTTTGTTTCCCTAATTCAGACCAGACCCCTGTACTGCAGGATAAACCTGAATGTCCCAGTGCTGGACAGGTTTTTTAATGACATGGACACACGACCTGATTTTCGGCTGAGCAGGGAGGCCCTGAGAGTGCTGCTGGACCTGTTGAGAAGTGACCGGCAACACGGATGGGGTTCCACAATAGAGACCCTGGTATTTCTTTTCTGGCTGGCGTGTGGTACATCCTATAGGGTCGTCTCCGGAGTGTTTGACATGCCTCGTTTATCTATTTTTTTTTTTTTTTTTTTTTTTTGTTTATTTAAAATACCTTTTTGTATTAACATCTGTGGGTAATTAAGAGGTAAATGTCTGGAAGGTATTTATTAGTGAATGTGTTTCTCAATGGGAAAAGATTGTATGTAATAAATTGCTTTTAATTGTCAGAACAGTCTCAGTCCTCTTTGGGAAGAACGAACCTGTGTTGTCTGAGTTTTACATATCCTTGGGTGAAAGGTGGCGTAGTTGGCTACATTGAAAATCTTATTAGAGTTTCATTAATGTGAACTTCCTGGCTGCTTATCTTAGCTATTAGTTCTCTCCTTGCCCTTACCATCTCGCCACATAAGCAAATGATTAGTCAAAGAAATGCAACATACCTTGGCCACAGAACACAAAATGAAATGATTGATTGCCTGGCTGAAATGGTGCGAACCTCAATAATTAGCGAAGTTACTCAAAGTGAGGCCTTCAGCATTATGGTTGATGAGACCAAAGACATCAGTAAGAAGGAACAGATGTCCTTTGTAATAAGATATTATTATAATGGCTCTATATTATAAAGTTTTCTTTCATTTGCAGCTGCGGAACGCCTGGACACTGCAGCACTTTCTCAGAAAATCAAACGGATAATGCAGAAGTATGGCCTTAACTACAGAAACAATTTAGTTGGGCAAGCATATGATGGGGCCTCTGTCATGAGCGGTAAAAACACAGGTGTGCAGGCACGCATTAAATCAGAGGCCCCAGTAGCCTTCTATATACACTGTAATGCACACTGCTTAAATTTGGTATTGGTTGACAGTGTGAAATGCCTTCCTGAAGCCAGCTGTTTCTTTTCTCTGTTACAGAAACTGTATGTTTTTATGTCAGGGTCCTATGTACACCCAAGGTGGATAGAGGTGCAGAAAGACATGTATCAGGGGGTGACAAGAGAATTACAAAGGTTGATAGAGACATATAGTGAGATATTTCAAGCCTTTATTTGTTATAATTTAGATGATTATGGCTTACAGCTATGAAAACCTTTTTGTTTGTTTTTTGAAAATATTCAAATTTTGAATTTGGGGTTTTCATAAGCTGTAAGCCATAATCATCAAAATTATAACAAATAAAGGCTTGAAATATCTCACTTTGCATGTAACGAGTCTATATAATATATTAGTTTCACCTTTTAAGTTGAATTACTGAAATAAATAAACATTTGCACCATATTCTAATTTTTCGAGTTTCACTTGTATGCTATATTTGTGTACAATACATTTGTGTTAAGTGTTTTTAAACTAAATATTGTCATTTTATTTGGTTTGCACATATTTGCTGATGTATAATTATTTTTAAGGACAAGAACTACACTGTAAAGAATAATTAATTGCCAATTAAAGCTACAGTCTGAAAGTTTTACCTCTTTGTCTCCATCTCTGTCTGAACCCTGAAATTGCAGTTATTTGCAGAGTTATCTTCTTTATGTGGGTTGTGCATCAGCATTGCTCCTCAGCGCTGAAGAATCTAATGTTTTGAGGTGTATGTGTGGGTTGTCAATCAACACACCAATTGTCAATGATAATTGTCGTTTTGAACTTGCTGGATTACAAATCGCCATCAAAATGTTAACGCCATCAAAAATTACATTCCAGCAATTATTTTTCAATAGTATTTCAGGTTAAAATAGAGACTAGGCTTTTAAAATATCTTTTATTAGAACCATGGTGTAACCACTAGATGTGGAGAGGCTTGAGAATTCCCACAGTTGTTTTGGACACGTTTACTTAATTATTAGATTATTATTTTTTTGTTAGAAATAGTGATTTGAAGTGTTAGTTTTTGCATTATAAATATGTTATAATACTGAACTAGCCAGGGAAGGACCAGCCGTGGAGAGACCAGCTGCTTCTTAAGTGCACTCTCACTACAGGCCCACCGAGTATCTGACAGTTTCTTCAGCTCCAGTGGACGCTGATCGGGGTGCTTCCTCTTCTGCATTTCAATAAATGCAGAGTGCTGTTTTGATGAGTTGGCCATAAAAGTGTAAAGTTTTTCAGCTAGATTAAAAAAGTTGACAAAACAGATGTTTGACTTCGCACTTTCTACACCAATACCAGATTAAGGCAGTGCACATAAAAAACCTTTGGATTTTGCTTTAGGATTCTGGACTGCAGTCCCTTATAGTGCCCACTCATGTTCGCAGCCCCATCATAACCTTGACCCGGAATGTTTTCTATTTTCAGGTCATTTTCTTCCAGTAGAGCCATCACAAGATTTTCAAGAGCATATCCGCTTGTTGAATGCACATTGCTCACCTGAATGAATCGCTCCTTCATTTTCATGTTGTGTACATATCTCACAACAAAAGAAACCTGTTCAGTGTGGGACACATCTGGCGTTTCATCCAGGATATCGAAAAAATTTTGCTCTCTTGAATTTCTTCTCTGATGACACGTTTTACTGATATGGCCTAAGCTTTGATTAAGTCATTCTGGGTTCTGTTCGAGAGGAGCCAAGACAAGACAAGAGGTCTTTTTTGGATTCCCTGCTTCTCTTTTACGGCATCAAGGTGTAAATTAATAACACTGTCATACTTGCTGAACAACTCCACTAACTCCAAGAAACACGACGATTGTGAATCAATTCACAAATGTCAAAAATAGATAAAAAAAAAAAAAAAGTTTTTCTAATAACATAATATTGACGGAACGCACCGGCGCAGAGCTCCTGAGAAGTCCTGATTATATTGCCTGCTATTTACTTCTTATTTATTAAATCCAGGCAATTGGTTGATGAAACATTGATTAAAATTAAGATACAATTAATACAAAAGGAAATTCACTTTAAAGAAAGGCTTTCTACAAAAACAAACTTAATGGAGTGGTCAAAATCATGTCTGCCCACTCCATTTATCTCCCGATTGCGAGATTCGAAGATCTTATAATCTTACTCATGCTTTTCACTTTTCATATAATCAACATAGATGTAATTAAAAAAATATTTTATTTAAACTAAACTAAAGATTTAACTAAATCGTTTTCTTTAACCCTCTGGGGTCTGGGGTGTTTTTGGGGTCCTTGAGATGTTCTGACATGCCCTGACATTTGTGCTTTTTTTCAGTTGCTTATAAACATATCAATGGCAAAAAAAAATTACACTCTATTTAGCACAAACAGGACTACCATTATATGTGAGCCACATGTATGTACATGTTTTCATTTTTGAGAGAATAATGTTTATGCATGGTTATTGAAAAAACTAAAAATGAAAGTTTCTGAAATAAGGCCACAAAACACATACTAAATATGTGTCAATAAGACTTTTGACTAATGGATGTCATTGCCTAGGGTTTTTTCTTCAAAATGATGTGAAAATCATCCTGTCTAATCATTCACATAAAACGATACATTGATTTAAGTTTTGTGAAACACTTTTAGTTTGGAAAGCCAATATGCGGATGGGGCGTAAACGATCATGCACATTTAGTAGTTCACACCTGATGAGACAATGCCCCTGCATACTTAATGAGCCATTCATTCAGGTGTGTCACCTATAGCTAACTTAAATTGTGAAGAATGCTGTACATAGAGTGTGTGAAGATGACATTTCCTTTGCAAACATTGTTTCTGGGGCAACGCAGCAGAACAGGAAACCACCAGCCCTGCATGAGATGACGGAAGCTGAAATGCTTGAGCTTGTGCGGAAGATCAGCATCAGTGACTGCTGAATGTTATGCCATTAGAATTGCTTTTTAGAGCTATGCTGCATGGTGTTTAGAAAACTATTTTTAAGGCAGAACCTGAGTTCAAATGAACTCAAGGCTATATAAGACGCAAACAAAGGAAGATTTATTGCTCTTCCTTGCAACCAACAACCTAGTACGCCAGCTTTACTAGGCGCAAGAAGCATGCTATCTTTAGCTATTTTTTACATCTGTTAGTTAGTACTCATTGATAATCTGTAACAAGTATTCTTATCATTTGATTATTTTAATAAAGTTTGTTAAACATTTTTTATAATCATCTGACTGAATCTTGGATTTCTTGAGTACCGTCTTCTTCTGCCTGGAACAGGAAATCTTTTGTGAAGGAGACGCGCACGTGGGGTGAGCATTCTTTCTGTTGAAAGTATTATTACCATGTGTGCTGATTTGATCATATAGCCTAGCCAAAGAGGCAGCATGTAACAGAGTGTTGTTATATTGCAAAAAAGGTTTAAGGAGTACCTCAAAAGACAGACTTATAATACTTGTGATATATCTATTATTTTCATAGTAGAATATTAGCTTGTATAGACTGTTCGTCTAACTCATTAAGGGCACGACTAGGGGATAAGCTCCTTAGTTACTGCGAGATTATTTCTATAAACTCTGAGGAGGGTTTTAGAATAATTGGGAACAGTATTAATCGTGAACCATTACAAAATACAAGCTTCATAAAAATGATGATTCTAGAAGAAAATTTCAGATGGCATTTAGAGGCTTTTGCATCTGAACTCTTCATATACACACACACACACACACACACACACACACACACACATACACACACACATATATATATATGCATACACACACACATATATATATATATGTGTGTGTATATATTTATACACAAAGATTTTTATATACATTTTTCTTTTTCTTTTTTTTCACAAATTGTGCTTGCAAATTGTATAATATCCAAGGTAAACATGTCTAGTAATTGTGCAGTTAATTCTCATATTTTCAGTTTTGGAATATTTATCCTCTCCCCAAATTTGTTACTAATAAAACACAATACAAATTATTTAAAGAAAAAAACTTTTAATAGTTTGTTTACATCTACCTTGTAAATATATTTTTTTATTAAAAAGGTTACAATTACAACAACGTTGTACAGTACGTTACAGTAACGTTGTTTTTATGAAATATTAGGGCATATAAATGTTAATTTGCAGTTTAATACGTTGCTTATACAAATAGCCTACATTTTATTTCAACATATTTCAGTCGATTTTTACTCATCTCAGTATAGCAATACAGTTTGCTAAAACATCATCATTCATTCACACACGCGATTTAAATTTAAACTGTCTTTTGCAAGCTGTGGTAAACAGCGCGCATCTCTGCCGTTCATTCATTCATAAACAGAAACCCGATTCACGTGAGAAGGGAAAAAAACTTACTACTGTATTCCTCAGCTCGCTCCTCGATATACCCACACTTCTGAGGGACATTTTCCATTATTATTATTCCTCACAGCGCTGCGAGACGGTGTAAACAAGTAATGATCTGAATAAACTTATGTTTTCTCGAGCTGATATGGGGGCGTTCACAGGATTGCGCCGTGGATTGCCTCAGTCATTTGCGTTTGAATAGCGCGCGCTCTCCTTGGGCGGGGTCACATTACATTTGAATTAGCTGTAATGAGCTCGACTGGAATCGCTCTCTTTTAATACAGATTTCACAAGTTGAGAATATTTGTTTTTTATATAAATTACTTCATTTAAAAGAAGAGAATTCAAGCTTCATGCCTGTGTGTCTGTATGTCTGTTTGACTGAGTATTCGCTGAGTTATTGTTCATTTTCGGACGCGTTTCAGAATGGACTTAACTGACAGAGAGAAGGCAGAACTAGCTTCGTGTTTATTTTTCTTTATTTGGCGAAAAACACAACACTTTGTTTTTATTGTGAGTATACACAAAAATAATACACATTTAACAGAATCGATTGATGTATGAAACTCCTATGGAAAATCAAAGTCAACAGAGTTTTTATGAGTTTCTTTTACACTGATAAAAAAAAAGCGAGCTGGTATCGCCGGCGATACCGCCGACCTCAGGGGGTTAATGACTAGGCTAACACGTATAGGCCTATTAGCCTACAGTACAGATAAACGTAATGTCGGAGCGGGATTTGAGCGAACGCCGTCTTACTGGTGAGCATGTGGGGGCAGAGGTATGATTTTCGAACAGTCATCGAAAAATATTTTGCTTGATATGCCAATCCTTAATATTTGGTGTTTTAAATGCCAACCCTTCTTCATCCGGTGGGTAGTATTACTTTTGGTTTGCGCAGTGTAATTCACGGAATTGATTGCTCTGCTACCAGCCTCTGTCACGTACCATGTGGAGCTTGTGACTATTGCAAGCGCGCAGCTGAGAAGACAGTGTGGCTGTCAAATCTGTCACTGGGAAACTTTGTAACGCGTTACACACAACACTGCAGATATGTTATATGTACGTTATACGTAGGTTTATGTCACAGGTCGGGGTGGAGCGCCAGCGGGCCGCCCACCCCTCCGCTTGCGTGCCACCCCTGAGGAGCTGACCGTGGACACAAAGGAGACAGACACAGAATTAAAAATAAATGTTCTTTTATTAAATAAATAAAACAGTTTCTCTTCAGCATTCATCTTTCCTTCGGGAGCAGGTTCTTCACTGGACTCAGACAAAGAATGGAAAGGACATGAGGATACGTGTAACTCACAGCATTAGCAGGCTCTTCACTAGCCTCAGACAGAGAGTGGAGAATACGTATGACTCACAGCATTAGCAGGCTCTTACAGCATTAGCAGGCTCTTACAACATTAGCAGGCTCTTCCAGCATTAGCAGGCTCTTCCGGCATTAGCAGGCTCTTCCGGCATTAGCAGGCTCTTCCGGCATTAGCAGGCTCTTCCGGCATTAGCCGGCTCTCCACTGGACTCAGGCAGCGAGTGGAGGATACGTGTAACTCACAGCATTAGCAGGCTCTTCACTAGCCTCAGACAGAGAGTGGAGAATACGTATAACTCACAGCATTAGCAGGCTCTTCCAGCATTAGCAGGCTCTTCCAGCATTAGCAGGCTCTTCCGGCATTAGCAGGCTCTTCCGGCATTAGCAGGCTCTTCCGGCATTAGCAGGCTCTTCCGGCATTAGCCGGCCCTTCACTGGACTCAGGCAGCGAGTGGAGGATACGTGTAACTCACAGCATTAGCAGGCTCTTCACTAGCCTCAGACAGAGAGTGGAGAATACGTATAACTCACAGCATTAGCAGGCTCTTCCAGCATTAGCAGGCTCTTCCGGCATTAGCAGGCTCTTCCGGCATTAGCAGGCTCTTCCGGCATTAGCAGGCTCTTCCGGCATTAGCAGGCTCTTCCGGCATTAGCCGGCCCTTCACTGGACTCAGGCAGCGAGTGGAGGATACGTGTAACTCACAGCATTAGCAGGCTCTTCACTAGCCTCAGACAGAGAGTGGAGAATACGTATAACTCACAGCATTAGCAGGCTCTTCCAGCATTAGCAGGCTCTTCCGGCATTAGCAGGCTCTTCCGGCATTAGCAGGCTCTTCCGGCATTAGGACATGCACATGTCCTCTGCCTCCCCTTTTCCTCACACCAAAATGCCTTTTTATATCCATTGTTAAGACACACGTCCCAATTGCTGATCGCCTCCCTCATCACTCACAGCTGACACTCGTTTCTTCCTTCATTACCCCGCGATCGACAGTCAACGTCAAAACCGGAACCGGCCCGGTGTCCCACCGGAAATGCTCCGACGGGGAAACGCCCCCCTCAAAAAAAAAGGTTCCGTCAGCCTTTTTTGTCACCCCGTGACATTTACTGTACTGCCCTCCACAGGCACACAGTGTGTATCAGTGCAATGGCAGTCACAAAAAGTTAGAGATTCAGCTGAAGTTTGTATTCATTGACTACAAGTATGCTGCTAGAACAGGCACACATTCATTTTCCTGTTGGTTTTTTGCAATTTTGGGACATATGCTGGCAAATGTAACCTTACAGTTGACTTGCCAAATCACTTCCATTTATTTTATTAATAAAATATATTGGAAGTAAATTCTTTATGGGTCATTATAAATACTTTGCTTTAAAAGTACCAAGTAGTCACACACAAAAAAGATGCATCGATAATCGTTTTAGCATCGCAGCCCTCTGAATCATAATTGAATCGTGAGGTGCCTAGAGATTCCCACCCCTAACAGGTGGTAGTACTTTTTAAAGCCATGCACGGGCCTCAAATTTAGGCCCTAGCCCGGCCCTGGCCAGAGACGCTCAGGCCCTAACCCGACCCGTGTCCGACAGCTCATCAGGATTCTCAGCCTGAGTCCGACTGGAGCCCGTTTTTTTCTTCCATTACACAGCCTACCCTATGTTCCACCCCAGTGAACTATGACGTGAAAATTGGCCCAAAGCCCGGCCCTATGGGCGTAAATAAGTCGGGGCCCGTCGGGCTCGGGCTGAAATGTAGGGCTTTAGTAATTCCCCTCTTTCTTCTGCCTCATCCACCCACCTCTGATTTTCCGATGGGTTTGTGAGATAGTTGTGAAGGATGCAGGCTGCAGTGACTATAGAGTCTGCATTCTTTGGCTTCACATTCATCCTTGTATGGAGTACCTTCCACCTGGATGACAGAATACCAAAGGCACATTCCACCACCATCCTTGCCCGTGACAGTTTGTATAGTCCAGTCATTTTAAGCCAAAATGGGGGTCATCAAGACAAACAAAAAATGTATTACAAGTTTTTAAATTGTTTGTTAACATTGTTTGCAAACGGAGCATAATCTAATTATGTATGTGCTAATTTGCATAAATACCACTACAGATCTAAACATTGGGTATAGCCAGGTGAAAATGTCTGCTGCTCAATTGCTCTACAGGTCATGTGGACAGACTCAGCAACGGTGCTTATCCCTAGACGGTAATGGAAGGCCAGACTGGTGAAGCTCTCTCCAGTTCCCAGAAATCTGTGGAAAACATAAATAAATATAACATACGTTTTTTTTCTGTATAACATATATATGGATAAATTCACATATGTATATTTATAATTTATTTTACAGTGAGTGAATGCAAGCGAAGATGGAAGTTGTTGAGAGATGCTTTTGTCAGAAACAAGAAGCAAAAAAAAATAATTTGCCCAGTGGTTCTGCAGGTGGCACAGTCAGGGAATGTAAGTACGACAGAGTAATGTCATTTCTGTTGCCGTACATGCAGCCTAGAAAGTTAGTATGACATTGTTGTTGACCTTATGTTTTACCTTGCTATTTAGTTTCTTATTTTCTTTTATAGACAATTAGTACAAAATATTGTTTCACTGAGCTTTATAGACAATTTGTACAACATATTGTTTCACTGAGCATGAGTATAATATTACTTGTGTGTAATGTACAGCAATACTGATGTATTGGTGCCATATATATTGATATCATATATTGATTAATTTAATTGCAGTTCCAGACACACTTTGCAGAGTGAGCTGGAACCTCTGGACTTGACTGTGGCTGAGGAGGAAGTGGAGCCAGAGTTGTCTGAACTCACTACACCTTTCAGTCCCCTTCCTGCCATACAGAGACCTGCAACACCCTTACTGGCAGACGAAAGATCGGCTACCCTCACACCACTGCCTAGCACCTCCACACTACAAATAACACCTCACAGAGCTGACACCCCTACTAGAGTGCGGATTGGGCCGAATTTTTCTGTCCGAGCCCGGCCCGCGTCCGACAGAGCAGTAACCGAACCCAACCCGAGCCCGACAGGCATAAAGATATTTATGTCCGAGCCCGGCCCGAGCCCGACAGGCATAAAGATATTTATGTCCGAGCCCGGCCCGAGACCGACAGTTAAAATCCCATTTTTTTCTCATACTAATGACACATGTACGTTTGTTTGTGTGGAAAGCCCGCTTTTATTAAGCAACTGTAGGAAGGCATTCGGAAATGTCAACAGGATGAGTGCATCAGCGCGCACGGAGCAACAAGCGCACTTAACACAGACGCGCATGCACGTGTTTCGTTGTCACGGCTACATAAACAAATTTCCACACACAGGAAGACAGATGTTATGGTAATATTTTACATGTAACGTTATTTTAATCACAAAAACGAACGTTTGCATCAAGTGAAAGCATCAGGCACATTGGCTACCTACATAATAAGCTGTTTTAAATTTAAAATGTTCAATGCCTTATCGCGCTGACGTGACCGAACCAGACCCAAACCCGAACATAATTTCTAAATATCTGTCCGAATATTCGGGTCGGGCTCAGGTCGGGTAGCCATCCTCTAACCCCTACCCCCACCATACATCCCAGGGTTCAGGCACTGATGACTGACAGTCAACAACACAGACTAAAGCGGAGAAGAACTACTCGGTTACTATCGTAACCTCGGTTCCCTGAGATAGGGAACGAGTATTGCATAGCTATACGCAGTGGGGAAACTCATTTCCTCAGATTTACTGAAGCTTAAAATGTAAAGCGCATTGCAGCTCCACAGCTAGCACAGTGAGAGACTGGCTCACTCATTGGCTGTGCTGCAGCAACTGCACATCCAATGGCGAAGGCGCCTCCAACATATGCACCAATCAGCTAACAGCGCTGTTTTCCCCTTCCTTTTGACATTTCAAAAGTGATTGAAGTCACGAAACAGTTAATAAACAAATGCTGTCAGATGCCAACGAAAATGCTGAGGTTTAAATTAGTAAAAAGTTAAGTAAAAGTTTCTTGAGTGGAGCGTTTGCTTATGCCATGAGGCTAATGCATGTGCTTAACCGTCTCAGAGATTACGGACTGAAGTTGTCTCCCAACAAGTGAATTTTTTTTGAATTTTTCAGACATCTGTCCGCTACCTGTCTCTAGAGAAGGCGTAAGGACAGATCCTGAGAAAATTTGAGCAATTACAACCTGGCCGAGACCCCAGAATTTAAAGGAACTTAGATCATTCCTGGGATTCTCAGGATATTATAGACGCTTCAAAAAAATATTACTCAAAAGTCGTCAAGCCCCTGACTAACCTCATAGCTGGATATCCTCCTCAGCAGAAAGGGGGAATGGTAACAGCTAAAGACAACAAGTATTTAAACACAAAAGAGCTTTTTGCAGAACGCTGGAGCCATGTGTGTTAGACAGCATTCAAAGAGATCCTCAACAAGTTAGTGTCTGCTCCTGTTCTTGGCTTCGCTGATCCTAAGCTGTCATATATATTACATACGGATGCAAGCACGACAGGGTTGGGCACAGCCCTGTACCAAGAACAGAACAGGCAACCTCTGGTCATTGCTTATGCGAGCCGAGGGCTGACTCAAAGGTAATCTAAATACCCTGCCCACAAGCTCGAATTTATGGCTCTTAAATGGGCCATCATCAGGGAATTCCATGATTATCTATATGGTAGATAACTGATAACAATCTGAACTCGCTAGGTTTATTGAATGTCATATTTGACTGCATGTTAGAAATATGGCTAAGTCAAAAGAATGGTCCAAAAAGTTAAGAGAAGATATCATCGCCCTTCACAAACAAGGAACAGGATACAAAAAGATATAAAAGGCGCTAAATGTTTCTAGAGACACCATAGGAAGCATATTTTGTTGCATAGGTGGTCCTGGAAGATTCTACAGTGGCCATCAGTCACCTGACTTGAACCCCATAGAAAATTTCTGGTGGGATTCGAAGAAGGCGTTTGCAGCACGCAAACCCAAGAATATTACTGATCTGGAGGCTATTGCTCATGAGGAATGGGCTCAGATTCCTCAGAAAAGCTGCCAGAAGCTGGTGCCTGGTTATACATCGTGTTTGCAGCAGGTCATAAAAGCAAAAGGGTGTTCTACTAAGTACTAAAGATGCTTGTCATGAAGGGGTTGAATAATTTTGAGACTGCATAAGTCATTTAAATTTACATTTTCAGATGAATTTGGGGACACCACTTTGTTGTGTTAAGCTTTTTCAATTACTTTTGTTTGATTTGATACACTGATTGTGCACCACACTTTATTGATGTTCTTGCTGTAACAATTGTGTTGAAGTGAAAAATCTGGTTACATTTAATTACAGTTCATGTGAAATAGTAATCGATTTGTGTGTTTACCAATTACTTGCAATTGTGCCATTTACCATATTGGAATCCACTGGCCTTTAGAGGAGGGTTACTTTATAATATAATATAATATAATATAATATATTAATTTATTTTTAAAATAATAATATTTATTTATCTATTTCTCTCTCTCCTTTATACACACATGTGTGATTCCAATGTAGGCCTAGTTTTTGCGAAATTAAAACAAACATGATGGAAAAAAGAGAAATAAATAAATTTTTAAAGCTCATTTTGTCAGAGTGACGACTAGCCTAATAATTAGCATATGTAGCTCAACTTCTGCAAACATGTTACAGTGCATAATAAACACCAAATGAGAGTATAAAGATGTGAATTAGTGTAGTGATTATTATTTTTCAATAGCAAAACATATCCAAGTTGTCATCTAAGTCTTGTGGTCATTCTGACACGATGACAGTTCTATCAATTCATTCTAATAGGCCTTTTATTTTGGAGTGTAGCACCGCAGGATGGATTTGGGGAGGGAAATGGGTGTAATTGCAAATCTTTTAATTGAATTAGAGAGCTCTGCAGAGGTCTGCCATTGCAATCTTACTAGTACAAATTTAATTGTAGAGCTCCGTAACTGGAATTATTACAAGTAAGAATCAAATTAACAAGCTCTCCAATTCAGTTGTTACTTGTAGGAACTGATTTAGAGAGCTCTCTAATTTATTTCTTAATAGTAAGAATGCAATTACAGAGCTCTCTTATTTAATTATTATTAAGGCCATGTGTCCAAAGCGCTTAGTGCTCAGCGTGAAATAGACGCTCAGCACATCGTCAAGCTGCTGCCTACAAAAAAAAAAAAAAAAAAAAAAAAACGCTTTGGTGGACACATTGTTATGGTATGGAGACACAGGAGAGGAAGAATTGATAGTGAACAGTGATTTATAGTGATGTGACGTTCGGCACCGAGGCTTCGAAGCTTGTATCAAAAAAAATAAACATCTCACATTGAAGCAGTCAGTGTATCAGAGCTTGATTCGTTTTGCCATAACCACGTGATCTGTGACGTCCAAAGCTTCGTTTCCACACACAGTCATGTGACTGCTTCGTATTCAGATTCAAAAATAGCGCGAACCCCTTGAGAGTGTCATGCCCTTCAGTAGTAGTAAATAAAAAAAGAAATAGACTTAGCCCTCACACTGTTGAACAAGTATGGGATTAATATCCTGCCATGATTCAAAACTGAAAATAAAGTTCTGAAAGGTTGAAACTAAGTGTTCGAAAACTCAAAATCTTACAAAAAAAAGTTTTGCAAGATCGAAAAATAGTTTTTGAGATTTCCTTCTTCAGAACTGCAAAAAAAAATTACGATGTTGCGCAAACAATTTTTCAGAGTTTCAAATTTGTCAGTGTTCTCCCACTGTATTAGTTTGTTTTCCAGGTTTGAAACCTTGTAAATGGTGATCTGAAAACTGGTGTGCGAATGTGTGAAAAAAAGTTTTGAAACTCTGAAAACAGAGTTTTGCAGGCTTGCAAAGTGGTAAAAAAAATAAAAATCTCTGCAAACATAATATTGTGTTTGAGTTTTCCTTCTTCAGAAGTGCAACACTCTTTTTTACGATGTTGCGCAAACAATTTTTCAGAGTTTCAAATTTGTCAGTGTTCTCCCACTGTATTAGTTTGTTTTCCAGGTTTGAAACCTTGTAAATGGTGATCTGAAAACTGGTGTGCGAATGTGTGAAAAAAAGTTTTGAAACCCTGAAAACAGAGTTTTGCAGGCTTGCAAAGTGGTAAAAAAAAATTAAATCTCTGCAAACATAATATTGTGTTTGAGTTTTCCTTCTTCAGAAGTGCAACACTCTTTTTTTACGGTGTTGTGCAATCATTTTTTCAGAGTTTCGAATTTGTCACTGTTCTCCCAGTGTATAGTTTGTTTTCCAGATTTGAAACCTTGTAAATGGTGATCTGAAAACTGGTGTGCGAATAGGTGAAAAAAAGTTTTGAAACTCTGAAAACTGAGGTTCGAAAGGGCGCAACTTATTACATTACATTTGCACTCCTATTGCAGACTATTTTTTCAGAGCTGAGTTTACAACACCCACTTTGCGGAGATACGCCCACACAGTTGCGAGCTTGCGACTCACGTGATTTGTGGCAGCGTTGTCACGCAGCTCTGCTCTGAAACTCTGAAACTCAGACTGAGCGAAAATGAAGCTTCGCAACTTCGCAACTTAAAAAAAGCCTGGAGGGAGGGCCTTCTGCTATTGGCCAATGCTTTGCTGTCTGCTGACGTACAGTCCAATCACAAGGTGTATTTACTGGAAAGGTGGGATTGACCGCCTGCTCCGCCAATGACGAAAGCGCACAGGATACGCTAACAGGATGCACGGCTTTTTAAAAAGTTTATTTTATAAATTATCCTTAAAATAGAATATTCTGAAAAAGTGACGTTTCCATTTTTGCTGATTCACATTGGTATCAAAATAGGTAAAACACATTTCAAAGTTACATACACCATTATGTTTTTGTAAAGATCACATTAGTTAACTGTAGGCCTATAAATTACAATCAGATTATAACAGATTATTATTTGATAACACCATTCAAAAGAATATTCAACATGAATGCCCCATTATGTTTTATGATTATTATTTGTTTTTTAACTACAATTGTATTCATAAGTTTTATTGGCTTTTTTATTGGCCAGCAGCAGTCCTTAAACAAACATAAAATACACATAATATACACTAAATATTTTTATATTTTATATATATATATTTTTTTTTTTATGCTTGTTTTGCATATTAAACTTTTTATAAATGCCACCTCTGATGCAGATTCTGTTTTCTCTGCAGTGGGAACAATTTTTTTTTGTTGATACTAGTCAATTTGATTGGTATAGTAGGCTAATATAGTGACTTAAAATGTATAGAATTTGACTTGAAAGATGACAGTTAGGGGGAAATTGCCTTTATAAATGTTAAATAAAATGCAATGAGAATCAATTTAAGATTATTGGTTCAGAATAAATAACTTTTACAACACAACAATTGAACAGTTTACTGAAGTTAGTTATTGCACCAATACAGTACTTGAGATTTTATTATAATATTAGGCCAATGTACATGACTGAGTCGCTCGCTGTGTGAGGAGAATGATTTGCCAGCTGAGGAAAGTGAGTCGCTCGCTGTGTGAGGAGAGTGAGTCGCCAGCTGAGGAAAGTAAGTCGCTCGCTGTGTGAGGAGAGTGAGTCGCCAGCTGAGGAAAGTAAGTCGCTCGCTGTGTGAGGAGAGTGAGTCGCCAGCTGAGGAAAGTGAGTCGCCAGCTGAGGAAAGTAAGTCGCTCGCTGTGTGAGGAGAGTGAGTCGCCAGCTGAGGAAAGTGAGTCGCCAGCTGAGGAAAGTAAGTCGCTCGCTGTGTGAGGAAAGTGAGTCGCCAGCTGAGGAAAGTGAGTCGCTCGCTGTGTGAGGAGAGTGAGTCGCCAGCTGAGGAAAGTGAGTCGCCAGCTGAGGAAAGTAAGTCGCTCGCTGTGTGAGGAGAGTGAGTCGCCAGCTGAGGAAAGTAAGTCGCTCGCTGTGTGAGGAGAGTGAGTCGCCAGCTGAGGAAAGTAAGTCGCTCGCTGTGTGAGGAGAGTGAGTCGCCAGCTGAGGAAAGTGAGTCGCCAGCTGAGGAAAGTAAGTCGCTCGCTGTGTGAGGAGAGTGAGTCGCCAGCTGAGGAAAGTGAGTCGCTCGCTGTGTGAGCATAGACCTTGTGTGAGGCGAGTGAGCATGAGAATTTCGAGAGTGAGAATTTCGTCATTGGCGGAGCAGTCGGTCAATCCCACCTTTCCAGTAAATACGACTTGTGATTGGACTGTACGTCAGCAGACAAAGCATTGGCCAATAGCAGAAGGCCCTCCCTCCAGGCTTTTTTTTAAGTTGCGAAGTTGCGAAGCTTCATTTTCGCTCAGTCTGAGTTTCAGAGTTTCAGAGCAGAGCTGCGTGACAACGCTGCCACAAATCACGTGAGTCGCAAGCTCGCAACTGTGTGGGCGTATCTCCGCAAAGTGGGTGTTGTAAACTCAGCTCTGAAAAAATAGTCTGCAATAGGAGTGCAAATGTAATGTAATAAGTTGCGCCCTTTCGAACCTCAGTTTTCAGAGTTTCAAAACTTTTTTTCACCTATTCGCACACCAGTTTTCAGATCACCATTTACAAGGTTTCAAATCTGGAAAACAAACTATACACTGGGAGAACAGTGACAAATTCGAAACTCTGAAAAAATGATTGCACAACACCGTAAAAAAGAGTGTTGCACTTCTGAAGAAGGAAAACTCAAACACAATATTATGTTTGCAGAGATTTTTATTTTTTTTACCACTTTGCAAGCCTGCAAAACTCTGTTTTCAGAGTTTCAAAACTTTTTTTCACACATTCGCACACCAGTTTTCAGATCACCATTTACAAGGTTTCAAACCTGGAAAACAAACTAATACAGTGGGAGAACACTGACAAATTTGAAACTCTGAAAAATTGTTTGCGCAACATCGTAATTTTTTTTTGCAGTTCTGAAGAAGGAAATCTCAAAAACAACATAATGTTTGCAGAGATATTTTTTATTTTTTTTACATTTTGCAAGCTTGCAAAACTTATTTTTCGATCTTGCAAAACTTTTTTTATAAGATTTTGAGTTTTCGAACACTTAGTTTCAACCTTTCAGAACTTTATTTTCAGTTTTGAATCATGGCAGGATATTAATCCCATAAACAAGTCCTGTTTCTTAATAAAAATCTTTCATTTATTAAATTACCAAAATAAAATGTCAGCTCCCCAGTTCACAAGCACTTCACCATTCCACAATAATTTTCTTTTATTTTGATCATATATGCCTACATGAGCCTTGCCTATGAACTCGTAAGATTAGGACTGAGGTCAAAGCTAGATAACCTCTCTGCCTGCTGTGAAGACAGTGGGTTTAGTCCCCCCTGGGTTTTACTGTTTTCCCACCCGCGAGGTCAGAAGGTCTTTATTTATGGATAAATAAACCCCTCTGTCTTTCCTGAATGCAAATTACCCATACTAAAGAGTTAAAAAGGCTCTTTCTAACCTTTTGTTTTACTGTGTGTTTTTTGTAAGAAAACACATGAATGAATTGAAAGAAAACCCACACAATGTCTAAGGAAATAAATAAATTAAAAGTAAACTATTAATTTTTCCACAACAATACATTGTGCAATTACTACATCAACACTAACACATGAATTATGAGGATCAATTGTATTGCTTTGTGGTTTACAGAGCACAAAGTGATTTATTAAATGAAACCAAAAAATGGATGGGTCTTCTGGGACAGAAAGGCAGCTTTTCCACCTTTTGACCACAAGATGTCGTTAGTGTGTTTAAAAGCTTGGAGTAATGAACCATTTTATGATACAGTCGAGGGGGAAAGCCCCGGTGCTTCACAAAGCTTCAATTCACCATCACTAATGATTTATTGAAAGACAAAGGTGCAGGGATGAGGTGAGCAGGGTAGTGGAGTCCAAAGGGTGATCTTGGTGGAGACACAGAGGGAAGGAAAACACTGGAGATGGTACACATACAACAAACGAGGTTGGACAATGAACTGTGGTGAGGAATGTGGCTTTGTAGTGGCAGTGATGAGGGTGATGATGACGTGCAGGTGTGTGTGATTGGAAATGACGTGCAGCTGGGAACCAAGGAGAGTTGGGGGGGGGGGGGGGGGGGGGGGGGGGGGGTATTCTTATTAAAGGATTTAAAGTATTACAATTCACTGTAGTAATGTTTCCATTGAGACAAACAACCTCCTGATATTTGGATTGAGAATGTTGCTATTTAAGCTCCCATTACGCCCCTTGGCAGAAGACTACTCTGTCTTCCCATTAGAAATGGTTGCTAGCAAGTAACATTCACCATCCAGTTACACTACTTGACCACACGAGGGAGCACGCTAAGATTTCTAAATAAAGAAAGGTTATATTTGATTCTCTTTTACAGTTCAAGCCAAAAGTTCTGATACACTGCATGTTCCTAATAATCTGATGCTTTGATCTAAAGATGTATACAACATCAGTGCTTGGAATTTAGACTTATTACAAATATAAAATTTATTTAAGAAATACCTAAATAGTTAAAGCTGCCGTCGACAATTTTTTTTTTGATCATATTCACAGAAACCGACACTATGCTCCAACAGAACAACATAAATCAGCCGGTTTTAGAAAAAAACCCGCGCTTCTACCTCCACCTGGAGCCTGTTATATGTTTTGCAAAAATCCACCGCTCCCGGTTCTTCTGGTCCAATCAGCACAGGGCTGTGTGAGATCTGTGTCACAGTGTCTGGTTTGTGTTCCCTGGGTGTCCACTAGAGGTCCTCTTCCGGTGTCCTACACTCTGTTACTACATTTCCCATGATCCTGTCTGTCACTAAGTGTTCATTGTGTTCAGCTGTTTCTCGTCACCTCGTTTAGCACTTGTGTATATATACCCTGTCAGTTTCAGTGTTTGTCACGGAGTCCTTGTCTTTGTCCCCACACTTCTGTTGATATTCTAAGTCTGTTTGCCTGTGTTTACCTTTTATGTTTTGGATTGCCTTTTTGGATTTGACCTTTGCCTGGACTGGTTGTGAGTACGGATTACCCTTAAAATAAAAACACTGCTATTGGATCTTCCTGTTCCTGTGTGTGGTTTCGTGACAATCTGACTGTCAATCACAGTTCGTGCACACGCCACAGATCCCCCCTCCCCCCTCGTGCACGTTACAATATCACATACACACGCCTGAAGTTCGCAGGTGTGTTGGATTGTACGAAGCGTGATGGCGGAGAGAAAATCTACTAACAAGCTTCCAATTCCTCAGTTAACAACCAGAGCTAGGAGGTCCAAAACAACCAAGGAAAAGAAAATGATGCTTCGATGCTGAAGAGACGGGCGCGTTCACAGAAAATCTGGTGCACACGCACTGACGAGCACAAACTCGATGGGAGGGTGCTCGCTGGTAGTGGGGGAGGGGCATGAGAGTTGTAAACATTACAAATTTTGGCTAAGTCCCCTCAGTCTGCCAGACTTGTCGACTGCAGCTTTAATTTGGACAAGAGTGAAGAAAAAGCACTCATAACTGACCCATTACTTTAAGAATCTAGTTTTGTGATTTTAATACACTACATAATAGCCATATTGCTATTTTTTTTTTTGTCTTTACTATTATTCTAAAATGTGGTCTAAATGTATCAGTCAACAGGATGACTGGTTTTTGTTTCCCCTTGGAGTCTACATTAAAATGTCTTTAACATTTTCATGTTAAAGTGAAAAAATAAAAATTGCATTCAAAATATAGAATAATAGTCTAAAATATAGACTGACATTTGTTAGGAATTCATTCACCCTTGTTATATAAAAAATCAAATGACCCATGAGTCCTAATCAGTAATTCATTTACACTGCAGGAGTTTAGAAACTATGAAAAGAAGAGTAATCTTTAAAGTCCTCCACTCGAGAGGTTTACTCTTAAGCAGTTCAGCAACATATGTTTCTGATTAATTCAATACACAAAAAAGAAGCTTTACCATTAAATTAAACTATACGTTACCTTTAGGTTGGCTATAAAGAAAGTGAATTTATGAAGGCCTCAGACCTAATTTGTCATAATATGTGTTGCTATTAATAATTTATTTGAAATAAATGATTTAATATACAAAGCTCAGGACTGCAGTTAACTAAATTATGCCTGGTACTTAGTTGGTGCTGATCTAAGCTTGCAGCTGTTTGTTCAAACTCCTTATGGTCCATGTTAGCAGTTGGCATGGTCAGAAATAAATGTAGCTTTGACAGCAGAAACCAGATAGAGGAATGTGGGTGTCCGGTTCAGACGCTTTTCACGTGTCAGGACAGGAGTCGTATGATTGGGGTCACTGTACCCAAGTGTCATAACGCAGGACCTTGTATGGAACACGACCAATAAAAGAAAACGGTTGATGTCTTGATGACTGTCTTGATAAAAAGTCATTATACATCTTTCCTTCAAACATAATAAACAAAATATTCAAACATTTAAGCCTATTTAAGCCATTTAAGAAAATGTAGATTGCAAAGATTGTTCTTTCTACTGCAACCTTATGCAGCTGAATTATTTAGTTTGTGGATAATTTAAAATGTTAACTTTGATTTAAAAAGTTAGAAATGATAACAAAGCAAAATAATTGATATGTATCAACTCTAAATGAGGGCGGTTCAGTGAGTTTTGACATTTCACGTGTTAAAACATGTAATGCACTTTTCTTTAATTTGCACAAAAAAAATGTGGACCTCAAAACAGTATATGCTGTGTGTAAATCATGTTCTGCTTTATCTGTTTATTCCTGAGCTAAACACTATATCCCCTGAAGGTATTTAGGGTTGTGAGTGATGAGAAGCTTGATAGTTGTTGGCTGTTAGTGGCTGTAGAGAAGCCTCGATGAGCTGCTGAACTCTATTTACACAATGAGAGCTATTCCAAAACAATTAAAAACACAGCAGGTGTGAAGTTGTCAACCTCTCATCTTAATGCGTTTTAAATGTTAAAGAGTCTATGAAGCCAAGCTGCCTGACTGCATACTTCTCTAATACGTTTTGCTACATTACTTGCAGTACTTTCATACAATTCATTACAGTAGTCTGTGAACACACTCTTGAGGGCATTGAAATTCAGGCCTGAATGTATTTTACATACACATCTATGTGATGGTCATTCAAAATACTGTCCCTTACAAACATCTTGCCACTACCATACCTTGAAAATGTCGTATATACAGTCCCTGACCAAAAAAAGTCGCTGGTATCCTGGAGTAGACTTTGCAGAGTGCTTGACTCTTGCGTTGTCAATACAAGATCTTGACCAAAATTTTATGCACCTCTTGATGGAAATAAATGTTATGTTATGTTATTTCCATCAAGAGGTGCATCAATACTCCAGCACATCCCAGAGACTTTCAATGAATTTAGGTCTTGACTCAGAGATGCCATTTTATGTGTGAAAATTATTCTTCATGCTCCCTTCCAACCATTTTGTTACAGTTTGAGCTTGATGAATCTTGGCATTGTCATCCTGGAATATGGCCATGATGTGTCTTCCTATTGTTTGAGAAATGAAAAGCTACACACTCCATCATTTAGGGTTAGAAGAACTGTTGCCAAACATGTAACATGCTAGAAACATTATAAATCACTGCAATAATGATTCAACTATAGACTCTTAAAGGGATAGTTCACTTTGAAATTAAATTTTGGTATGTTTTAGCTTACCTCAAGGGCATCCAAGATGTAGGTGTCTTTTTTCTGCAGTAGTTTCAATTTTTATATTTTTAGGTCAAACCGTTATTGTGTGTCAGTCATATAATGCAGGTCACTATCTCAAAGAGCATGCACAGAGAAGTCCAAATTAAACAATTCCCCATTGTAAGTACACATTGATGGCCTAAGACACGAAACGAGCGGTTTGTGTGAGAAAATGAACAGTATTTATATCGTTTTTACCTCTTGTACACAACCACGTCCAAGTGATCTGAGGGCGCGCGCGCTTCCTGGTGTGTGACGTGTGCGCGCGTTCTGGCTTAGTCTGCACAAGCGCCGGAAAGCGCCGGACGTGATCTCGGATGTGTACAAGAGGTAAAAACGATATAAATACTGTTCGTTTTCTCACACAAACCGCTCGTTTCGTGTCTTAGGCCATCAATGTGTACTTACGATGGGGAATTGTTTAATTTGGACTTCTCAGTGCATGCTCTTTCAGATAGTAACCATAGACCTGCATTATATGACTGACAGACAAGAACGGTTTGACCTAAAAATATCAAAATTTAAACTACTGCGGAAACAAAGACACCTACATCTTGGATGCCCTTGAGGTAAGCTAAAACATACCAAAATTTAATTTCAAAGTGAACTATCCCTTTAAGCATTTGCCTATTTAAATCCAAACGGCAACTTTTTTCTTTTTTTGGCCCGGCAGTGTATTTTTCCACTTTTTTGTCTCAGATATATATATATATATTTTATTTAGTTTCAGGCAGGGTTGTAACCGTCACTGACATTGACAATAATCAGAATAGAAGCTGATTTTTAAACGGATGTTTTTCTTATATTTTTTTTATAGGATTATTTACCATAATTGAACAAGGATTGACCCCACCCTCTGAATTTATTTTTAGCCACTTGCATCACAGAGGCATATATTACATGTACTTTAAGAGAAATGGCCAAGAGAGCAAGTATATATATATATGTATATATAGTACATGTTTCTGTAGACTGTTTGGCTCGTACAAGACTGAGCTGCAGGGCACAACAGGGCAGTCGTCACAGTTGGCATTTGGCAACATTTGCAGGAACGTGCAAATAGGATGCAAAGCAAGTTTTGAAACATTAAGGAAATGGCTTTGAATGCGGTAAAGACCTTAATATATATATATTATTATTATTTTTTATTGTACTAATTGGAAGTCATTTTTGAATATTTATCTAACTCTGCTTACTGGGGTGGACTTCCATTAATATGTCTTGTCTCAGTCCTTACTGGTTGTATATAGGGCCTATATTATGTAGGAATTATTATAGGATTTAAAGTATTACAATTCACTGTAGGAATGTTTCCAATGAGACAAACAACCTCCTGATATTTGGATCGAGAATGTTGCTATTTAAGTTCCCATTACGCCCCTTGGCAGAAGACTACTCCTTGGCTTTTGCCATCCAGTTACACTACTTGACCACACGAGGGAGTACGCTAAGATTTCTAAATAAAGAAAGGTTATTTTGATTCTCTTTTACAGTTCCAGCCAAAAGTTCTGATACACTGCATGTTCCTAATAATCTGACCCTTTGATCTAAAGATGTATACATCAGTGCTTGGAATTTAGACTTATTACAAATATAAAATGTATTTAAGAAATAATTAAATAGTTAATTTGGACAAGAGTGAAGAAAAAGCACTCATAACTGACCCATTACTTTAAATAATCTAGTTTTGTGATTTTAATACACTGTATAATAGCCATACTGCTATTTTTTTTATTTTATTTTTTTTGTCTTTACTATTATTCTAAAATGTGGTCTAAATGTATCAGTCAACAGGATGACTGGTTTTTGTTTCCCCTTGGAGTCTACATTAAAATTTCTTTAACATTTTCATGTTAAAGTGAAAAAATAAAAATTGCATTCAAAATATAGAATAATAGTCTAAAATATAGACTGACATTTGTTAGGAATTAATTCACCCTTGTTATATAAAAAATCAAATGACCCATGAGTCCTAATCAGTAATTCATTTACACTGCAGGAGTTTAGAAACTATGAAAAGAAGAGTGATCTTTAAAGTCCTCCACTCGAGAGGTTTACTCTTAAGCAGTTCAGCAACATATGTTTCTGATTAATTCAATACACAAAAAAGAAGCTATACCATTCAATTAAACTGTATGTTACCTAATTTGTCATAACATGTGTTGCTATTAATAATTTATTTGAAATAAATGATTTAATATACAAATATACAAAGCTCAGGACTGCAGTTAACTAAATTATGCCTGGTACTTAGTTGGTGCTGATCTAAGCTTGCAGCTGTTTGCTCAAACTCCATATGGTCCATGTTAGCAGTTGGCATGGTCAGAAATAAATGTAGCTTTGACAGCAGAAACCAGATAGAGGAATGTGGGTGTCCGGTTCAGACGCTTTTCACGTGTCAGGACAGGAGTCGTATGATTGGGGTCACTGTACCCAAGTGTCATAACGCAGGACCTTGAATGGAACACGACCAATAAAAGAAAACTTTGGATGTCTTGATGACTGTCTTGATAAAAAGGCATTAAACATCTTTCCTTCAAACATAATAAACAAAATATTCATACATTTAAGCCTTAAAGAAAATGTAGATTGCAAAGATTGTTCTTTCTACTGCAACCTTATGCAGCTGAATTATTTAGTTTATGGATAATTTAAAATGTTAACTTTGATTTAAAAAGTTAGAAATGATAAAGCAATATAATTTATATATATCAACTCTAAATGAGGGCATATCAATGAGTTTTGACATTTCACGTTTAAAAACATTTAATGCACTTTTCTTTAATTTCCTCAAAAAAATGTGGACCTCAAAACACAGTATATGCTGTGTGTAAATCACGTTCTGCTTTATCTGTTTATTCCTGAGCTAAACACTATATCCCCTGAAGGTATTTAGGGTTGTGAGTGATGAGAAGCTTGATAGTTGTTGGCTGTTTGTGGCTGTAGAGAAGCCTCGATGAGCTGCTGAACTCTATTTACACAATGAGAGCTATTCCAAAACAATTAAAAACACAGCAGGTGTGAAGTTGTCAACCTCTCATCTTAACGTGTTTTAAATTTTATAGAGTCTATGAAGCCAAGCTGCCTGACTGCATACTTCTCTAATATGTTTTGGCATGTTACTGACAGTACTTTCATACAGTTCATTCACTTTGCATGAACTGGGCATTGCAATTTAGGCCTAGATGTACTTTACATACACATCTATGCACTGGTCATTCCCACTACAGTCCCTTACAAATATCTTGCCACTACCATACCTTGAAAATGTCTCACATATTTCTCTACTTTTTGTCTCAGTTGAAGGAAAAAAAGTGACTACATTTTAATTTAGTTTCAGGCAGGGTTGTAACCATCATTTGAAATTGACAACATTCAAAATAGCGTTTAATTTTTAAACCTATGTTTTCCCTTATATTTTTTTTTTATAGGATTTTTTACCATAATTGAACAAGGATTGACCCCACCCTCTGAATTCCTTTTGAGGCACTTACATCACACAGGCACATATTACACGTCCTTTAAGAGAAATGGCCTAGATAGCAAGTTTATATATATAAGTACCTGTTTCTGTAGACTGTTTGGCTCGTACAAGACTGAGCTGCAGGGCTCAACAGGGCAGTCGTCACCGTTGGCATTTGGCACCGTTGGCATTTGGCAGCAGGAACGTGCAAACAGGATGCCAAGCAAGTTTTGAAACATTAAGGAAATGGCTTTGAATGCGGTAAAGACCTTAACACATAGCAGATTTAATTTCTTCAATAACATCCGACTTTTGCATGGAATGACAAATGTAATTTATTACTCAAAGCCAATTAGTACTTAATGCATGATGGTAAAAAATATTTTTTTTTGACTACTAATTGGCAGACTGTACTAATATATATATATATATATATATATATATATATATATATATATATATATATATATATATATATATATATATTCTTATTTTTCAATTTCTTTATAGAAACATAACATTGAATAAAAACATCATTATTGACCAGGAAAAAATATACAGTTGATTTTAATTTACAGTTAATTTTTTTTAATGTTTTTTATTTATAAAATGTTTTAGCAATATTTTAAGCAAGTAAGTTAATTGTGGAAACACATTTTAGCTCAAAAATGGAAAAAGTAACATGCTACTACAATTTCGGGGGAAAAATGTCAGTGGTGCATGCCCATGTGAACTGTAAAAAATGCAACTTGCAAATTGTTAACTCATTTTTGAGTGCAATGCTGAGTTTACTTATAAAAACTATTTAACTGCAAGTGTACTAATATTTTTTTCCAATGAACACAAACAATTAAGTTGAGAAAACGTATTATTCTGATTTTATAGTTTAACTTCCCGTCATCGCGCATGCGCAGTCTGTCTCGCTGTACGTTACTCGGGGTTTCCTCCTTCAACCAAGCTATGGAAGGGACTTGATTTCATCTGATTGCGGTAAGTTTTCTTTAAGCTTTATGAATGAAAATAGGCTATAAATTGCACACATATGTTGATAGAATATAGTATTATGATAAAAGATATATTTCGTGGTGACGATAAGTTTCTTGTTAGTGATTATCCGCGTAGCATATTGCTACTTATCGTTATTGTTACCTAGACTAGAGTGAGGAAACGTGCTTGAATGAGAAAAGAAGGACAAGAACTTGCATGGTGTTCAAAAGATGTTAAAAATGTTATGCTCAGTAAGTCGTGAATAAAGACTAAAATGTCTTTTGTGGCTTATTGCGATTTAATAGTGAAATACACATACAAGTATGTCAACAACAAACAAACAAACAAACAAAAAACAGCTGTGTATAGTATTCAAGTAAACACAGTCGGCAATGTCTTAAGTGAACATAACCAATTTGGTGAAACCCAGATGTTTCAGTTTAAGATCCGTGCATGAGCTCTTAAAGCGACCGCAGTCCGTTCAATTCAATTTCATTTCAAGTTTATTTGTCATGTATACAAACGTCAGTTACAATTTGTTCATGCTTAGGTTGAGGCTCAGGCATTCTACAGTAGTGCAATATAATTAAATACAATACAATTTAGAGGAAAAAAATAATATATAGGCATATATATGCAAAACTAATCTGTTATGTTAAAAATATATATGTTAGCTTTGTATATTAAATAATAGAATGGGTAGTATGTGTGCAGTATGTTTTAAAGTGAATATTGAATAAAAATATTGTGTATCCTTAAACAAATATTAGGCTAAATCCTTAATGTTAATCACTTAACAAAATTTGTATCTTTAAGAAAAAATATTTATTAATAGAAAAACCCCCCAGAAATAATTCACTTTAGAAAACCTTTAACTACTCGCAGCACCTATGATTTTAAAATTGGGTCACACAAGCTGAACTTTGCAGACTCATATAAATATCTAGGTTTCTATATTAATGAACATATGAATTTCAGAAAATGTGTTAAGGTTCTTGCTGATTCAGCACGTCGAGCTTTGGGAGGAATTATTGGTAAAAGCAAGAATCTGAAAGACATGCGTTTTCAAACTTACTCTAAACTGTTTCAAGCTTGTGTGTGCCCTATACTTGATTATATTGTGGGGGTTAGAGGACTTAGAACCTTATCTAATTGTGAATTAGTGCAAAATAGTGCCATAAGATATTTTCTTGGTGTACACAAATATGCTCCAACATTGGCGATAGTGGGAGACATGGGATGGGAATCACGTGAGGTTCGTTGGAAGATATGTATGGCCCAGATATGGACTCGTTTTAGAATTGACGCAAATAGGTTGACTAGGAAAATATCTCTTTGGTATAATATTCTTGGTCCCTGGTCTAAAGATATGCAAACTTTTGTACATATGGGTTTGGTGAGTTGTTTTCTAATAATGAAAAGCTGAATATTGGTTTGTTTAAAGAATCTGTGTTTGTTAAAGACAAAGAGCAGTGGGTCGACGAGCAGTGGGCTAAGCCAAAATTGCGTATTTTTGTGATGATAAAACCGGAATAAGGCACAGAGAATTATGTTGTATATAATTTGTCAAAAAGGCAAAGATCTCTGTGTGCTCTATTGAGATCTGGTGTTTTACCTTTGACTGTTGAAACAGGACGATATGTTAATTTTAAACAGATCTGTCCCATGTGTTGTTTAAATGATATAGAAAATAAGTTCCATTTTGTTTTCTATTGTCTATTTTATTGTGAACAGTGTGATTTTTTTTGTTTTGTTTTGTAAGATACAATCAGAGATTGATTTGGTAAATTATGGATGATGCTCAAAGACTGAGATGGCTGTTCACATGTGAAACATATAAATTAGCCAATTATCTTGAGAAAGCATGGGAGAAGAGGAAAAAAGCTCTTTATCGAGATGATCTGTAGATGAGGATTTATTTTATGGTGTGTGTGTGTGTGTGTGTGTATACTATACAGTGTTTCCCACAGATTAGAAAGCAAAGGTATTTTCTCTTTTCACCTCACACCAGTCTAAACTAAAAGATTGTATTGGTAATTGTTCTACACACTGTCATATAAATAACCTGAAAATACAGTATTAAGGTTAAATCTTGCTAACCCCTCTTACTAAAAGAACACTTGCATTCTCATTTTAAGAGGTGTTAAATGTGGTTTGATTTGTTTACATTAGTTAATGTATTAGACTAACTAACATGAACCATGAGCAATACATTTGTTACTGTATTTATTCACCTTTGTTAATCTTAGTTGAACAAACAATGAACAGCTGTATTTTTATTATGATACTTCACACAGTACATTAAGCTAACTAATGTTAACAAATACAACTTTTGATTTAAATAATGTAGGCTACTAGTAAATGGTGAAATTAACACTAATAAAGATTAATAAATGCTGTAGAAGTGCAGTTTATTAATAGTTAATGTTAACTAATATAGTTAACTAGAGTTTATTAAATGGAACCTTATTGTAAATTGTTACCGATTTGTTATACAGTGTTGGACAGTTGTTTTAACCATTCATTAAATGGAATCGGTTCAAAATCGGACTTGTCATTAGCGGTCTTGTACGTGTTGTGTGATTATCTATTTCTCTGGTGTCGAGTAATGATGCTCATTAAATATGCCCCTCGAACTGAGCTGCACCAATCACATCGGGTTATCTAATATATATTCAAATTTATTTATTAGGATAAACCCCTTGAGATGCACCATCTTGTTTTCAAGGGGGTCCTATAATAGGCAGGCCAGAGGCGAGCTAAACAGATGACGGCAGCACTGCGACATCGAAGTCATTAGTAAACATTGCAGGATGGCTCTGGATGAACACAGTTGTTTGAAACGGCTTTGGCCGCTACAATGATCGAGTTAGACTTGGCTTTTTATCGAAAACAGGAACAGAAGACGCGCTCGAATCGTTCCTTTGCAAGAAGGACGTTTTTGCTGTTTTATCCGACCGGATACAGTAAGAGTCTAATCTACCAGTTAGCTCCGCTGGTAGCTAAGCATATGGGGTTTATTGTTGTGATTGGTCGTAGTTTTATCCAATTGCGTGCAGTGAGATTTTCAAATGCACGCTTGGTGCCGCCCCTCGAGCTGGCCGATTTTCATTAGTCGACGCCAGACCATTAATCTTTTAGATTTAGGTCTGGATTTCCAGGCTAGGAAAAACCCTTACCAAATAGGCTTCCAGGAATGATCTCGTTTTCATGGAGACAGACGCACGCGGTGTGCATGGTGGGGAGGAGTGTGTGTGTGTGAGTGAGAGAGAGACGCATGAGTGACCGAGAGACTGAGGGAGAGCAGGGAAAGGAAATGCAGCTGAATTAATACGCTCCGTGTTTTAAATAGCGTAAACATTTTTTTTATAACGAAACGCAATATGTGACGGCTGGTGTTGATTCTGTGGCGCACCGCCACGAATTAGTCTGTGTGGGAAACACTGGTATATGTATGTGTATGTATACATGTGTGTATGTATATTTTTGCATTTATGTATTTCCCCGAATGATTTGTAGATGTGACCGGAAGATGTTTGGTAAATACGTTTTTGGTGTCTTGTAATCCTATGTGGGATGGGCCAAATGTTTGGCATGACACAGAAATAAAATGTAACTAACTAACTAACTGTTGTTTTGTTTAATATATATCTTTGTTCTGTTGTATTTGTCCTTTTTAGACTAAAGAACATCAGTACAGTGACAAGATCCTTGGAAGTGCTTAAACAGTGGCCTTTGTTTTTTAAAAGATCAGGTGAGTTTATCATTTTTAATTAGCTGAACTGAATTTACTTGGTCTACACTTAATTCTTACTGTTTTAACAATGTTTGTTTTTTTCAGGGTCTCTGCTGAGTATTACAGGATCACGCAAACTAATCCGAAGAGAACTAAGAACATCATTAGAACATCTAATCTCTTCGTTAGATGAATACACATCTAGTTGTACAGAGCAAGTGGTGGAGAGTATGGAGATGAGATGAAGATCCTCCTAGACCAACTTGATCATCAGGTAATTATTTTGCACGTGATCATATTTCTCTGGTTAAAGGCTGAATGGTGCCATCTCTTTGTCAAGGTAATTCTCATGCTTCTCTTTGGATATAACTTGTTCCATATTTGTTTCTCTGTCTTTCAGACACAGAAACTCCACTGTGCTTGCTCAAAGAAAGGCTACAACTCTTAAAGGTCTGCCTTTGTTTATGAGGGAAAAGTCTGGAAACATCCGTAAGACTTGCCTGGTAAGAAAATGTGTCATCAGCATACACTCACACCTGTTCCCTTACGAGAATGATCACTTCGTATTGCGTAGCTATACGAGTTGGGTTATAAACATAATAAAGCGATGCTACTCGCTCCAATTCGATCGCAGACCCCCAAAATTTCAGGCGGTCGTCGAGACTTCGGTGAGAAGCAGCGTGTGTCACATGCTTCGCTCCGAAATACAAAATCTGTTAGCAAAAGGAGCAATAGAATTAGTCCCCCCCGCGCTAAAAAACTCTGGGTTTTACAGTCGCTATTTTCTAGTACCGAAAAAAGACGGCGGTATCAGTCTTAAGGCATTTGAACAAAGCCCTCAGGAGACAGTCATTCAGAATGCTAACTACCAAACACATCTTTGCGCAAATTCGCCCTGGAGATTGGTTCTTTACTGTGGATCTGAAAGACGCATACTTTCTCATTCAGATAGCCCCTCGTCACAGGCCATTCTTGAGATTTGCTTTCGAGGGTCAGGCTTATCAGTACACAGTTCTGCCGTTCGGTCTGTCCCTAGCACCCCGTACATTTACAAAGTGCATGGACGCGGTGCTTTCTCCCCTGAGGCTCTCGCTGATTGGCTGGTTCTGGCGCAGTCAAGAATCGAACTTTTGACACACAGAGCTTTGATTCTGATTCCATTTGGAATGCCTGGTGGCTCAAAATCAACTTTGCATGGGATTACTGCATATGCGCTCCAGCACTGGCAGTCAGGCAGCCTGCGCATCATGGTGAATCACGGTTGTTTATGGACCCTGATTCCCTGGCGGGCTCAGGACTGGTACCACGAGGGCGTGACCATGGGGGTGGCCTCTGGGAGGAAAGTAGTTTTCACAGACGCCTCCAACCTAGGTTGGTGAGCACTGCACGAGGGCAAGCCTGTCTCCGGCCTCTGGTCGAGCACAGAGAAGAGCTTACAAATCAATTGCTTGGAAATTAAAGCAGTCTGTTTGGCCCTCAAAGCATTTCTGGCAAACCTCAAAGGACACCACGTCTTAGTCCGGACGGACAACATGTCAGTAGTGTCATATATAAATTGCCAGGGTGGTGTCAGGTCTGGCAACCTGTATACCATGGCAAAAGACCTCCTCTTCTGGGCGCAAGCCAACCTAAGCTCTCTGAGAGCAGCACATATACCTGGCATTCAGAATCTGGGTGTGGATATGCTTTCGCGGGACAACACTCCCCTAGGCGAGTGGTCCCTAAATCCTCAGACGGTTCGTCTGATATGGAGTGTGTTCGGCGAGGCCGAAGTCGGCCTTTTTGCCTCGAAAGACAACACTCACTGCCCAGTGTTCTTTTTGAAGAACAGAATGCGCTGGCCCATCCCTGGCCAAGCCACCCCCTTTATGCGTTTCCCCCCATTTCAATGATTACCCAGTTCATCAAACGGGTCAGGGAGAGCGGATGCCCAGTCCTCCTAGTGGCCCCCCTCTGGAAATCCAGGCCGTGGTTCCCAGAGCTGGTTCAGATGACGGACAAAGTCCCCTGGCCTGTCCCGCTGAGGAAGGATCTGCTCACGCAGGCGAACGGGGCGATCTGGCATCTGCGCCCTGACTTATGGGCCCTACATGTGTGGCCCCTCAATGGGTACCCAGGGACCTCCCTGAGAAGGTCCTGAACACAATCACTGAGGCTAGGGCCCCGTCTACCAGGCGCCTCTATGCTCTGAAGTGGTCAGTGTTCTCTGGCTGGTGCTCGGACAAACAGTTTGAACCCCGGTCTTGCAAGGTATCAGTGATACTCTCCTTTTCTACAAGAGCTGTTGGATGCGGGCCGCTCCCCATCCACGCTCAAAGTGTATGTAGCAGCCATAGCAGCTTATCATGCTCCGGTGGCTGACCAATCACTAGGAAGAAATGAAGTAGTGGTACAGTTCTTGAAGGGAGCAAGGAGGATGAACCCCTCCAGACCTCCTTCTGTTCCGTCTTGGGACCTCTCCACGGTCCTTGGGGCCCTGAAAGGACCGCAGTTTGAACCACTCCAGTCGGTTGATCTCAAACCACTTTCGCTAAAAACTGCTCTCTTGCTGGCACTGGCATCTATCAAGTGAATGGGAGATCTGCAGGCACTCTGTGAGCCTCACCTGTTTGGAGTTTGGAATAAGTGACTCTAAAGTCACTCTCAAACCCAGGCATGGCTATGTACACATTCAACATTAAACACCGTTTAAAGCACAGGTTATTACATTATTAGCTCTTCCCCCTTCCGCAGAGGATGGGGAGGCTAATCTGCTCTGCCCTGTTAGAGCATTGAAAATCTATTTGGAGCATTCTGCGCCCTATAGGCAATCAGAACAGCTCTTTGTCTGCTTCGGTGGCCGATCCAAGGGGTCTCCAGTCACGAAGCAAAGACTGTCCAGATGGACAGTGGATGCCATATCTCTGGTGTACACCTCAGTGGGTCAGGTTTGCCCTATAGGTACTAGAGCCCATTCGACTAGAGGCATGGCTTCGTCATGGGCTTGGTCCTCTGGGTTTCCTATTCAGGACATTTATGCGGCAGCCGGTTGGTCTTCGCCCTCCACATTTGTGAGGTTTTATAACATGGAGGTCCCTTCCCTGCAAGCGAAGGTCCTTTCTGTATGATTTAGACCGGACACCGTCGGGTCTAAATCCGGGTCTTATCTACGTGTCATGTTACTGTTCATAAGCACATTATCCCTTATTCTAAAACCCGCCTTTGGCCTGGTTCTGATATTCTTTATACATAATTAGACTCGACGGTGTCCAGTCTTATTGGTATAATATAATATATAATATAATAAAGGGGTGGTGGTGGCGCAATGGATAAGACGCATGCCTTTGGTGTGAGAGACCCGGGTTCGAATCCACTGTGAGACACCAATGTGTCCCTGAGCAAGACACTTAACCCCTAGTTGCTCCAGAGGCGTGCGACTCTGACATATATAGCAATTGTAAGTCGCTTTGGATAAAAGCGTCAGCTAAATGAATAAATGTAAAATGTAAATGTATAATATGTTGGATATGAGCTTACTGACATCTCTATATTATCAGACCCGATGGTGTCCAGTCTTAATTACCGTAACAGATTGTTCTGGTTTTACCACAGCCCTAGAATAAAGTTATTGTGCAGCTAAAGTTAGTTTTGATTGATTGATTCACTTCCGTTGCGAAGATCATTAGTTATTAACTTGGGGGCACTAACACGACACGGTTCTAACAGGAAAATTCTTAACGCGCTCTGGCTCATTCGCACAAAACAGTGCCTGGTGCTTGAGAACTCGTACACAGTACCTACTGAAAATTTTGATGTATAAAACATCACAGTTTTGCTAAATTTATAATGTTTATGTTTAATTTTGCATGGTGCCAATCCGTGAAGTTGAAGCATATTTTCTACAAATGTGCCATATTTCATGGTTTACATTCACACTTGAGTATATAATGCACCAAAACCAGTCTCAAATGTTTAGGTACATGTATAAATGTCAGTTTGAGAGATATTTTGTGTTGCTAAAATGAATATAAATAAAGTTACAAACAAAACCAGCAGCATAAGATTTTCGTTTTTTTCCAATTCACAATTATATACATTTATGGATTGTGACAAAAAACTGCAGGGTATTTTGCGGATAACTTTTAACATAAAGTCGATAATGGTTTTGTCTATGCAAAAATTTATTTAAAAAGTAGTGCCCAGGTGTGGTAACGAAAATCATTTTCTAGCCACTTTTTCCTAGTTCACCTTATGGCCTATTTAGGAACACTCTGTGGTCTAATGTAATTCAAAAAAAAAAAAAATTGACCCTAATTTTATGCTGATTTATTTTTTACTGCAGGACACGGAGCCAGAAGAAATTCACAAGGGGAGAAGATGAGGATCTTAACTATCGTTGAAGATGATGTTCCCACTATCCACTTAAACCCAAATATAAGGTGCCTCTCTGTAGTACTATAAGAGCAGACTGGGCCGCTTTGGCTTGATTTATGCCCTCAACGTGAACTATCCTAAAGTATTAAAATACACTTTTGAAAAAATGTAAAAGTGTTTATTTATCTTGACCTAAAGTGCTCCGCAAGGCTGATTTTTTGCATAGTCCATCAAAAAATTGTCCATGTAGCTGCAATCCATATGGATAATTGTAAGGTTGAGCATTTATTTATTCCAGTTTGTACTTTAATTTTGTGCATAGTCTTTTGTTTTAAATAAATTTTGAAGAGTGGAATAGAACTTCATCACCTTCTAATATGTGTACCTAATGCAGATAGAAAATGTGCTGTTTTGCAGAATTGTCAATAAATAAGTTCTGTAATGATAGCAATGTCTTTTGTATTGTGTTGTAGTTACAGTATGGTTTACTCCCAGCATTTGGATTCTTAATGTGAAGGCTATATAAGTGTCTGGGTGAGATATTTGAAGAAGTTGAATCAACTTAAAAAAGTTGTCACGGTTCATGGATACGTGTGTTCATTTTGCATATCTGTCTGGTGTGGCTGTAGGTGTTGGGTCTGTGTATGTGTGGTGGCGGCTTGTTTGTTGCCTAGTAACCAGCTGATCACTCAATCAGTCATTCAGCTGCAGCTAGTCAGCTGCCTATATCTAGCTGGAGTGAGATATGCTTGGTGTCGGTTCGTCACTGTTGTTTTGTTCTCTTACCCAGTGTCGGTATCGGTATCCAGCGGAGTTTCCTCCATCTCGTCAGTGCTTCCTAGCAGCTCGGAGAGCGTCTTGAGTTTTTCTTCAACCGGACTGAGTTTCCACGCTGTGTTTGATTCCTGTCTCTTCATCTCTCTCCCTTGGATTGTGCATTGAATGTTTGCCAGCCTTAGTCTGTGCTGTTATGAGTATTTTCCTGCTGTCCTGTCTGTCATAATAAACTGCTCACTTGCAATTGGATCTACGACTCTCACTCTGACAGAACGAACCGACCACAGATAGATCCAGCAAGCACGGTGGAATTACAGGGTGTACTGGCCAGGAGCAATGTTCGTCTTCAGCAACAGGAGGAACAGACTATGGCCACGGGTCGTGCTGTTCAGGCGCTAGTCACCCAAGTCTCTGAACTGACGAAACAGGTACAGCAATTAAGAATGGAGACTGCTGCTTCTCAACAACAGGCTGCGGCTAATCCACCGGCTCCGGTGATCCAGACCATCCGTTCCACTGAACCGCATGTTCCGCCTCCCGCGTTCTACGCCGGTGAGTCCCAATTGTGTCGTCCTTTTTTGGCCAAATGCTCATTATACATCTCGCTTCAACCTTAATCAACCAGTAATCACTTTACTCGCGGGAAGAGGGGGCAGCTGGGGAACGACTGTTTGGGAGCAGAGACTTCCGTGTTGTGCGTCCTTTCAAGCTTTCTCTAATGAGCTCAGAAAGGTTTTTGATCGCGCTGCTTCTGGCAGAGACGCGGCACGTCTTCTTGCAGAACAGGGGGAACGAACGGTAACAGACTATTCAATTGAATTTCGTACGTTGGCTGCAGAGTGTGGCTGGAATGCCGAAGCACAATGGGACATGTTTTTATACCGACTTCCTGAGTACATAAAGGACGAGATTTACGCGTTGGAATTACCCGCCAGGGTGGATAAACTGATTGATCTGGCGATTCAAGTGGATACCAGATTACGTCGACGAGGTCGTCGGTCACCGCGAGGCTGCGTTACTTATGCACCAAATCCTACTTTTAATTCTCCTGACGGAACTACAGCATTTCTTCCTGATCCTGAGCCCATGCAACTGGGCAGGTCTCGTTTATCATCACGGGAGAAACAGAGGAGGCGAGAGAGGGCATTATGTTTATATAGTGGAACCGTCGGTCACATTGCTCTGCAGTGTCCAGTAAAAGCCAGCACCCGTTAGTAGATAAGAGGTTACTGACGGGTGGGATTGCACGTACTGAATCCTCTTTTTCTGCCACTCATCTTCCAGTGAGTTTAAGACTACAGACTCAGAATTTCGACTGTGAGGCTCTAGTAGACTCAGGAGCCGAGGGTAATTTTTTGGATATTGATCTAGTACACAGACTCCAGATACCAGTGGTGGCGCTCTCCCAGCCCATTTCTGTGGATGCACATAATGGTCAACTCTACCCTCCGTCACACACTCTACCATCACCTTAAGATTGGTCACTTCTGGTAATCATTCAGAGAACATTGACTTTCTATTGATTGACACTCCTTCTGCTCCTGTGGTGCTTGGTCATCCCTGGCTGGTACTCCATAACCCGCATATTAACTGGCGCAGGAATTCTGTTTTTTCCTGGAGTGAATCGTCATGCTTCTTGTTTAATGTCTGCGTGTTCTTCTGTGTCTTGTTCTGTCTTTCAGGATGAACACACGGATTTATCTAACGTGCCACGTGAGTATCTTGACCTGAAGGAAGTGTTCAGTAAGTCCCGGGCTGCTTCTCTCCCTCCGCATCGTCCCTATGACTGTGCTATAGATTTATTGCCAGGTATGTCTCCGCCTAAGGGCAAGTTATACTCACTTTCTGCTCCAGGAGATAATACATTTTTCTGCTTTAGAAGCATTCCAGTAAACACTTCTCATAAAAATAAATATTATGTTTTGTATTATTATTATTATATTATCAATACAATTACATTTTAATCCATCTGTGAAAACAAATCTGGAAGGAGATGTGAGGATTTGTGGAGAAAAACAAAAGATTCTTAATGCATTTCAGTGAATTATTCATGGATATTTCATAAATCGGGGGAGCAGACCACAAATGCAAAAAATAAATAAATAAATTGTCTTTATTCATACTGTTATACAGTAGCCTGGCTAATGTCAGACCAAGTCTCATTTGAGACTTGGTCTGGGAACCACGTGTTCATTTTCTCATATTTGAGGCGTGGTTTACGAATGCCCAGAGCCGTTTATTGGGCGCTATGAATGTCTATCAAATGCGCCTGTACGTAGCTCATAGCCAATCGCTTCAATTATACCAGATGACGTATGTAGAGCGACAGAAATTCGACGAGGAAAAAGACGATGGGTCAAAGATTTATTTGTACACGATGGCGTTTAGCGAATATTACCGTTTGTGCAAGATAAACATGAGGGTAGAAGGTAACGTCGAGTCTGATGCCATGTAGGATCCATAGATATAAACAAACTGCGTCGGTGTCGTCATTGTCTTGCTGCTCCCTCCCCGTTCTGTGATTGGTTCCCTTTTTCAGGGGAAAATCTGGTCCATGGTGTCCAGACTGCCTAGCAGCGTGAATAAAATCGCGCTGCGAGCAAGGCAGTATGGGGAAACCCAGGCTAGTTATACCCCCCCCCCTCCCCCCCCCCCCAAACACTCTTAGCTGTTCTAAATTCACTGTAAATCACAGCTTCAATGGGCTTATTGCCTTTATAAAACGGTTATTTTGCATACATGGCAAGGTTTCATAAAATAAACACGCAGACACAAAAATGTAAAGCTATTGATAAACAAAATATTCTTCCGCCAAGCAATTTGGTTCTTCAGAAGTGGAATGGTTGCCAAGCAACTGACAGACGCTGCAGCACAAAACACAAGACTCGTGGGTCAACCAATTATAATCAATGATATTGATATTATTATGAACACTTGTTATGAAAGCCTGAAGAAGCAATTGTAAAATGACAGTATGTGAACCCTTCATGCTGAAATATCCCAAACAGTTGCCTCAATGTTGAAAGCCCAAAATTCTCTGGAATGTTATGCTGTAGCATTTAGATTTGCATTTTTTTATTACTAGCCAAACCCATTATTTATAAGAGGATGTCCATATATTTCTGATCAAGTGTTCATTTTCCAGGCTTGCATCTTGTCTTCTTTTTGTGAAGTTTTGCTGCTACAACATTGTACTTTTCCCACCCACAGAAATGAATAAAGGCAAACCCTACTCACTTACATTTCCAATGAAAGTGTGCGTTAATGGTTTTCATTATTTGTAACTTCACCATTATAACACAAGTAGATATATTCAAGCTGTATTTATATACAGTACCTGGTAGACAGACAGAAAGTCCACTGGAGAGTTCCTAGTCACTGCAGTACCCAGTCAGATCAAGAATGTCTGTTTTAACCTGTTTGAGGATTCTGTTGTGTTTTATTTGAAATGTTCACAAAAATACACAAGATAATAAACGGATTAGAGATTATTCCATCCAAATCATAACTAATTTAGGCAAGTTAATTCATTCCCCTGATCATGTTCACAGTGTGTATATCAACTGGTTGTATAAACTGAAGTTTGTTCAACAATGTACATAAAATCCTGAAGCATTATTTTGCCTTATAAAACAATGAATAAAAAAACAAAAAAAACAATGTATAAGTAAACGAACCACCAACATGAGTATCTTCCTGTATGTCTAAAGAGACATAAGTGTTTTCCAAGCACATGTTTTTGCTAGAGTGTTAGATGAGCTAAAAACATTTCCCCCCTCTTTACCATTTACCCTTTACCCAGGCCTCAAGTAACATCAGGTAATTTTTACCAGCATGCAAGTCCATCATCATGCAAGTCCAAAAGTCCCCTTAAGTACTACTGATTACATTTCTTTCACATTTTTCATTTAGCTATTTAAAGATCCCCTGAATATTTCGCATCCCTGAAAAAACGCATACGAAATTTTTTGACTCAGTGTGCAAGGACCTCCGAAATTTTCATATGCATTTTTGTGTGCAGAGTAATTTACATCATGCCTATTCCTTGTCACATTCAGCATTTGTGCATGAAGGTACACTGTAAAAAAAAAAATCCCGTAAAAAACGGTAAAAGTCTGGCAGCAGAGTTTCCAGATGGATTTCAAAGTGACTTACCAATTAAGAGAACAATAGCAGCAACAAGTGCAGTGACAAGTCCTAGTTAGTCTAGCACAGTACACATAGCAAGTTTTTTATTTTATTTTATTAAAACAAAGATTTAGTATTTTTGGTTCAAGTGTTTATGAAAAAAGATGGATCTTTAGCAGTTTCTTGAAAATGAAGGACACAGTCAAGGTAAAGGTCAGTGAAAGTGATTTTGTGTCTCTTTGGTATGATGGCACCACAATGCACCGTCCACTTGCAGAACACAAGCTTCTGGAGGACACATAGATCTGAAGTAGTGAGTTTAGGTATAAGGCTACCTTTAAAGACCACTCTTGCTGTAAGGCCTGCCAAGAGAGCATTACAATAGTCCAGTCTGGATAGAATAAGAGCTTAGACAAGGAGTTGTGTAGCCCCGATAGGAAGGGCCGGATCTTTCTGATATTGTATAAGGCAAATCAGCAGGATCACACAGCAAGGATGGTTTGGCTGAAACCATAAGCAGTTCTGTCTTGGCAAGGTTGAGTTGAAGGTGAAGGTCATTCATCCATCAAGAATTTTTCATCAGGTAGGCTGAGATGCGAGCAGCTACCGTCAGATCATCTGTCTGGAATGAAAGGTAGAGATATTAGTTGGGTCATCTATAGAAGTTCTGTGACTGTGGAGAGCGAAGGTTTGTTTCTCACTGGATTTGTCATCTTTAAAGGTTAAAGAAAAAATTAGCCGAGGCGCTCCTCACAAAAATGTGGGAAAATTTTGTGAGCCCCCTATATCCAAAATGGCTGCCGTCAGCCAAACTGGGAATTAACTTTTTAATGGTTTTGCCCACAGTTCTGCTTAATACATGGTTTCTGAGACCATTTGGGCCAATAAATTCATAAATGATGTAGATTTATTGATTTAACCTATTTTTTGCCTTCAAATTTAAGATGGCCGCTAATTTTTGGTTCTCTAAATGTAAATTTTCCAAAATCGTCATAGAGCCTTAATATTAGGCTCAAATGAAAGCTCTACTCATACTGAGTCAAAGAGTATAGAAGTACCAAGAGGCGAAACTCAATAGAACGTTCCATTGCAACAAACGCACCCATGCGCAGAGCTGCAGCTCCGCCATCTTGGGACTGAACGCAACACAGCTGTCATAGGATTGAACGATACCGGTTCCAATTCAAAAGCAGTTAAGGGAACTAAATAGTAGTTTCTAGTTTTTAATATCTCTATAGCAGACATCCCAAGTCTCAAGATAGCATATTGATAGCGGCTCCCTGATGCCGCAAGTTAGCTAAAATCTCCCGGAATCTAGAGCGAGCGAGCAAGAGCGCGCAGCTCCAAACCGTGTAGTAGAGCACACGGTAGAAAGGGTGAGGGAGCGAGAGACCTTGCGTGTGCGTGTGAGCTCATTTTTTTGAGATATCAACCTAAAATGTGGAACACAACTTGTTCAGATTTGGTGACAGGGTTAATTTAGTGACAACAAAGAATTAATAAAGCGGTCATTTGCCAAGTTAGGTGTTCATATATCTCTGAAAATATGCGATTTAAAAAGCCCATTTCGACTCAATTTCGACCAAATACATAATGTTAGCAAACTGTTGCTGCGGTTATGGGTTATGGGAAAGCTTACATTAACGTTACTGCACCTGTTATCGTTGATGTTAGCTCACTTTAGGCCTCAGGATTTTATATCTACTCTCGAACCGAATTAATCAGAACCGAACCAGTTCAGGTTGGGATGTCTGCAGATTGGGATGTCTGTCTATGAAATGCTAGTTGATTGGTTGTACACTGGTAGTTGTTGCAGTTGATGGCAGAACACTGTTTTCTTTGTTTCCAATTATTTCCAGACATAATGTTAATGCTGTATACGGTAGTTGTGCTAACGGTAAAGCCGTTGGTTCAGTCCAAAATGGCAACAGCGCGACAGCAGCGCCCTCTAGCGATTGTTGTCAAAACTGCAACGGAGTTTCGCCTCTTGGTACTTCTATACTCTTTGACTGAGTTCAGTTATGGACAGTAAAATTACAACATAAACATAGGTCATCAGATGTCTGGGGTGGAACCAATGAAAGCAGTGAGACAGATGAGATTATTTAGCTTGGAGTTGTTTTTATTAACATTTTATTATCAAAAAGACTCTTCGTCTGAATCTGTTGAATCTCCACACTGACTCCTCTCATCATCACTGCTACTCTCATTTGAGCAGTCATGAGGTGTGAGCTGCTGGGGCAAGGGGGGCAGGGTATGATGCACTGGTCAACACTTTCCGTTCACTAGTTCCCAGCCGTGACCAATGGGAGAAGGATGCTCTTGCAGGTTGTAATGGAGCTGGCAATATGTAAGGTCAATATTCAATATGAAGATTCAAAGAGTCATCATCTGGTGGGAGATGGATTGTACACTTATTCTTCAGTTTGTGCCATTTGGAAACTCTGGCCTGCCCGCAGCTCACATCTGCACTTTCAGCATAAATGATGGAGAGGTCAAATGCCTTCATATCCACTCTGACTTAATGTTTTAATTCCAGACTCTCACCCACTCGTCCCAGGAGCTCTCTAGCCTCAGAATTGATCTTCACCTTCTCCAACACCACCTTCTTCCCATGCCCATAGAACCCTGAGGTGTGGTCCCTGCTAGTCATCACATGGCATGGCAGTTGATTAACGCATGCTTGCGTTTAATCAGCAGATTGCCTCTGACTTGCTGCGAGACGTAAGCTGCTTGGACATACACATCTGTGTCCTCGCAGTCTAGAACAACAGGTCCAGTGTACTTACTGGCTCTCACCTTTGCATAGGCAGAGACCAGTATTGCATCTGCTTCTGGATGTCTGAAGACATTGTCCCCATTAGCCACACCAGTGCTCAGGTTGGTTGACGTTTCTCCCTCGCAGTATATGATGTCACCCTGCACCTGACCCACTTGTCTTTTCAGCTGATCTTTTACAAGTTTCTGTAGTCTGACCTTGTTTCCAGAATTAACCATGAGTTGGTTGAACTCAGCGGCACCTGGGAACCTGTCTTCGGGTTTGGGGAAAACATTTGGTCCTTTTGAATGTTTTGCTGCCCGACGATCGTGCTCATCATCCTTGATCCTGAAAGGAAGGTCATACATGTAATTGACAAGGATGATGAGGTAAGCGTTGGTGTGGCGTGAGAAGATCATAGCACAGATTTTATCCAAGTAGTCACCCCAGTGGTACTCTGAACTGTCCCGCTTCCGAGACTCACGGTCTTCAGGTGTGGGGGTTGCAAGCTGCCAGATTAGCCCCATGTCCACAAGGCTAACGTGGTCTCTTGGTTTTTTACTTACTGGGTCTAGCTTGAAGAGCTCCAACAACCATTTTGGATATAGGGGGCTCACAAAATTTCCCCACATTTTTGCGAGGGGCACCCCAGCAAATGTTTTTTTTAAATCTTTATACTGTAGATGACAAATCCAGTGAGAAACAAACCTTCGCTCTCCATGGTCATGGAACTGCTATAGATGAACCAACTATATGTATCATTAGGATAGTAGTGATAGGAAAAGCAATGTTTCTAAATGACAGACCCTAGTTACAAAAAAACAAACAATAGATGGGTGGAATCTAACACAATCGTATTCTTACTGTAGCAAAACCAAAGCCACAGTGGCCTCACAAGGATCAGATGAATATTCACATGGGAAAATATATAGTATAACACGGATTAACTTTTTTGCCACTTTTAGTGCAATCATATGTAATCAGAAGACCGGCTATTTCGATTTTTTTAAGTTACTTCTTCCAATACCTTGTTTGCCATGGTCATCTGCTTTCCACATGACCTGAAATCACAAAAAAAAAAAAAAAAGTTTTTTAAAACTCAGTATTAGGCTACATTTACACACGTCAGAATATGTTCCACTGGGACAATGCAAAACCTCAACTGACTATGATCTGGAAGCTGAGCAGGAAAGGCTTACAGTTATGTTTTGAGCTGCCATGTGATTTTAGCTATACATTTATAGAAAGTAAATGTATATGATTTACTGTGACTTAGCTGCATCAGTTACACCTAGGTCGTCAGTGTCCATTTATCTGGATCAATGCAATTTTCATTACCAATGATCAAAAGTATCCTATGAAAAAGGCTGCCTATGATGACCCCCAGGTCATCCAAAATGTAGATAAGTTAATTTCTTCATCAGAACACAAACATTCTATCAATTTTTCATTTTATAAGCGTAATATATGCACCTATAATGCATTCTATAGCTACGTGTTGGCAAGCAGATGCGGCCAAAATATGCAATTCATCATGTTGTGTTCATATTCTAGTCTCATGTGCTTTCCTGTATCATTATCAACAAATACAGTAGTTTACTGAAATCTGATTTCTTAAAGCTACAATATGTAATTTTTTTCACTGCTAGGGGTCGCTAACCTCTTACAATAACAAAGGCATTGGTTGATGATGCATAAGCAGAATTATGGAACTTGTCGTCATGCCGATGGATATAATAATGTTTATGGATGAGTGAATACATTGATGTTTTTTAACATGACTGTGGAATGAAGCAGGTCGCAATTGCTAATGAGAGACACATGCGAGTCCCGCGGATATAAAGGAAAAGTAGTAGTGGGCAGATCGAGACTTCGTGGAACACTGAAACAGTTGAAGCAAATGTGCTGTATTGTGTCGAGGCTTCGAAACAATCTGACACCCGTCTCCACGGTGACCCCTAGTGGTCAGAACAATGCAACAGAAACCCATGCCAAACATGCATAAAAACACTTTTTCCAAATCTATTGCAAATTTTTTATTGAAAGTAAAATCGTTCAAATGCAGTTATCTAATCATCTAATAAGATTATAAAGTGTATATGTGTTATTTTATCAATTGTCAGGGTTTAACAATCAAAATAGTTTTTTCTATGAATGGCTCAGCTAAACAGGCCAATAAGACTATTAACTATCATTTACCACCTCATTTTAATTATACTAATGTCTAATTAAAACGTCTACAAATGCATAAAACTGATCATAGATCAGGTAAAACCCACAGACACTTATTCATTGGTTCTCAGTGACTCTTTATGGGTTGACAGAGATCATCAAGTGTTTCGAAACAGTTATGCCGTAATGAAGCCTCGTTTACTGAATTCACGTGACTCTGGCAGTTTGATACACACTCCGAACCGTTGATTAGGAACAAAAGATTCAAAAAGGCTTCAAAGCTTCATGAAGCAGTGTTTTGAAATTGCCATCACTAGGAATAAGGACATTTCATTCTACCGAACTACCTGCAAGTACTGAATTACTACTCAGACAGGTCAGTTTATTTGATGAATTAAACTTCTGAGGTAATACAGCGCTGTTTCACTTGGTCTACTACACTATAATACTACACTGCATTTGAGTGTGTTGAAAGATATAATGTTATTCTATGTGATAGTTTGTTGGCTGTATGAGACTAGCAGTAAGCTAGATCAACATTAGAATAACATACTGATCATATTCTAACATTTCATAATTTTGAGCTATATAACATTGATTCGTTTTAGGTACATTTGCTCACTTGTCTAATAAAGTACATGCAAGAGCGGCGTCTCTGTCAAGTCGAAGTTAGTCGCGGACGTGGAGCTCTCTGCATCCCGAAAACGCCATGCCGATATTGATCCTCGTTTTATTTCTCCTTTTGTCCCAAAGTATGCTTGCCATGATCCATAATATTGGAACGAAACAACAACAGCGTGAGCGTGCCGCTAGACATTATGCAGTTGTCTGTCGCCATGGTTACTATGGCAGTACAAGCGGAAACCAGGGATAACGCGGATATTACGTCATTGACAGGCGACAATGACCAGGGACGAGCCATTATTTAAAATTGGAATTTCTCTGAAATTAAAAATCTTTGGGAACGTTTGGGATATTGTAACTACACAAGTGCAGAAAATCACACTGTGCAAGTGATTTTTGGATATTTTATTACAAAAATCTTACATATTGTACCTTTAACATTCTTGATAGAGTTAGCCATGTTAACCCTTACGAAAATTAACCATGGTTTAAAGGGACTTCACCCATTTGCATTAAGCTTTGTATCGTTATAAACCCAGACATATATTTGAATGGTCGTGCATTATTCCCTCATTTTCCCTGAGACGGGAGCAATAAGGATTTCAGTGTTGCAGTTCCTTCTTATAATGATGTAAAAATCGTCATTTTGTGTCATTCTAAGCAGGAAGTCCCATATCTTTGTAGAGGGGTTGAGACTACAAACACTCGTTGAGACTACAAACACTCGAAAATTTTTCCTAGGTGTGGGACCCACTCACACTACAAACCTATTACAGATCAGTGGGTGGGACTTCACTTTCTGAAACTAAAAGCAATATCCTCCATCTAGTTTGGAAGCTAAGCTAACAGGCGCTGTGGAGCCATATGTGAAGTTACGACAATGGCGGAAGGTACTCGATATGATATGGAAGGACAGGATTTCGAAAGTTCGTGGCTACTTTTACAAGCTGCAATATAGCGAAGAGCAGCTGAGGCTGATGGAGGAACAGGAGGACCTGCCTGGCGCGGACGAGGAGCCTGGACTGGCTCAAACTGGGGCGGACTGGTGGTGCCTGTGCTCTCACTGTGCGCCTACGGACACAAAGATAGAGATATCAATTTAGAGAGTTTAACACTAAATAATAAATATATTTTGCTAAAAAAAATTGTTGTTGAATATTTGTTGTTGTTGTTGAATATTTGTTGTTGTTGTTGAACATAAAGGTGCTAAAGAATTTCAAACCTACAAGTGTATTTTTATTATATCAGTTTTGTTTTTATTTTATTTTATATTTCATTTTAAGTTTAGTAAATTTAACTACTTCTTTAAAAAGCATTATTTTGTTTTTAGATTGTAATGTTGCAATGTTAGAATGTAATGTGATTTGACCCCTTTTTTGGATAGACTGCAAGGTTACATTCACTATGTTTGTTTTCATAGCCTTCAATTTGAACATTGTTTGTAGGACAATATTGATCAGGATATGAAATAAAAAAATTAATCAAATATTGATTTTTTTTTTTTTTCAAATAGAAAAAAAAAAAATAATGACTGAGATTATACCATTAGGCCAAAAATTTGGATTTATTTGACAATTGGCTATTGCCCAATCCTACCTTATGGCATGCTTCAAATGCTGAGTTTTCCATTTTTAGCTAAGCAGTAGGCTAATGATACATTATTATCACTGTTAAATGGTTATTTTAACAATTAGCCTACATTCAGTTCTGCATTAATAATTCTGTTTGTTTGCTGAATTATTATTATCTCCCTTTCTTTCCAAACCGTGACACATGCCAGTCTCCCTTCTCTGCAGAATGTGATACATCCGCTCAACCAATCACAGCACACCATTCCACGCACTGTAAACAGTCACGGCAGCGCTTTAAAATACACCCGGCATCCTAGTTTTCCTAATCTACTTTGTACTTTGTGATCAACAAACAAACAAACAAAAAAAAATTATAATTTTGAACCTGTGGTGGTTTCTGCGGTGGGCAAGAAACGTAAGCCATCAAAATCTAATCATTTACATGAGGAGATTAAGAAGATGAGGCACTCTGGAGGAGGAAAAATGCAGACTGTTGCTTGTTCTCACACGACAGCATCAAACATCTGTCAAGCTGACACATTGAACCAGGGGATCTTTTGAAAAACTTTCAATTGTTTTACTCAAAGTCAATGAAAACCGAGCAGGACCAAGCCATTTTACAGATCGGCATCAAAAAAGTTCAGCGGCGATGTCCCAAGGTTGACAACAGCGATATACCTTATCAAACAATATCTCGTGGTAACCTTGGTAAACAGGGCTATGGGTTTAATACAATCTTTTAAAAAATCTTTTAGGCCAACAAGTGATATAAAATTTATACTATAATATGTGAATATTTTTTCTCTCTTCTTTAAAGTAATTTAAACAAAGTAGGCTACGTGTTTTTATTAATGCCAATAATGTTTTTGTTAATAGCCTACAGCGTATAGCACTAGTCAACTAAATGAATGTAACATGCCAAAGATGAATGCACTTTTCATTTCATTTTGGAATTTATGTGATCTAATGAGATGTTGTTTCATTTATTGTTGAAATTTATTTAGCATTAACAAGATGACCCGTCACTACCCAAATTCATTTTAGGAGCGATGGCTGATTGAATGTATTTTTAGTCTAGTGCCTGTAAAAGGGATGATTATCAGCCCATGACCTAGACACACATGAAAGACAATACTTATTACACTCAAGAGAACCGCCAAAGAGAAAATGTCAACAAAACTACTTCTCACTGGCAACAACCTTTCCCTAACAAGCTTACTACTTGTTTGATAGGTTGTCTTGATGACACCCAGATCAGTACAACCATCCCTTGTCTTTGCTCATAAATACTTTCCGTATACACAGTTACACAACATTAAACTTCAGGCTAAATGATGAAACTTGGGTGAAAAAATAAATAACCTACAGTATGTGGCACACATAATGTATGTGGGAAACAGCTGATAACACATTAAAGCAGAGATAATCTCTATATAATTTTTCATTAGGTTAAAGAGCACACTGTGGGTTAAAGCAGTCCAAAAGGACCATGTGTGTTTCATTGGCTGGAATAGAAATGGGATTTTCCAGCATCTAAACTCATGTTTCCATTTAAGAAAGTCCTAATAGAAAATAACTAAAAAGATATAAATACCAGACATGAATCTTAAGATGTGGAAAAGCATATTGAGGAGGCTGAAATTACAGCTTGGTCAACTGAAAGGTCAGACTAAGGGGAATGACTCTGAGTACTTGCATAAGGTAAGCTTGCCAGCAAGATCAGGGGAGGGTATCTGTTGGTGTAGAGTGTTATGAGACAACATATTTTTGTTATGAAAACCAGTTTAGATCAGGTCATTAAATTAAATTGTTATTCATATATGTGAAGGTCACGGATTGACCGCACATTTAATATGGACTTGAGTTATTAAATGCGCACACACACACACACACACACACACACACACACACACACACACACACACACACACACACACACAGAGACTGTTTACTGACATAAGAGTTTATTATGTTATCAATCTTTGGTTCCCTTTCAGTCGAGAACGTCAGACGTAGTCGACGTCCTTCGTTCCCTCCTTCAGGGAACGGTGGGTTGCATACGCAACCAGGACGTTCCGCTAAGGGTTGGAATCTACCACTTATTAATTAAGCATGGGTGTTTCAGAGACAACGCGGCCGAGTTGCTTCTGTTACTTCCTGTTCAATGAATTGTAAATGATATAAACTGATAGAAAATTATCTATTTTGAACAGTATGACAAAATGTTTCTTCTAGACTCTATATTTATGGGAAACGCCATCAGCCTTCTCACAGGTTCGCGTTTAAAGTCTGTGCAGAGAGAACTTAAGAGTTTCCTGTTAAAACGGTGTCGTCTTAGCGGCCTCGTCTTAAGTTAATAACTAATGATCGTTGCGACGGAAGTGAATCAATCAAAAATAACTTTAGCTGGAAAATAACTTTATTCAGGAACTGCTATAAAACCAAAACAATCTCTGTTACTTTAAATTATCCTATTATCACTGTAAAGCTGCTTTGATAAAAGCGCTATATAAATGAAGATGACTTGACTTGATTATAAATGTGCTTGTCTGTGTTTAATGGGGTTAGTCTGTATTGGTTGCTGCAGTGGAGTGTGTGGCCTGAGTGTTATTTTTGAGGAAGTTATTTTTTGGAAACTTTGCGTTTGGCATTATTGCTTTTGAATCTAATGTGGATGGTTTTGGATAAGATTTTTCCCTTTTTTGTTTATTTTTTCCATTAATGTTATATATTTGGGTTAGGATTTTTTCATGATTTTGCATGTTTGAATAAATATTCATTAATTCTTCAATCTTTTTGTATTCACTCTGCCTCTGTTTAATTGGGTCACCCATTTTTTTGGTGCCCAGTACTGGGTTCCTATTACAACTGGTGTCAGAAGTGGGATGGCCAGAAGAGTGCAGTAGTGATTAGTAAAAGAAATAAAAAATAATTTACTCTCCACTGCAGGCAACAGTGTTGGCCCGGAATGGCTCCTAAAAAGGTGCTGCCAGTGCAAGGAGAGGCTGAGGAACCTGTTAGAGCTGAGATGGAGGGAGATGATGGTGAATCAGATGCTGAGTTGGGGAGCGTCTCTGAGGATGTCTCACTGGTGGAGCTGAGAGACATGGTCCGATCACATCTCGCACTGCAGCAGGCTCGAGACCACCGCATGGAGCAAGAGGCTGGCCGACAGGAGGCTCGATGGAGAGGAATGCAGCATCAGTTCTCTCTTCTACAGCATGAAGTGCACGTGAGAACGACACCAGATCCAAGGCCCAACATTGATATCCAGTATGGCCTTCCATCAAAACCAACAGTCTAGCGAGTACCCTCAGTTCTACAGGATGGTCCAAGCAGCAGACAGATTCGGTCTTTCAGTTTCAGTTGCGGTCTACCGAAGTGAAGGAGGATGAAACCCGAAGGAGTTGCATGCCAGACTTAAAGAACATTATTCCAAGTGGGTGCAGCCACAGCATCATACTAAGGAGGAGATTGGTCAGATAATTGTTTTGGAGCAGTTTTTGCGCATGCTGGCACCTGACCTTCAAGTCTGGATTAGGGAATGAGATCCTGGGTCTGCTGCTGAAGCTGCAAGCTTACCAGACACCTTTGTGGCAGCTCGATGCAAGACTCAGCCATGGACATTCAAGTGATGGAAGGGGAGTAAAGACTCAAACAAGCTCCAGCACTCCTTCCCGACTACAGTTCGAGCCATCAATGAAGGCAAGTCTGCAAGTGATAAGGTTGGTTCGGTCAAACAAAGCCCTAGTTTTAAAGTTGGTGTGCGTAGGAGTCTTATGTGTTATCATTGTGGACAGGAAGGTCACAAACAGTCAAGGTGCCCTGGTAACACTTCTACCCAGGCCAGTGTGTGTACCGTTCCAAGACCTAGCTGTTTGGCAACTCAAATGGTATTGCCATGTGGATGTAGTTCTTAATGGACAAAAGGTTAGGGCACTGGTAGACACAGGAAATATGCAATCACTGGTGCGTTCTGACTTGGTACCTGTAGTTTTAAGGAGTCATACGTCTGTAGCACAGATTTGTTGTGTTTATGGTGAGGAAAGGCAGTACCCCACTGCAAATATTGAGGTTAATGTACAGGGGCAGGCCTATTTATTGGAAGTAGGTGTAGTAGATGGTTTGCCATATCCAATGATTTTGGGCCGAGACTTACCGGTGTTAGTAGATCTACTCACTGATGGCAATGAAAGCATTGGTAAGTATGAATGTAGTGTAGCTCTGACCCGGGCTAGGGCTCAGAAACAAAAGGAAGATGTTGAGGACCTGAGTATGTTACCTTACTTTGGGGCAGATTTGAAAGCTCAGCCAGGTAAACCTAGGAAATCTAAAAAGCAAAAGAGACTAGAAAAACTCTGTTTTGCAGCGGCACCTGGTGAGGAACCTCTTGTAGAAGAGTGTGTAGGCCCAGAAGAAATCCCTCGGGAGATTGGGTTGTTGCAGCAAGATGATTCAGTGATTGGTCCCCTATATAGGCAGGCTCAGGAAGAAATACAAGACAAAGACTCGACATCAGGTAGTTCAGGGAATCTAATGTTTATTAAAGATGGTGTGCTGTATAAGGGGAAGGGAATAGATGCCCGAATAGTGGTCCCCCGGAAGGCAAGGGATATTGTGCTTGAGTTGGGCCATTTCATTCCCTGGGCCGGCCATTTAGGAAGGCAAAAGACGTCAGCTTGGATTAGCACTTTCAGAATTTTGTAGAACTTGTCCTCAGTGCCAGAAGACTGCCAGTAGAGGTCCTCCTAGAGCCCCGTTAGTGTCGATCCCAGTAATTGGTGTGCCATTTGAACAGTTAGGGATGGATGTAGTAGGGCTATTAGAACGAAGTAAAGCTGGAAATCGCTTTATGCTGGTAATCACATATTACACAACCAGATATCCTGAGGTTTTTCCTCTCAAGACAGTCAAGGCCAGGACAGTTGCAATTTGTCTTATGCAGTTGTTCTCGAGAGTATTTACTGATCAAGTATCAAACTTCATGTTTGGCATGAGCACTTTCAGAACATGTTTTCACAGTCTCTGGAGCTTCAGCAGCCTTAACCGACTTGACACGAAAGAACTGTCCCGTCCAAATTCAATGGATTGAGGAGGCTAAGAATGCCTTCCAGGACATCAGAAATGCCCTATGTAATGATCCAGTGCTGTCTTGTCCCAATTTTGAAGAACTTTTTGTTTTGTAGATTGACGCTTCTAATACGGGCGTTGGGGCAGTGCTGTTGCAAGGGGAGGTTGGGAATAGGTATCCAGTGGCCTACATAAGTCAGAAGCTGTATCCTAGAGAGGTGAAATACTCGACAGTTGAGAAGGAGTGCTTGTCCGTTAAATGAGCCCTGGACACGTTCAGGTACTACCTTCTTGGCCCGAGAGTTCCTCCTGGAAACTGATCACCGGCCGCTGCAATGGATGGATCGTATTAGAGACTCAAATGCACAAATCACTCGATGGTATTTATCCATGCAACCTTATCGTTTCATTGTCCAGCACATACCAAGAAAGAGTAATGCTACAGCGGACTTTCTTTCTCGCCTGCCGGCTTGAAAATGGGTAGGGGGGAGTGTGACGGTCACGTATTGACTGCACATTTAAAATAGTTACTAAATGCGCGCACACACACACACACAGAGACTATTTACTGACATAAGAGTTTATTATGATTATCGATCGAAATGAGTGAATGAAATACCTGTTGACTTTATGCAGTATTGTTTGTCCCATAATTAAAAACCGGGGAAACTGTGGTGGGTATCTTTGGTTCTGCTAAGGATTGGAATCTACCACTTAGTAATTAAGCATGGGTGTTTCATGGACAATGTGGCCGAATTACATAAACTGTTGCATAAGAGAGTAGATTATCTATTTTGAACAGTACAACAAAATGTTTCTTTTAGACTCTATATTTATGGGAAAATGTGTAAAGTGTTGTATGTGAGTTTGTCCCTCCCCATGGGGTAATGGTGCTGGCCACCAGTATAAATGTGCTCGTCTGTGTTTAATGGAGTATTGGTTGCTGCAGTGAAGAGTTTGGCCTGAGTGCTGCAGGTGTTTTGTACTTTGTTGATTTGTTTTTTTGTGTGTGTTATTTTTGAGGAAGTTATTTTTTGGAAACTTTGCGTTTGGCATTATTGCTTTTGAATCTAATTTGGATGTTTTTGGATAAGATTTTTTTCCTTTTTTGTTTATTTTTTCCATTAATGTTATATATTTGGATTAGGATTTTTTTTTTTTATAAAATTTTGCACGTTTGAATAAATATTCATTAATACTTCAATCTTTTTGTATTCATTCCGCCACTGTTTAATTGGGCCACCCATGTTTTTGGTGCCTATTACTGGGTTCCTATTACAATATATGCTTAAATGATTGGAAAATTGGTAACACTTTATTTTACAGTGTCACTGTTACACATGTTGTAATAACAATAAATTATGCATAATTACATGCAACTAACCCTACACCAAACCCTATTCCTAACCCTAAGTACATATAGTTAATTAGTATTACTCTTTACTTAAAAGTATAATTATACTGTAACAAGGACACCTTAAAATAAAATGTAACTGAAAATCCACCTCCAGTAGGCTTTTAGCTGTGGCCGCAAATGGCATCACTCATAGTTCATGACAACTGTCAGGAGATTGGTATGGTAAAAGAGATTGGCATGGTAATGGATATGGCAATGTTGCTACCGCAAACACCTTCATGGATGTTTATGTGAGCATGTAAGACATGCTTTTGCTGCTGCACATGTAACATACATGAATTAACCCCGTAGCAGATTTATACAGGCGAAGCTGCGGAGGGGGGAGGGTTCTAAAAGTTCTCTGCAGACTGTAACAGCAAACAATGCCAACTATTTGAATGTTTGAGCAGCAAGCTCATTGCCCGCTGATACAACAGCAACCAATCAGCTGTACTATGTAAATAACGACATGATTGCTACCAATTAGTTAAAGACCTATCAGCCTGCACCATTCAGACTTTCATGCCAGAACTGCGTAATTAGTAGTCACAGAGGAAGGCAAAGAGTGTTGCCAGTGAGAGGATGGTTGTGGTCACCCTCTGACCCTTGGTACTTTTAATTGAGTCTAATGGGCTTCTGGGTGTTTAAATTAGAATTTTAACAGCCATGGCTCACTTGAACATTCGATCAATGTAAGTAATGGGATTTTTCAGAGTATTTATCATCATTTTAGGAAAACCGAAAGTTCAATCAGTTAGAAATGATATAGCAACCCGAATCAGAACAGTCTGAATGTTGAGCCCTGATATGTTTTCCTTGATTGGTTTTCCCTGAAGAGAATTACATTTAAATTAACGTAATTACTAAATTAAAAGAGTGACGCTTGTCCATTGCGTTTTACCGTGATGAGAGTTCCTAATCCTACCCAGGGGGTTTACAGTGCGTATCATTTGCACGCAAAAAAAAAAAAGTTGGCCAGTCACACGTGACGTTGCGGTCTGTAAATTCCTTCAGAATGATCTAATTTGCAAATGATCTAATTTGAAGTAGCAGCGCAATACTTTGTTAAAAATATATACATATTACCTAATAAATTATTTTTCTAGTATTTTAGTTTTAATGAAAAACCAGGGGAACTTGATGCTTATGGGAGGTATATATATGCTTATATAGGCTTTTTTTTTTAAATAAAGTGCACCTGAGCTGTCAGAACAATAAATCATTTATAAAAAAAATAAAGAAAAATACAAATCAGAAAATAGCAGAGGTGGACAGTAACAAAGTACATTTACTTGAGTACTGTACTTAAGTACACTTTTTGAGTATCTGTACTTTACTTGAGTATTATCTTTTCTGGAAACTTTTTACTTTAACTTCACTACATTTGAAATACAAATATCATACTTTTTACTCCACTACATTTCTGTCAAGGTCCTTGAGTAGAAAGTAGTAACGTCAGTCAGGGGATGATTTTGGTTTGGAAATGAAAGTCGGGTTGACGTCAAAACCCGACGTCAGATTTACGTCAGAACCCAACGTCAGATTTACGTCAGAACCCGACGTCGGACAGACGTTGGATTTTGGTTGGAAATGAAAGTCGGGTTGACGTCAAAGCCAAAAAACTAAGCCAAGGGCACTATTTGAGGGAATTTGGTTGTCCGAAACCATTGTAGACGTTATTGAATGCACTTATTCAATCTCATATTCAATCCCACTACTGGAACTGTGTTCTAGAAATAAATGTGATATTGATATGAGGGTAGGCAGGCATAGATTCAGAGGCATAAGGTACTGTAAGTATTACATTCAACAATGCAACAATAATAAAACAATGCATTGACATTTACTTTTTACTTTTGATACTTAAGTACTTTTAAAAACGAGTACTTCTGTACTTTTACTTAAGTGAGAATCGATCTTTACAACTTTTACTTGTAACGGAGTAATATTTGACCAGTAGTATCTGTACTTTCACTCAAGTAAGGAAGTTGTGTACTTTGTCCACCTCTGGAAAACAGGATTTGTTTGAATGCAAGAACTTGTTCTCTTCACTACACTCACAGACACACACACTCACAAACTCTCACACTCACAGATGCACACACTCAAACTCACTCACAGACGCACACACTCACAAAGTCTCACACTCACAGATGCACACACTCACAAAGTCTCACACTCACAAAGTCTCACACTCACAGATGCACACACTCACAGATGCACATACTCACAAACTCTCACACTCACAGACGCACACACTCACAAACTCTCACACTCACAGATGCACATACTCACAAACTCTCACACTCACAGACGCACACACTCACAAACTCTCACACACACAGATGCACACACTCACAAACTCTCACACTCACAGATGCACATACTCACAAACTCTCACACTCACAGATGCACACACTCACAAACTCACCCACAGACGCACACTCACAAACTCTCACACTCACAGATGCACACACTCACAAATTCTCACATTCAGAAACACACACACTCACTCTCTCTCACACCCTTTGTTCAGACACTTTGCATTGCAATGCAAAAATGTGAGCATGTCCACATGCTCCTGGCTCAGGCTCGCTCTTTTCTTGGAGGCTATGTTTCCTGCTGCAGAAAACAGCCGCTCAGATGGTGTTGAGGAGGCAGGGATGCATAGGTAAGACTTGGCTAGCCTGGCCAACATGGGAAATCTGTCATTGTTAGCCTTCCATCACAGTAATGGGTTTTCTTCCTTGGCAAGGCTCTTTTCTCCAAAGTATGTGAGGACTTCGTTCCTCACTTGGGTGTGGACATCCTCAGCTTCGCCTGCTCTATCCTCTTCTTCACCATCAGAACCAAGAAGTGAGTCAAGTGGAGTGACTAAAGGTGTTGATTCAGTAGCTGTAGTAACAGTGCAACTGCCATGCTGCCGCACATCCATCTTCCTTCTCTCTTCAAGTGCCATTGTTTGCACTTTAGTTTGAACATGTAGGACTTCATCAGGTGAAAGAAACTTCTGTTTCCTAAACCTTGGGTCAAGGACCATCGCAAGAATCACTGTGTTTGGTGCTCTATCTGAGAAAGCAGTCTCCCTTTTCCATCTCTCCTGCAACTGCTGCACAGCAGTGAGTTGGAAAGCCTGCAGCGGGGCTGACTCGTAGGCAGCACTCTGGGTGGACTTCAACAGCCCCTTCACAAGTGGAGGTATTGCAGATATTGTTGCATATTTCTGTCCACTCATGAATACAGTGACACATTCAAAAGGCTTGAGGACAGTTGAAAGCTCTTCCAGCAGGCTCCACTGGTCTGGTTTCAGATCCAGGTACCTTTTGCCTCTCTGTGTGACAGAGCTGTCGGACAGTGTTGCTGTTACAGGCCACCTTTGCTCAAGCAGTCGGCTTATCATATAGAATGTGCTATTCCACCTTGTGCTTATGTCTTGAACAAGGCTGTGCTCTGGTGTGGCCATTTGTTGTTGTTTCTCTCTGAGCTTACTGCTGGCTAGCTCGCTTTTCTTAAAATGTTCTACCGGACATCTTGCAGCCCCGACAGCTTTTCCAATGCTTGGATGCTTCAACGCAGCATTGATCACAAGTTGCAAAGTATGGCCAGTGCAACGGACAGAGGACCACCCATGCTTCTCTTCCAGGATATTTGCCGCAGCCACAATATTAGCACCATTGTCATGGACTATGGCAATGATTTTGCTAGGAGGAATTTCAAATCTGGCCACTACCTGCTCCAACCACTCTGCAATGTTAGATGCAGTATGTCTGTCCTGCAGTGGCAGGATGGTGAGGCAGATTGACTGCATTTCCCAGTCATCTGTGATGTAGTGGCATGTAACGCCAAGGTAGGCTTCAGTTGCTACACTTGTCCATTCATCAGTGGTGAGAGCAAGTTTGCTGTTGTTGGCGTTTATTGCAGTCTTCACTTCCTTGAATGTCTCTTCATATTTTCTCTCCATATTTTCTCTTCATATTTTCTCTCCTCTTTGTGAAGTGGGTCCTGGAGGGCAGAGTGTAGCCGTTATCTTCAACCATCGACAGAGGCCTCATGTCAGTGACAGGCATGTTGAGGATACTATCTGTCAAGATAGCGGCTTGCTGTGGTGTACATGATGCATTTCCCATCAAGAAGCCTCTCATGGTTTGCTGTTTTTTTCTGGTATCAAAAAGATATTATGAGTATGTGTAATAGCACAATTTACATTAACTAAATACATACTTGCATACATGTTGTTTTAGTTACTAGTTGTGTAAAGGTAAGTAACCCAAAGAGCAATTACAGACAAGACACACACACACACACACACACACACAGTTCACTTGAAGCTTATTCATTAAATTATTACCATCATTGTAGTAAGTGCAAGTTAAGTTAATTTACAGTACTGTATACACCACATTTAAACACAGCTTAAGATGACCAAGTGCTATAAAAGAACTTTAAAATGAAATTAAAAAGTAGCGTTACAACACGCACAAACATATTTGTCAATAATAACCGACATGGGACAAAGCACAGAATATATACATGACAACAGATTGAAAAATTAATGGGCCAAAAAAGGTGAGTGAATAAAAACGTGTCTTGCAAACTATACCACCCCTGCTTTACTACTGTTATTAATGAGCTAATGCTAACTTGTCATGCTTGTCAAGCTGGATAACGAGTAAACACCAGCACCAGAAGAGCTACTGGAGGGACGTTACGTTCCTCACTTCAAAACGGAACAAAAGTAGGATTCTGTAGTGACTTACCCTGCTGTTGGACTCGCTTCCTCCTCACCCATGACTCCAACATGTTTACGTTTTAGGTGCTGAATCATCGCCGAGGTGCTCCCGTGCCATGCCATGTTGATTTTGCATATCTTGCAATTAACACACTTTTTTGGTTTATTTAGTGTGAAATGCTCCCACACCTTGGATGACTTAGGTCATACTGATTTCTCTGCCTCTGCCATGTTTTTCAGAACAACGTTACGGGTCTCACCGATGGTCTTTCCTCTACCTCCGCTCTTCTCTGCTCTTTTTTTATTTTTATTTTTGCTCCGCTCTGCTCTTGCTCCGCTCTGTCTATGAGGCGCCGGACTGGACAAATTTGAACTCCGCAAGTGAGCGACAGTGCGCGAGAGAGACCGAGTGTGTCAACAACATATGGCATGTCACTGAGGTGGCTCCAACCAGAACAGGGGGAGGCGCAACCGGTCAGTGACGGCAGAGCGGGCTCTGCCAAGGAAGACACGGGCTCACCGCAGGGAGTAAACCGTGGAAGAAACACATATGGGATCACCGTAGGGATCACAACATATGGGCCCCACCTAACACAATTTACACAAGCATACAAGTGATAGGCCTAGTATCAGACGCTCTGCCACGTCCAACACCGAAGGGGGTGAGGAGGAACTCAACAGGGTTCGGAAGGGGAACTCACTGGAGCAAAAAGCGAACTTATCCAGCCCATAGGAGGGGAATGGCGTAGCAAGCCGACTGGGCTAAGGTACATTTGGCTTCAAGTGAAAGGAGTCGCCTAAGCAACCGGCCTAAACACATCATGTTCGGTGTCGCCCAGCCCACAACTCTTAATCTGTCAGCGAGGCACTCATGACAACGCCCAGGAAGGAGCTTCACTCTTTTAATGGAGGAGCTCCTTACCCAGGTGGGCACGGTGCACCTTGGAATTTCACCAAGATGAAGGCCACACTAATCCTAGTGGGCCAATCTCTGCATGGAAGCCGCCTTCCTTACTGCCGGTTTTCCGGGACAGACAAGAGCCAGAGAGGTCCTGCGACTTTGCATTCTGTCCTAATAACCGCAGCGTGGGAGGAACAGAGAAAAGTCAGGGCTGGGTCTGCCTCCTCCATGGGCAGCGCTTGCAGGCTCACCACCTGGTTCCGTTTAAAGGAGAGGTAGGAACCTTGGGCACATATCCAGGCCAGGGTCTAATTAGTGGGAGTTAGCCAGCCCGAAACCAGGCATGATTCGTTGACCGAAAATGTGTGCAGGTCCCCCACCTTCTAGATAGAGCAATCAAATTGGAGAACTGTTTCTTACAATAGATTTTTAACACAACTACCTGAAGTACTCAGGGGAGGTCTAAGAGTGGAGTAGCAAGGAAGATTCCTCTCCTTGCACCGTTCAGGAACCTGATGACCAAGTCGTACTCCCTATATCTCAACTGCATCCTGATGTGCTTTAAGGGCAACATCAGTTGAGTGTGGAGCAGAGCAGCCACACTCCGACCGCTCTTCTGCAGGAAGGAAGCACAGAAATGATCAAAAACTCTTGGGGGTCCTTAATAGAAGAACACCAACAATGAACAGGTTCTACTTCAGACCATAAGCAAGCCTCATTTAAGAGGGAGCTTTCGCAGAACTAATAGTATCTTGGCTCTATCAGAGGTAGATAGCTGAACCACCACAACGGAACCTGGATTTCTCCGGTTCGGTGCCAATGGTGCCCCATCCCTGAGGAGTCTCAGAGGAATGGGTCAGGAAGGCTGTCTAGAGGACAAGGTCCTAGTTGGGCCATGACAGGGCAACTAAAGAATCTGTTCCTCTTTCCTGTACTTAACACAGTGATGTGCAAGAGGGCTCAGTGGGGTTTTATTTAACGCACTTTGTGCAGACCCTGGCTTCAGCTGTGAGCCAGTGTCTCCGTGTTTAAGGGAGTAACAACTGGCAAGGGAACAAATCAGAGCGGCAACAGATATAAGCGGCCCCGAAGATATCCCGATCAGCTGGAACGCCTGGGGATGGAGTCTCCACTCTCCTAGGCAACAGGCTGTCGTGAAGCCACCTGGGCTGCACAATTGAGCAGGCTGGAATTTTAAGTGGAAGAAGCGACCTAAGGAGCTTCTGATCCCAAAGGAGGAGCTGGTGGGCGAGTTGTGACATGCGAGGGAAGTGTTGTGAGCAACGGTCGCTGTACTGGGCAGTGCATCTTGCTGAGCAGTGGCATCAAGCAAGTAAACTGCTAACAACTCGAGGCAATTGAATGCCAATGCGTGTGAGGTATGCCCAAGCCCTCCTGACTGCATGCCCGTTATACGTGGCCCCTGTTAGCTAGTGTTAATAGACATTTGTTCTAGGGACGATTAGCCCAGAGAAGCAAAAAGTCTGCACACTGCTGAGAGTTTGGCAGCACACCAGCTGTTGTTAATACACACAGAGCTTGCTGCTCTGCCATGGCCATCTAGGAACTTGGTTACAAAGTCAGTGCTGAAGCGGTCATCATATGGAGGAAGCTGTTAATATATGGCTGCGTCTCACATATGCCCCAGGAGCCTCTGAAATTTATTCAGTGGGACCCTTTCTCACCTCTAGCACTGACCAGACACATTTCATGAGAAACGTGAAAACCAAGTCCACCTCCGTACTGGAAAAAAGCTTCTCAGTCCGTAGACGAGTTACTTTTTCCCAGTTGACCTGAAGACCCAGTTGGCTATGTAGCACTTGAAGGGAGGGGACCTGTACTGAGATTTCGACCCCTCAACGCAAGACACAGGATGACCCATGTTTACGGAGGAGTGGATATCTGAAATACGTGTCCTTCAGGTCCCACGCTGCAGACCATTCACAGGAATGGTATTAGTAATGCATACTGTGTAGTAACCTGAACGGGGGCTTAGAAAAAGGGCCCGAAACAAGCACACAGATCCCTGATGTTCGAACTCACTATACATTGAGTACAATGAAAAATAGGCCTCACTTAGAAGAGTATTTTCATATTGGCTGGAGGAACAGCTCTATCGCAACCCTCACCAGTAGGAAGTGATGACCGCACATATGGCAGCACTATCTGCACACAGATGTGTAACAAACAGTGCTGCACATAGGCGGGTGCCGGACGAACTGAATCGCCTCAGCCAAGTCTGATGACACAAGAACCAGCTGAGTCGGTCGGGAGCACTCTTGGTGCTACAACAGACCAACACAGGGGGCTAATGTATCAGAGTGAGGCAGCGGGTTAGAGACAGGGACCCAGCTCGGAAGGCCCGAAGGGGGTTCTGAGTTGTAAAACACCTGTCTCTAGGTAGCGGCAGAGAATGCGGGTGTAAACGGGGTGTAAACGGGTCCTCGAACGCACTCAAAGCCAGCTCATGAAGCCGAATCTGTAGTTATGGAGGAAACACTGGATCAGCCATGTGTTGGATCACATGTAGTGCTACAACTGGGCAAAACAGCGGAACCGCGGACACCACAGACTCTAGGCAACAAACAGGGACAAAGCTTGAAAGGCCGAAGGCGGCCAGAGACAGGGTCTGAGTGTGTTTAGTGCGATACTTAACTGTTTCTAGAAGACCCCAGCGAAGCGTGAGAAAGTGAAACCAGGTCCTCGAACTGCCGTCACTGTAGGCTGGTGAATCAGAGGTAGCTGAAGGCTGTCAGGGTCGCACACCACTAGCTAACTTCTCTGGGCTCAGGAACAGAGGAAATTGCTCTTTCTTTGAAAATGTAGGTACCGCTGTAGGTACCATCCACTTTTACGGGAGCCAGCGGCGGAACAGACATACACAACAAAGACTCCCCCCGGTCCTCCACCGAAGGAAGGGAGTGGATCGGTGACCATCTCCAAGAACTCTCACTCCATCCCTGAGTGGCCCGCTTCAGGAGCGCTTGCACTTACCACATGGCTTGGCAGTGCCTGGAGCGGGCGGGGCGTCACGTCTGCACCCAGTTCCACGCTGAGATCTGGGTGGAGGCTGCTGCGATGACTCAGCGGGAGCAGAGGCAGATGCAGATGGACACCCTCGGCGGCGAGCAGGCGGAGGAACTGCCCCAGGCCGCCAGGGCAGGATGAGCCGGATGGCCTCCATCTGCTTTTGGACAGCAGAGAACTGTTGGGAATAACCCAACCTGGGAAATAGTTGGTTTCTGTTCCCTCATATCCGCCAGGTTGAGCCAGAGATGGTGCTTTTGGACCACTAATGTGGACATCGCCAGACCGACTGCATGCCTTATAAAACCTTCTTGCCCCATAGGGCAAGATCGGTTGCAGTGCGAAGCTCACCCATGAGCTTACGGTCTGAGCTACCCTCATGCATATCCATGAGTGCTTGGGCCTGGTGGACCTGAAGCAGCACCATAGCATGCAGTGAAGATGCAGCCTGCCCACAAGCTCTGTAAGTCTTGCCCGTAAGGACAGACGAAAACATACAGGCCTTAGAGGGGAGACGAGGATCTCCCTTTCATGAGGCGGCGGTCGCCGGACACAGTTGCATCGCGACAGACCGCTCCACTGGAGGGATCGCCTCGTAACCCTTAGCTGCACCTCCATCAAGGGAGGAGGAACTACCAAGGCGGTTTCGGGCAGAGAAAGGTGCTGTCCACCCCCAGTAAGCTCCTCATGCACTTCAGGGAAGAAAGGCACCGGGGCGTTGGGCCGAGAACCACCCCCTGGAAACCAATCATTCAACCGAGACAGTTCAGGACACGATGGAGAATTCCAGACGAGCCCTACCGCCTCGGCTGCCCTTTTCAGCATAGCTGACATCTCAGGATCTGGCTCGGGCAGTGTTGCCTTCCCAGAGGGAGGCAACGGAGCCGAGTCGTCATGTCCAGAGCACAGCTCTCCCTCCAATGCTGCGATGGACATCCTGTCCTCTGGAAGAGCCCCGAATGAAACAACTGGTCGGTCCACTACAGAGGGACCAGCACGTTCCTCAGGGAGCTCCACCGGCTGCAGTGTAAGAGAGGTCCACGGGGATTTGCCGGGTAGATTTCCCCTCACCGTAATCCTCAGCTCACCCACATCCTGCGGCGCTCCGCGCTTGACCCAGAGGATGTTCTAGAGCGCTTTTAACGAAGGCGAGTCTCGATCTCAACACCGAGATGATCATTTTCCCACAATGAGAACATGAATCATCCATGAAAGCTGCTTCAGCGTGCTGTAAGCCCAAACACATGATGCATCTATCGTGACTTTCAGAGGGGGACAGAGCCCTACCGCACCCAGAAACGCACGGATGGAATGGCATCTTTAAAAAGACGCACACACACCTGTGATGCTCTTTTAGAAATGTGATCCGTTACCAGTGCCGGAGCACACATGGGAATAACCACGGCAACACTTTTCAGTGAAGCACTCACCACTTCCGCCCTCAACCGGCCGTCAACAAAACAATCCTTAGAAAAAATGCGGAGCGTGTGATGCAATTCATGCAGGCCAATGTCCATTGGCTCGTTTGTATACTACTCGAAGATGACTGGCTCCCTGGCGTGATTCCATTCAGTCGACATGATCGACTACGTCGAACGTGACTGACTGAAAGGGAACTGACACCTGTTGTGTGTTTTCACTGTATTAGACATGTTTTACAGTATTTTTCTATATTCTTCTATATTCTTGAACTATATATCTTGTCAAATCTGTAACATATTTTATTGTTTAGCCCAATTGCTGCCCCATTAGCCTGCTACAAGAACTTCCATGGGTGAAAAGGTGAAATGTTTTCCGATTCAAAAAAGGGAGAGGGGTGGCTGAATGTACCCTCATCCCAAAAAAGGATTTATTTACTTCAGTGTGTGTCATATGTCAAAGTAAGATAGTAATAGACTAATAATAGACTAAAAATAAATAATTATAATACACATGAACTTTGAGATGGAAGCTGTGGCCTATATATTTTGAAGCATTAAATGTTTGACTTATAACTGATTTAATTAGGTAGGATGTCTGTGAGTCTGTCCATAAATTTCTTGTGTCAAGAAAGCTCATGGGTCAAAAAAATGGGTCAAGAAAGCTCAAGGTTGCCCATGAATAGATTCTGCTTCGTGTGCATGATCAACTTCTATAAAAGCCAAGAGGGTACACCAGAAGAGATGCAGAGAAGACCTCAGAAGTTCCATCAAGTGGTAAGACCCAATGCTGACTGTGAATGAAAGGAATTTAACATCATCACTTATGCGTCTGTACTCAAAGTAATTGTGTTTTTATTTATATTAATACATTTTAATGAATTGATCTTTTTAATCCAAGGGTAGTGAACATTTCATCTGGTCTCAAGGACAAAAGGCAAGTGAGTTTAAGATTCAGTGTGTGGATTAGGGTAGATGAAAACAGTTGTTATAGTCTGTATTATAGACAAAAACTGGAGAAGCTTGCTGTTTTTAAAAACTTATGTAATTTATTTACAAAGAAATCTATTTAAAATGTATTAGTAAGATGAATTTAAGGAAGGGGTCCCATTGACCCTTTATTTATGTGCCAAACATAGGCACCTATTGTATTTGTTTTTTATTGTGTTGTATTGAATTCTGTTTTTCTTCTTCCACTTTTGAGTCTATGAGAGCCCATAAAAACCCTTGTGGGAAAGTTATACAAATTTGGCCCAAATATAGAGGACATTTGACACATTTCTGTGCAGACTCAAGTTTGTGGAAACAGAAAAAGAAGCGGGAAAGGGCGAATTAATGATGCTATAATAGAACGAAACATGAAATTGGCTCTAACTACAGAACTGTTGGTCTGATTAAATAAAAAAATTGGGATGCAGTGTTGCTATTATAATCCATGATGACATTTGCATAAACATAAATCATTAGAAATGTCTTTAAGTTTTATCATAAAATATTGAATTAATGATAAAAAAAATCTGTCACAGAAATTTCTTAATATTTGTTAGGAAATCTTATGCATCCATTAAGAGAAAAAAATTAAAGTACACTTATCTACAGAGGAGAAAAACTTATCTTTAGCTCTCTTTGTGAGCATTAGTGAGTACACACATGCAATGTAATGTCCGTTTCATTCATACTCGTAGCAGGAGGATGCACTCGGGCTGAGAGTCCACAAGTAAGACTAATAGTCGGCAGTGAAAATCTCTGTATTGTCCTGAAACTTCATAAATGCCAATTCATATTGCAATGTATGTGCCGTCCCCTGACACCAGCATTTCAATTTCATCACCAGAAAGACATATTCAATTGACATTTTTGCCATTAATGGCTTCTTGCTTGCTATCTAAATGTCTATCTAGTATTGTTTTATGTGTCTGTATTCATGTGTAAGCCTAAACTTAGTAGTATGCCTCTTTCCTAACACAATTAATGTGTGTTTATATTTTATGTGTCTTGCCTTTGTTGAATATTTATGAAATTTGTAATGGATAAGTTGATATTTTCTCTCTTTAGTAAGCCGCCACCATGAGTACGGACGCAGAGATGGCCGCTTATGGCAAAGCTGCCATTTACCTTCGTAAGCCTGAGAGGGAGAGAATGGAGGCTCAGGCCAAACCATTTGATGGCAAGGCTGCCTGCTATGTGGCTGATGTCAAAGAGTTGTACCTCAAGGGAACAATCAAGAGCAAAGACGGTGGCAAAGTCACAGTTGTTTTGCTTGATACTAAGGAGGTCAATTTGAATTTTCATTTCATGTTAGATGCTCATTAAATTACTTATTACATTGTTTTCTTTTATATCTAATATCTAATTTATCAAATTTATAGGAGAGAGTTGCTAAGGAAGAAGATGTCTACCCAATGAATCCTCCCAAGTATGACAAGATTGAGGACATGGCCATGATGACCCATCTCAATGAAGCCTCTGTGCTGTATAACCTCAAAGAGCGTTATGCTGCGTGGATGATCTACGTAAATTCTGAAACGACATAAAAAGCATTTAAGTTCATTTTTTTCTGTGTTGTTGGAATCTGACCATGTCTCTGCTCATTTCAGACCTACTCTGGACTGTTCTGCGCAACTGTGAACCCCTACAAGTGGCTCCCAGTGTATGATTCAGAAGTGGTGGCTGCCTACAGAGGCAAAAAGCGTATGGAGGCCCCACCCCACATCTTCTCTGTCTCTGACAATGCCTATCAGTTCATGCAGACTGGTAAGACATTATGGAATTGAATTCTATAGAATTCATTAAGATGAATTAGATGTTGCTTTTAATATAATAAATATTTACCGGATATGTTACAAATTTCAATCGACAGATAGAGAAAACCAGTCTGTCCTAATCACGTAAGTATTTTAATTTAATTTCAGACTAAGACAAAAATGAAAAGTATAACATAGATGGAACATTTATGGAGATATTTACTAAATAGATTTTAAGATTGAACAAAGATTGAATATACTTTGAAAAGTCCACATGTTTTTCAATCTTTGGTCTTTTAATCTCTTATAAACCAGTGGAGAATCTGGTGCTGGAAAGACTGTGAACACGAAACGTGTCATCCAGTACTTTGCCACAGTTGCAGTGTCAGGTATCAAGAAAGAGGCCAGTAAAATAAAGGTACGAGATACAAAACTATGTCATGTATATTATTTTAAAAGGTGATGATTTACACTCATCTCACAAACTATACGATATGTGAATTTGTGAAATGCCTATAAATTGTGTTTAGTCATGAAATAGAAAAACAATTGAAAATAAATGAAAACCCTTCAAACATCACAGGGCTCTCTTGAGGACCAGATCATTGCTGCCAACCCTCTGCTTGAGTCTTATGGTAATGCCAAGACTGTGAGAAATGACAACTCCTCACGTTTTGTAAGTTAACTACTGTTTATTTACAGTACATATGGTCAGTTGTGTTACATTTTAATAATTAATGTAAGAGATTATAATAATTATTATTTATCTATTATGCTATTATGATTTGAACAGGGTAAATTCATCAGAATTCATTTCGGCACCACTGGAAAACTGGCTAGTGCTGACATTGAGACATGTAGGTGGACATGATTTCATTGATCCATCCTGAACATTTGTCTTTATCTGTCACTCTTCAGATGATTGTGACTCAAGTATATTCTCTCAACAGATCTGCTGGAGAAGTCTAGAGTGTCATTCCAGCTTCCAGATGAGAGAGGCTACCACATCTTCTACCAAATGATGACCAACCATAAGCCTGAGATTGTTGGTAGGTGCACATATTTCATAAAATGTTTCAAATAATATTGCAAGATGCTCTTTCATAAATGCTGTGTATTATACAGAAATGACGCTCATCACCACCAACCCCTATGACTTCCCCATGTGCAGTCAGGGTCAGATCACAGTGGCCAGCATTGATGATAAAGTTGAGCTGGATGCTACTGATGTGAGTCATTGCTATTTGAATATTGACATTCTATTTAAATATGGCAAATCATATATTTTATTATTATCTGTAATTTACAGGACGCTATTGACATTCTTGGTTTCACAAGTGAGGATAAAGTGTGCATCTACAAGTTCACTGGAGCTGTGATTCATCATGGTAACATGAAGTTCAAGCAGAAGCAGCGTGAGGAGCAGGCTGAGCCTGATGGCACAGAGGGTGAGACTTGTGTTATCCTGGGCTTTAAAATAGTAACCGTTGCATCGACTTTACTGATAAACCACATAAACTGTGTATAAAATGTTTTGTGTAAATATAAGTATATATAAGGTGTGTGCATATCAATAAATCTGAAAATAAAATGAAGAGTACCTGGTGCCTGATTTATTATAATATTACACAAAAGACTCTATAGAGCAAAGATAATTTATTTTAAAATGTATTTAACAGAGGCTGACAAAATCTCCTACCTTCTGGGTTTGAACTCTTCTGAAATGCTGAAGGCTTTGTGCCTCCCCAGAGTCAAGGTCGGAAATGAGTATGTGACCAAAGGCCAGACCGTGCCACAGGTATAGTAACATTTCCAGCATGCCATGTGTTTAACCTAAAATTCTGGCTAATTATTGCAGAAGCAGAATAAAATGTCCACTCTATTCTACTTACAGGTGTACAACTCTGTTAGCGCCTTGGCCAAATCTATCTATGAGAGGATGTTCTTGTGGATGGTCATTCGTATCAACCAGATGTTGGACACAAAACAACAAAGAAATTTCTACATTGGCGTGCTGGATATTGCTGGCTTTGAGATCTTTAATGTAAGAATGATTCTTTTATCTCTTTTTATGTCAAAATGAAGGATTTTCAGAAGGTAGTAAATGTTTCTGTCATTTTTTGTCCTCCAGTACAACAGCATGGAGCAGCTGTGCATCAACTTCACCAATGAGAAACTGCAACAGTTTTTCAACCACACCATGTTTGTGCTGGAGCAAGAGGAGTACAAGAAGGAGGGCATTGTTTGGGACTTCATTGACTTCGGCATGGACTTGGCTTCTTGCATTGAGCTCATTGAGAAGGTTATCAATGGTTTATAAATTTATTAATTTCCATTGATCCTATTCTCAAAATCTCCTATTTTTGATAATAAACAACATTCTTTTATAAACAGCCCATGGGTATCTTCTCCATCCTTGAAGAGGAGTGCATGTTCCCCAAGGCTTCAGATACTTCCTTCAAGAACAAGCTATATGATCAGCATCTTGGCAAGAGCAAAGCTTTCGAGAAACCAAAGCCAGCCAAAGGCAAGGCTGAAGCCCACTTCTCCCTGATTCACTACGCTGGAACTGTCGACTACAATATCACTGGCTGGTTGGAAAAGAACAAGGATCCACTGAATGATTCTGTTGTGCAACTGTACCAGAAGTCTTCTGTCAAACTGCTGGCTTCTCTCTACCCAGTTGATGTTGAGGGTAAAGAAAAAATCTATTTAACAAAACTTTGATTCAGTTTTGAACTTTCTTTCTTGTTTTTGCATTTATACATGTTCCTTTGTATGTTCATCTCAATAGATACTACTAAAAAGGGAGGCAAGAAGAAGGGTGGCTCCATGCAGACTGTGTCCTCCCAGTTCAGGGTATGTATAGAGATGACATCACAGCAATATTGCTTTATTTGATAAAAAAGTAAAGAAATACTAAGCATGCCAACCTTTTTCTATTCTCCACAGGAGAACCTGGGCAAACTCATGACCAACTTAAGGGCCACTCACCCTCACTTTGTGCGTTGCTTGATTCCTAATGAGACCAAGACTCCAGGTAAAGTATTTTTTTTTTTAAACGTACATAACAATATTTTGGTTCTCAATATCTATGATGAAGTTAAATAACCAAGTTCATGGTGTAAACTGTTCGTTATAGGTCTCATGCAGAACTTCCTGGTTATCCACCAGCTGAGGTGTAACGGTGTTCTGGAGGGTATCAGAATTTGCACAAAGGGCTTCCCCAGCAGAATCCAATATGGTGACTTTAAGCAGAGGTAAATGGGACCACATGAAAACAACATTTCCGAGGAGGCTCCTAATTAAAAGAAATGAAGTATTTTGATACATTTTCCACAGATACAAGGTGCTGAATGCTGGTGTTATCCCAGACGGACAGTTTATGGATAACAAGAAGGCCAGTGAGAAACTTCTGGGATCCATCGACGTTAATCATGACGACTACAGATTTGGACATACAAAGGTTTATATTTAGCTTTACAAATTTCAAGATTCAGTGATCATGGTCATTTAGCTTAGACAGTTTAAATCAATATATTTTGATTTACTGTTTTACATAAATTCAGGTGTTCTTCAAAGCTGGTCTTCTGGGTGTTCTTGAGGAGATGCGAGATGAGAAACTGGCTGCTCTGGTCACAATGACTCAGGCTCTCTGTCGTGGTTTCCTGACGAGGAAGGAGTATGTGAAAATGATGGAGAGGAGGTGATTATTGTCATGAGTAAAGATGACATCAATGATAACTGTGCAAACTTAATGATGATTATGCCATTTAATGATGAATTATTCACAGGGAGTCGGTTTACACCATCCAATACAACATCCGTTCATTCATGAATGTCAAACACTGGCCATGGATGAAGGTTTATTACAAGATTAAGCCTCTGCTTCAGAGTGCAGAGACTGAGAAGGAGCTGGCAACCATGAAAGAGGACTTTACAAAATGCAAAGAGGCTTTGGTTAAGGCTGAAGCCAAAAAGAAGGAGCTTGAAGAGAAGATGGTATCACTGCTGCAAGAGAAAAATGATCTGCAGCTGCAAGTAGCATCTGTGAGTATATTTTATAATTAACTGAATTTTGGCTACATTAAAAATGAGCAAGGTTGTTTCCAATGAAATAGCAATCTATTTTACTAACAGGAATCTGAGGGTCTCTCAGATGCTGAGGAGAGGTGTGAGGGTCTGATTAAAAGCAAAATCCAGCTTGAAGCTAAACTCAAGGAGACAACTGAGAGACTGGAGGATGAGGAAGAAATCAATGCTGAACTGACAGCCAAGAAGAGGAAACTGGAGGATGAGTGCTCTGAGCTGAAGAAAGACATTGATGACCTGGAGCTCACCTTGGCTAAAGTGGAGAAGGAGAAACATGCCACTGAGAATAAGGTTAGAAATTGAGTTGGTTTAAGATTAGATGTAATCTCTGTTGTATAAATTGATATAGAATATGAATTGTAATATTTAAGCTTATTTGGAACAAAAAATCATACAGGTCAAGAACTTGACTGAGGAAATGACAGCTCAGGATGAAAGCATTGCTAAGCTTACGAAGGAGAAGAAAGCCCTCCAAGAGGCACATCAGCAGACACTGGATGATCTTCAGGCCGAGGAGGACAAAGTCAACACCCTGACCAAATCCAAGACAAAGCTTGAGCAGCAAGTTGATGATGTGAGTTGATTATGTAAACTAAGTATATTAATTCATCAAATCAACTGTTTTCTGCTGTGAACATATTTTATATATAATTGTCCTGTAGCTTGAGGGTTCCCTTGAACAAGAGAAGAAGCTTCGCATGGACCTGGAGAGAGCTAAGAGAAAGCTTGAAGGAGACCTGAAATTATCCCAAGAGTCCGTCATGGACCTGGAGAATGACAAGCAGCAATCTGATGAGAAAATAAAAAAGTAAATAAAGCAGGAAATCTTGGATTTCTTTTATTTTTTAAAATTATGTTTTTTTTTTACAACTACTTATTGTTGAACACCAACAGGAAAGACTTTGAAACAAGCCAGCTGCTTAGCAAGATAGAAGATGAACAATCTCTGGGTGCTCAACTCCAGAAGAAGATCAAGGAGCTTCAGGTATTTTGAGATTTTTTCAAACATTACATCATTATGATCAAATGCAGATCACCAAAAATCGAATTATCTACTTTCCACCATAGGCCCGCATTGAGGAACTGGAGGAAGAGATCGAGGCTGAGCGCGCTGCTCGTGCCAAGGTTGAGAAGCAGAGAGCTGATCTCTCCAGGGAACTTGAGGAGATCAGTGAGAGGCTTGAGGAGGCTGGAGGAGCCACTTCTGCTCAGATCGAGATGAATAAGAAGCGTGAAGCTGAATTCCAGAAGCTGCGTCGTGATCTTGAAGAGTCCACCCTCCAGCATGAATCTACTGCTGCTGCCCTCCGCAAGAAGCAGGCAGACACTGTGGCCGAGCTGGGAGAGCAAATCGACAACCTGCAGCGTGTCAAGCAGAAGCTTGAGAAAGAAAAGAGCGAATTCAAAATGGAGATTGATGATCTTTCCAGCAACATGGAAGCTGTTGCCAAAGCAAAGGTTGGGGAATATTCTAAAGAATATATGTGATCCATGCTGGCAAAATGAGTCGGAATACGCATGTGCTAATTACGAGCTACAGACAAATGTAAATTTTGGTCGAATTTAATTTTTTATTGAACAAAAATTTGTTCAATAAGCCCTCTTCTAGCGATCCCAGTGCTCCAAATAGTAATTAAACATCTAAAATGATCTTTATTTCTACGTTTTTTGAGAGGTGTACCTTCCTAAATCTTTCCTTTGTTTTAATAATCCATGAAAAAATTCCATTTTTCTTTGCTCGCTACTCAACGACTGGTGCTTCCCCTCACCACAAGTTTTAATATTCATAGCGAATTCTCGATGGCATAAGTCTGAACCAATGAAATATGATTTTTAAACTCATGCTGATGTAAACAAAACGATCTTACTCGCACTGACTGACAGATCAACACAAAGCACAAAGTGCGCACAAAGACGCCTCTCAGACAGCACGGAATCCCGATATACACATGTACACAGAATTGCAGTATTTCAAAATATCTGTCTTGGCGAATATTCACACAAACATTATCTGTTATGCCTTAAGTGAACGTTTGGTTAACTGTTAGGGAAAAACATCTGATATATAACATTATATTAAATATGTGAATTACAGTAGGTCTCAATATACAGGCTGCTGTCTCATTAATGTTAATCAAACTATTGTGGTATCATGGAAAAAAAATGTATATATATTTTTCCTATAGATATTTGGTTTTGATTTGGTGTGTGCCAAATTTGGTGGTATTACCAGGAATGTTAAGGTATGGTTGCAAGGTGATTTTGTTTTGGATCCTTCAGAAAACTGATTCCAGCAAATCATACATGATGTTTTTTTTAATAACAATAAAAGTAAATAACAATAACTCATTTTTGAAAATGTGCTCATTGTGACTCATTTTGCCAGCATGGGTCACATACAACAAGTCTTGAAGTTCTTTCAAATATCTAATGACTTTTGTATTTGCAGGGCAATCTTGAGAAGATGTGCCGCACACTTGAGGACCAACTTAGTGAAATTAAGTCCAAGAATGACGAGAACATTCGTCAGTTAAATGATCTCAGTACTCAAAGTGCAAGATTTCAAACTGAAAATGGTAACTCATGAACAAATGAATATTATATCAAAAGTAATTAATGTAAATAATTAACAATAATTATCAACAATAATCAATCAAAAATAATAGTGTACTAAGATTATTCAGCTGTACATTTATGACATTTACACTGATAAAATCTTACATCCATTTGTTTTGAAATAAACTGATAGAGACATAGAAAAGTCTGACACAGTGAATCTAAACCTATACAGGTGAGTTTGGCCGTCAGCTGGAGGAGAAGGAGGCTCTGGTTTCTCAGCTGACCAGAGGCAAACAAGCTTCCACTCAGCAAATTGAGGAGCTTAAGAGGCATATTGAAGAGGAGGTTAAGGTAATACAGCATAATCAATTCATGCACATATTTGTCAATGACTTTACTGTAGAGACAAGCTAATATTATGCGACTTTGTCCCTAAGGCTAAGAACGCACTGGCCCATGCTGTGCAATCAGCCCGTCATGACTGTGACCTGCTCCGTGAGCAGTTTGAGGAAGAGCAGGAGGCAAAGTCTGAGCTGCAGCGGGGAATGTCAAAGGCCAACAGTGAGGTTGCTCAGTGGAGAACCAGATATGAAACTGATGCCATCCAGCGCACTGAGGAGCTTGAAGAGTCCAAGTATGTAAATTATTGTATAATATTCCCAACTCTCACAGCTATTTTATAGATTAGAATTCAAAATAATGTGTATTATTTAACAGGAAGAAGCTGGCTCAGCGTCTGCAAGAGGCAGAGGAACAAATTGAGGCAGTGAACTCCAAATGTGCATCTCTGGAGAAGACCAAACAGAGACTCCAGGGTGAGGTGGAGGACCTCATGATTGATGTGGAGAGAGCCAATGGTTTGGCTGCCAACCTTGACAAGAAGCAGAGAAACTTCGACAAGGTAAACAGTTTTAATCATATTATATTCTTTTTGTAAAGTATTGCTGGAATGGGCTTTGTTCAACATTTTTTAAACAAACTCTATCCTAAAATATCTCCACCAAAGGTCCTGGCAGAATGGAAGCAGAAATATGAGGAAGGTCAGGCAGAGCTGGAAGGTGCTCAGAAAGAGGCTCGTTCACTCAGCACTGAACTGTTCAAGATGAAGAACTCCTATGAGGAGAGTCTGGATCAGCTGGAAACCCTCAAGAGAGAGAACAAGAATCTGCAGCGTAAGAATGAAACCGTTAAATTAGAAAAAACTCAAATGGATTGTTCACCCAAAATGAAAATTATTTTACTAAATACTCACCCTCATGTCGTTCCAAACTCGTGAGACTTTTGTTCATCTTCGGAACACAAATTAAGATCTTTTTGATGAAATCTGAGAGCTCAATTCATATGGATCAATTTTATGATCTCTTTGTAACCTTTTTGAAACGTCAAATAATCAATTGTGTAGCTGTCTATGGAGGGACAGAAAGCTTTCAAATTTCATCGAAAAGATCTTCACTTGTGTTCCAAAGATGAACGAAAGTCTTACGGGTTTTTTAATGACATGAGGGTGAGTAATTAATTAATGATAACATTTTCATTTTTGGGTGAACTATCCCTTTAAATGTTCTAATTCTCAGTGAGCATTAAAAAGTAAGCACATATGATTAATGAATGTGCATTATGATAAATATTATATGTTTTTCTTTCTATAGAGGAAATTTCAGATCTGACAGAGCAGTTAGGTGAGACTGGTAAGAGCATCCATGAGCTGGAAAAGGCCAAGAAGACAGTGGAGACTGAGAAGTCAGAGATTCAGACTGCCCTGGAAGAGGCTGAAGTGAGTATCTGGAGATCAATATAGAATTCTTGCTAGAACCATCATACTGTGTTGTTGTATTCATCAATACACTGTGTGCATTTTCATTCTTATGTTTAAATGTTGCTTTATTTGTCATAGGGTACACTGGAGCATGAGGAGTCCAAGATTCTACGTATCCAGCTTGAGCTAAACCAGATCAAGGGAGAGATTGACCGGAAGCTTGCAGAGAAGGATGAGGAGATGGAGCAGATCAAGAGGAACAGCCAGAGAATCATTGAATCCATGCAGGGCACTCTGGACTCTGAAATCAGGAGCAGGAATGATGCCCTGAGAATCAAGAAGAAGATGGAGGGAGACCTTAATGAGATGGAGATTCAGCTAAGCCACTCCAATCGCCAGGCTGCTGAGGCCCAGAAACAGCTCAGGAATGTTCAGGGACAACTCAAGGTATGCATAGGAATTATTCTTTTCGACTTTGGGATGTATTCATATTTTTTTTTTAAATAATCGAACATATGGTAAGGACAGCCTAGCAGAAACCACATCAAAAGCTCATTCTAAAGCTATTGTTATGTTCAGGATGCCCAACTGCACCTTGATGATGCCCAGAGAGGACAGGAAGACATGAAGGAGCAGGTGGCCATGGTGGAGCGCAGAAACAATCTGATGCAGGCTGAGATTGAGGAGCTGAGAGCTGCTCTGGAGCAGACAGAGAGAGGCCGCAAAGTGGCTGAACAAGAGCTAGTGGATATCAGTGAGCGTGTTGGGCTGTTGCACTCTCAGGTAAGGGCATATTGTTTTCCTGAAATTAAGGGAATTGAGAGCATCATTCAAAATGTTCAAACTGTTGCTTTCCATTTTGCAGAACACAAGTCTCATAAACACCAAAAAGAAGCTTGAGGCTGACCTTATTCATGTCCAGAGTGAAGTTGATGACACTGTACAGGAAGCCAGAAATGCAGAGGAGAAGGCCAAGAAGGCCATCACTGATGTGAGCAACAGTAGCTGCCAAATGTTTCATAAGACGCTTACGTACTTAAAAAAGTGTGGATCTAATGACTTTCTGTATTAATGCAAAGGCTGCAATGATGGCAGAAGAGCTGAAGAAGGAGCAGGACACCAGTTCTCACCTTGAGAGGATGAAGAAGAATCTGGAGGTCACAGTGAAGGACCTGCAGCACCGTCTGGATGAGGCTGAGAATCTGGCCATGAAAGGAGGAAAGAAACAACTCCAGAAGTTGGAGTCCCGAGTAAGCCTCTTTATAGTTATGATATGGGCAAAGTGAAGTATGTTATATTATGATTTGTTTGAATAAAAATAATATTTTCTTTAGGTCCGTGAGCTTGAGGCTGAAGTTGAAGCTGAGCAGAGACGTGGAGCTGATGCTATTAAAGGTGTCCGCAAATATGAGAGGAGAGTGAAAGAGCTCACTTATCAGGTATGACCATATTCCTCACAAGTTTGTTCAGACAAAAGAGTCTGTATACTAGTGTATGTACTGACAATGCCTACTTTCAGTAAAGGATCAATGCTTAATTTTGTAAATGTGTATTTTTTGAAGACTGACGAGGACAAGAAGAACATCACCAGACTCCAGGATTTGGTTGACAAACTGCAGCTGAAGGTCAAAGTCTACAAGAGGCAGTCTGAAGAAGTGGTATGTAAAATCTAATAGAACATTTTGACACTGTAATTTTTTTATATTGGAATGCTAATTTGATGAAACATGATACATGAACCATATAAAAAAACCTTTAGGAGGAGCAAGCCAATGCTCACCTGTCCAAGTTGAGGAAGGTGCAGCATGAGCTTGAGGAGGCTGAGGAGCGTGCTGACATTTCTGAGTCTCAGGTTAACAAGCTCAGAGTTAAGAGCCGTGATTCTGGAAAGGTTAGACTAAGTAGATGATTTTTTTCCCCATTATTTATTCAACTTGTTTATCCAAATGCATGAATATTTCAGCAGATGTAATGGAACTATAATAATTGCATTTTGCTGATGTTACATATCCTGTATGACATTTGCACATCTGTATTCTATTCATTATGTAAAGTGAAGAACATTTTTGTTAATAAGACTTATGTTTGCCTCTTCCTTCTTTCCCAGGTCAAAGAAGAATGAATCTTTAACACTTGAAAGGAGCATTTACTGAAGTCATATAATATGAATGTTCATTGTAAAAGTACCTTTCTTAATAAACCTGTTTATTTCAGCAAATAATTAGCCTTTGTGTGATTTTTCAACAAGATACACTATACAACACTAATATCTAATCTATATGATTACATTTAACCTTATTATTCACATCATAAGAGTGCTGAGTATCAAGAATGTCTTGAATCCAAATGTGAACTTTTAAAGGTTCCATAAAAGTTCAAAAGGTTTCATAAAATTGAATTTTCATGTCTACTGAATGCATTCACTCAAACATTTCTGCTATAAAGTTTCCACCCTGGATTGATGTTATTGACTATTGCAATATTCTTTGAACTAGCCTTCCAGTTAGCACAATTAACCCTCTACAGATGATCCAGAGATCTAAAAAGTAAATATAATACCTGGAAAAAAGCTATCTGTTACCTATAACATTTATAATTTTCATTAAATTATATTATAATATATATTTTATATATTTATAATAATTATATTTAATATCATTTAATTTAATTAATGTATAATATAATGCATGCATTTATAATATAATACCCTATAATGAGCAAGCAACAAGGTGTTTTTCTGAAATACAAAAATGAGTGAATGACACGTGTGGAGTGTACTGTGAAGTAACCGGACAGTACTGATCAAGGCCGAAATTTGTACATAGATCAAATTTATAATAACACTTAACTGCATAAATTAAGATTGATATGTTAGACGCACATGTGTCAAACTCTAGTCCTGGAGGGCTACTGTCCTGCATAGTTTAGCTCCATCCAGCTCCAAAAACACCTGCCTGGAAGTTTCTAGTAATCCTGAAGACCTTGAATAGCTGGATCAGGTGTGTTTAATTAGGGTTGAAGCTAAACTCTGCAGGGTTGTGGCCCTCCAGGAACTGAGTTTGACATCTCACCTTAACAGTCTTGAATCAGCGTAAATGATCATCTCAACAAAATGGTGGTTTATACACTCCCTTTTTTTGAACCAATAGCAACCTTCGTTAATTACCATGCCAACTTATCACCTGATCCATGAACAAGGAACGCCCATTAATTTGATTTGCCCCATCCACTTTTAAAATAATTTGTGAAATAATTTTTTTTATATCTTTTTTTTTAATTTTCTTCATTAATTTTTTGAACACGCCCACTCATCAGTCAAACGGTTAAACAGACCCACCAAAAGATGGACTAACCGAAGTGGACTCCCTGCCATCTGCGGAGGGATGGCGGCGTGGGTCGGCCGCTTACGGGTCCTCCTGGCCCCCTTTGCCCCGGAGGATGTGGTGGGGTGCTTCGGGAGCCCCGGGGGGGCTTTATCACCCACCACGGCTGCCCAAAACAGGCAGCGTTGTTCTGCCGCCTGCTTGGCGTCGAACGTAGAAGCGCCTGCTTGACGTAGAAGTGGTCAGCAGGAAAGCATAGTCAGAAATTCACAAGGCAGAAACACGCTCATGTGGGTGGCGATAGAGGTCGGTGAAGTTCCTGGCAGGCGCATCCCAGCCCATGCCTCCTGAAGGTACTGGTTCAGGGTTCTTGCATGAGCTGGGCTTTTGGCCTTCCATACTAAAACGTCGCCATGACGATTATGGGAATCACAAAGTTACATCGCTGAAACCTTATTTGGTACGTCACACCGACTAATATGGTCCTTTGATGTTACGTCCTCGCAACATGCCAGTTTGATCATTGAGACGTAATCGTTACGTTCTTGCGACATACCACTATAACATTGCCACAACGATTATGGGAATCACAAAGTTACATTGCTGAAACGTTATGTGGTACGTCGCTACTATGAATATGGTCCGGTTATGTCTTCACAACATAACTGTGTTAGCTGGGTATCCGATCTGAGAAAACGCATGAAGTGGCCAGGTGGAAACAGCCCTGTGCATTCAAGTTCATCGTAATGTACAGGTGCCAATAGATGGCAGTAGCTACATTGGATGTAACACGGGTCTCATTTAGTGCTAGTGTGACTTTTCAACAACTTTATTGAAAACGAACTTGTCTTGAGGAGCATGTAACCCGGATGAAAATGTGATTAAATTTGTTTAAAATAAAGGCCTGCCTCTAACAAAAGCCTGCTTCAAATAAAATCCTGTTACCTTCTGCAGTACAGGTAAATAATGCCCCGGTTTTTATTTGAGGAATTATATTTATTATTATTATTAGAATTATAAATATTTGTTTGTACATGTTTAGATAAAAATATAATAAAGCAAAATGCACAAATGTGAAAGTTCTGGATTATTCAATTATGAATTAAAGGACAATAGGTTACACTTTATTTAACGGTGTCACTTTTATTAACTGTCATCCCCATTTTGGGGCATATACATGAAAATGCACTATACAAACTTAAACTGCTGTAATTCATGAATGCTTTGGAATACAGACATAAGGTTGGTCTATTTTGAAAGAAGACTCTTGGACGATTATTGTTGAAGTGGAATAATAATAAAAAATAAATGTTTCTAAAAGTTATTTAAGTTTATTGTTATGAAAATGTGCTGTAATATTTGTATTATTAATGATATATATATTAATAAATATGTTTCAGACTAAAAATGCTAAAAAGTAAAAGTTTTCAACTAAATGAGTTGTTTAAATTTTCAGCTTGATATCTAAAAAAAAGGAGAGGTTTCTGTGAGACTTTCAGTTGGCACACCACAAATGGCCACCAGTGGTGGACGAAGTACACATACCATGTACTTGAGTTAAAGTAAAGATACTCAAGGTAAAATATTACTCAAGTAAAAGTAGAAGTGCTGCCTTTAAACATTCACTTGAGTAAAAGTACAAAAGTATTTGCTTTCAAATGTACTTAAAGTACTATGATGTTTTTATGGCTATAATGTCCTATTATATTTTTTGTCACAAGACTCTTGCTTAACTCAGTCTACGTGAAGACTCTAATGTCACTCTTGGCACATCAATCTATTAATAAAATGACATTAATTAGTCTATATATATATATGAATTTAATACATTTTTGTGTGTTTAATTTTGGACGGAAGGGGTCTGATCCCATAAGGTATAATACATTTACAGTATTTACTATACATATTTTTCACAAGCATCTTGTCATAATTATAAACATCCTAATGTTATGATACATTCACATAAACCTGCACAATGCCATTGAATATATATATATACACACTACATTATGGGAGCAGCCAATTTCCCTACAAAATTAAACACCAAAATGTATTAATGCAGTGTTTCTGCTACTCCTCATAAAAAAAATGCTATTATATGCAAGTAATTTTAGTGTCCACGTAATAAGAAATGTTCATTATGTGTCAATATTCACCGATAATTGCTGCAATAATAGCTGCTGCTCTCTGCCCCGCTTAAAATGATTGGCAACACAAATTGTTTGGAACTATTGAGAGCTACACGAATCACGTGACCGCGCGGCGGCGAGATCACAGTAGGCTTGTTCGACTTGAAACGGCACACTGCACAGACCAATCGGTGAATGACATTAAAATACCGCAAGAGCGATTAGAGAGTAGACGGCTCTGTATGCTTTTCAATCGCTCTCGCGATTTCGCTCTATATTTTGATGTCATAAACTGATCGGTCTGTGCAGCGCCGGTTCAAGTCGAACAAGCCGTGTCGCAACCTCTTATATACTGTCTATGGTCGCAACTCTCATATTTAACGGCTCTGGTTCGCGCTTAGTAGATACCACCAAGGCAAGTTCAAAACAAAGCGCGCACGTTATAGGCTACTGTGATTGGTGGCTCGTTTGACCAGTTAAGTTTTTATCCACTCATAAATAAAAAGGAACGACTGATTTTGAAAATGTAGTAGAGTAAAAAGTAAGATATTTGACTTTGAAATGTAGTGGAGTTAAAGTAAAAGTCTTCCCAAATTTAAATACTTCAGTAAAGTACAGCAAAAAAGCTACTTAAGTACAGTAACGAATTACATTTACTTCGTTACTGTCCACCACTGATGGCCACTAGGAGACACACTTGTTCATTGGTGATTCCCAAAGGTCACGTAGTTGCTAGAACTGACATCTGACACCACAGCACAAACACACACACACAGAGAGAGAGAGAGAGAGAGAGAGAGTATACTCTATATTTCCAAACTTTTCAAAAACATTTTCACTCTTCTATACAAATTGCAACTGAAACATGAATAAGACTAGTAAATAATGAAAGAAAAGAATAATGAAAAGAAAAATAAACTATTTCCATTTTTTTTTTACTATTTACAAACTACTGTACTACTAAATATAAAAAAAAATATATTTACAACTATATACAATTTTCACAACTTCTGAACACTACAATCTATCTACATCATGCCAGTAATTGAAGCAATCTCATTGTTGCTTGGAAACACAAGTATGCACATCCCTGGCAGAACACAAGCGCTTTCCGATGGCACACTCGGCATCTTCGCCTGGGGTCGTCACCTTTATTAGTGGTGTACATTGGCCTGTGGCAGGCATGGCCTGAGGGTTCTCCTGTCATGTGAGGTGCAGGATCAGGAGGAGCAGGCTCACTTTGAGGCATCCAGTCTGCAAGCTCCATAACCAAATCTTCACGGAATTCCGCTGTGTTTTTGCTCTTTGGTTATGAGCAGCAGCCAACTGCTGGTGCGGGATGAAGGCATTTACCACTGTAATGTCAATAAAGTGGTAGAAAATCAAGTGGAACCACTTCCTGGTCTTTCGGAGTACTTTGTAATACCCGACAAGGGCATCAGAGAGAACATTTCTGGATTTTTCGTCTAACAATGTATTCCATTGGTTACCATCATTTTTAAGTCCAAATCAATGCAGTTTCAAAAGTCTTTGAAGTGTTTAAACGGGCTGTACGCAATCACAGCTGAAGAAGAGGTTGTTATCTACCAAAACGATAGGTCATTTTCAAAAAATATATATAATTCATAGACTTTTTACCTTCAATAGTTCGGATTGAGCTGATCAACAAACGGACAGGGAACTACATCATCACGTTGAAAGGTCACGCCAGTGCCGCCCCACTGTTTACAATGCGACCATACGTAGGCGGATAGTTCAAATAGTATTGTTTGCTATTATATATATAGTAATAGTATTCAGTAAATATGAATATGAATAGTATAGGAATAACATTCTGATGAATATGAATAGTAGTTCAAATAGTATTGCCAACGTGACCTTTCAACGTGATGACGTAGTTCCCTGTCCGTTTGTTGATCAGCTCAATCCGAACTATTGAAGGTAAAAAGTCTATAAATTATCTTTTTTTTTTTTTTAATTACACATTCACCGTCTGTCTTCCTCATCTGTCTCTGCACTACACTCACCAGAATCCTCCTTGGCGCACACCTGCACTCACTCTCTTCTAAGTAGTAATCACCGTCACCTGGATCCCATCACCAGCTCACCTTAATATTCCGCACTCAGTCACTCACTCTTTGTCTGGTCTTGTCAATACACGCCATTTTATGACACACAGACTCTCTACATCACCTACCTGCATACTTACCGTTAGTGATGGCAAAATGAGGCTTCCTGAACCACTGAGACCTCGCAGGCCATTGCTTCAGCTAAAGGTTCATTGCTCGAAGCTTCATTCAACATTGCTCACTAGTGACACCTAGCGACTATGCAAAGAAATAGCAGACAAATTAATTCATTCTGAACCATTTATTTTGTTCACGCTGTTAATGTCTGTAACCTTTCATTTGCAATAATAAAAAGACCTGAGCAGACATTTTTGCCTGAGTATAAAATGAAATATGTATTTTTCGCTGTCTGAATTTACTTGTGCAGAGACAACTGTCACACACAGTTCATTAATTATTCATAAATTGTTTGGATAGTGACAGTATGAACAACAAAAGTGAGATTGTGTTGAGTGCAGTGCTTATGGTGGAGGGAGTGTAATAAAGCAAACTACAACAGAAAAGTGTGGGGTGGGAAAGATGAATAATTGTTTCTGGGGGGTTCTGTGCATTGAACTGTTACAAGTTTTAGTGCAGTGTTGTGCTTATGGGACTGGGGATATAGAGGAGCAAACTGCAACATTGCAGTTTGAGGTGGGTGAAGGAAAAATTACAAATGATTTTTATTGAGGAACAGAATCTTTTCAAGTGTGTTGGGGTTTAGACGACTCCTCTTCTTGGACAAAACCTCTCCAGCCTTGGAAAAGATCCTTTCACATGGAACAGAGGATGCAGGGGAACATAAAAACACCAGTGCCAGCTGATATAAATGAGGATACATCAGCTTGTGTTGAGCCCAATATACTAGTGGATCCTCAGATCTTGTGAGATTCACTTCTGTTAAATATCGGTCCACTTCTACAGTAGCATCTGCTGTTGCACTTGAGCTCCTTCTGCTGTGATGAACCGTGCTATCCAGTAGATGCCAAAGGTCACCTAATAATAAAGGTACAAAGAGAAAAAAAAACATTAACAATGGTTCACAGTACTAAACACTAATGTGAACATTCACACAACAAAGACATGTACTACTTACTGTTGTTTGAAGATTGACCTGCTTCTGAAGAGGCTGGCAGCTGAGCTGGGGGTGTGTTGGTGGAAGCAGAATGGAGACCAGAACTTCTGATAACAGTAGTGCATTCAGATTTTAGTCTTGATACCGCTTCTTGCAGTTTCCCTTGACTTAAGAATCCCAGTGTTTTGAATCTGGGATCCAATAACGGGGGTATGGTCATCACACTTATTGATTTCAAATTTACTGCATGTTCCCTGACCCTCCGTACAAGGCTGTCACCCAGCTGCTTTGTTAGATTTGAATTGAGGCCTTCTAGCTTGCTCGTTACAGCGTGATTAAGCATCTTCATCATTGGTATCACTTTGGAAGCAGACACCCTTTTCTCTGCCGAAAGCTCTACTGTAGTCTGGCGGAAAGGACCAAGAACATCTAAAGCCTCCTGGACTGCCTCATACTCCAGGGCTGTAGGAGGGGTGATGTCAGTCTTTAGAGAGGCCAGGGCTGCCCCCACTGGCTCTCTCAGCTGATAGAGACGTTCCAGCATGTTAAAAGTGCTGTTCCAGCGAGTGTCCACTTCAATTATCATTTTCAGAACTGGTCTCCCCATCTGCTCCTGTACTTGGGCCAGTCTCTCTTTTGCTGTAGTGCTGGTTAGGAAATAGGTCACAAGTTTCCTACATTTAGATCGAATGTCGTTGAAGGTGCTGATGTCATCAAAAGATTTCCTCACAATAAGGTTTAGAGCATGTGCAATGCATATTGCATGCCTAACATTCAAGGACCTTACACATGCTATCATATTGGCTGCAGCATCAGTTACCAGGCACTTCACTTTATCCTTTATGCCCCACTCCTCCATGAGCTTGGTATGTCCAGCAGCCAAGTTCTCAGCAGTATGGCTGTTAGGGAAATGCTCTACACCTAGTAAAATAGTGCAGAGCTTGTCATTGTCATCTATAAAATGGCAAGTAACTGCTAGGTAGGCATCCATGTTTAGGGATGTCCACATGTCCGAGGTAAGGCTTATAGCCGCAACTTTCTGCAGCTGCTCTCTGGCCTTCTCCTTAGCCTCCTTATATTTATGATCAACCATGACCTTCAAAGCCTGTGAATAAAAATAAATGCAGAAAATAAATACTCTTACTTTTAACTTGTTAAATAATGATGAACCACTTTATTAATCACATACCTTTTGCGTTGGGATAACATAAGTGGGATCCAACACATGCAGGAGCTCCCTAAACCCATCATCATCCACAATGGAAAAGGGTTGGGAGTCCTTGATGACCATGTTCACTAGGGCCTCATTCACCATTTCTTTTTTGGAATCTATAATAAAATACAATGCAGGTGTATTGTAGGAGGCTGAAATATTTTTTAAATGTTGTCTTTAAAAAAAAAAAAAAAAAAAAAAAAAAAATTATATATATATATATATATATATATATATATATATATATATATATATATATATATATATATATATATATTATTATCAATTACTTTGACTACTGTGTGGATTGGTAGTAGTTTGTGCATGCACATGCAGTGCTCGATAATGCCTGAGCATGGAGGAGGTGTTATTGCTGTATGTCAGCTCCTTTAGGCACAGCAAGCATTTCACCTTGAAACATAAATTAATAGACATGAAATATAATACAGTTATATAGTGAGGATAATTTTAATATCAAGACAGAATTTTGTTTTATAATAATAATACTGTCAAGTGTATTTAAAACACCATGGCTTCCCACACAAAAGGGAAGGACTTGACCAGACTCAGGATTTCACTCGTTCTTCAATTTATTTGACCAGTAAACAAGGAAGGTGAAAAACCTTTAAACATACAACAAATAAAACAAATTAAATAAAGTTCTATATTTCACATCAAATACAATAAAGCACAGCAAAGTACATCAGGCAAAGGGTATGTATATTTTACACTTAGATTAACCATTACTTCATTATTTATCAACCCAGGTAAGCAATGTAAATCAGGCATTGAATATAACCAGAAAGCCAGCTCTACTTTTAGACCCATTTACTTTTAACTTAACCTGTTATTCTTTGTTTAATCTAGATCATTCTATACAGAATTTATATATGACATATTTCATTCATAATTTCAACCTAAATGTAATCAAGCATTCCAAACGATTTTACTATGGATTAGCATAAGATTACTTCTGTTCAGAAATGGTTAAGTCTCTTTGTACAAAGCTAAACATTTACCCAATGTACAGAAATGTTTTAGCTTCAATCTATTAATAGTGCAATTAACAATGCATATCTATCAGCAGACCATAAATTTCGCTTGCCCATACAGACTACGACGTAGCCAGCGATCACATTTAAACAGTCTTCAGAGTCCAGTAAAGAGATGTGAGCTTACCGGTAGCCCTTTTGATCTTTTCCTTTTCCCATGAGTTTTAATTCCGTGATTCTTTAGCGATTTCTTCTTTCTTCTGCTGCTCTTAGCTGCGTTGCCAACCTGAACAAACTCGCGCCGCTTCTATTGTCTGAAGGTTTCTGGCGTGTGCTGCTAATTAGTCTAAATTCGCTCACCTGCTGAGGCGCGCTGCGGAGCTGCACACCCACTGTTACGCGCATGTAGAAGCAAGGCCGCTGTCACATACACCCGCACGCAGACACACCTCCCGGCAGATCGCCGCAACAAATACATATACCCTATTCTGACCAACCATTTCAAAAAACTCCCAGACTGGGGAGGTTTTCCTCTTTCTTGCTGGCTCCATTACAAGGAAAAAGGTCACAAAAGCAAACAAATCCAAAAGGGCAATCCAAATCAAAAAGCAGTCCAGTCCAGGTCCAAAAATCCAAAGCAATCCAAATAATCTTATGTAATTAATATAATACTAAAATATACTATAATTAACAATAACAATATACTATAACTAATATAACCTGATATAATGTAATAATATATAATCCTAACACATATATGACACAATAACGACGATGGCACAACTCTCTAACTCTCTAACTCTGACTCTAACTCTCTGACTCTCTGATTCTACTACAACTGATTCTACAACTCCTGACAACACCCACAAAGAGGCGCGAGTTTCAAACCCCTTTTATCCGGAAGCGACACTCAGACCGAACCGATGACGTATCCACACAAACCGAGGCCTCGTTTGTCATCAGTCACGTGATTTTCACGTAAACAATACAAGCCTCGAATCGCGGCTTCATCTGGCATGCCCATTTTTTCTCGACACAAGCTCCGATGCCTCGGTTCATATGTCACATCACTACTTACCGTCGATCCAGATCTTCAGCCTGTCTTCAGTCCATCTTCAGAGTATCGTCATCATCTGCATCTGCAAGAGAGAGAGAGAGACTTGGTCTTTCAGTTAACCCTCTGGGGTCTAAGGTGTTTTTGGGGTCCTTGAGATGTTCTGACATGCCCTGACATTTTTGCTTTTTTCAGTTGCTTATAAACATATTAATGGCAAAGGTGTAATTACACTCTATTTAGCACAAACAGGGCTACCATCATATGTGAGCACCATGCATGTACATGTTTGTATTTTTGAGAGAATAATGTTTATGCATGGTTATTGAAAAAACTAAAAACTAAAGTTTCTGAAATAAGGCCATAAAACACATTCTAAATATGTGTCAATAAGACTTTTGACTAATGGATGTCATCGCCTAGTGTTTTTTCTGTAAAATTATGTGAAAATCATCCTGCCTAATCATTCACAGAACACAATGCATTGATTTAAATTTTGCAAAACACTTTCTGTCTGGAAAGGCAATATGCGGAGTGGGCGTCAACGATCATGCATATTTAGTGGTTCGCACCTGGAGACAATGGGGCCGCATACTTAATGAGGCATTCATTCAGGTGTGTCACAAGAAAGAATGCAAGAGCAACAGTTGGAAGCATCTCGTGTTTTTTTTATTTTTCCACAAATTGTGCTTGCAAATTGGCCTATAATATCAAAAGGAAAACATGTCTAGTAATTGTGCAGTTAATTCTCATACTGTATTTTAAGTTTTGGAACATTTATCCTCTCCCCAAATTTGTCACTAATAAAACACCAATAAAAAATTATTTTAAAGAAAAGGCTTATATTTACCTTTTATTAGTTTGTTTACATCTACCTTGTATTTTTTTTTTATTAAAAAGGTTACAATTACAGCAACAATTCAAGTGTAATCTTTCTTTGTAAAAACTAAAGTATACATTTTATCATACATATTTCAAAGTTAAGAATTCATTACTTGAATATAGCCTAGGCTACATTGGAATAAACACTATAACATATTATTTGATTATTTTTGACAAAACATACTATATTTAACATATGAGCAAAAATTGGCAAACAAAAGCTTATTTGAGGTGGCAGATATTTTACAGTAAAAATGTATAATCTATCCAAAACTAATCAATGAAATGTTGTCTTTCATATGTCTGTAACATAGTAACTTTCGTTTTTATTATAAGAAATATAAATGTTAATTTGCAGTTTAATATGTTGCTTATACAAATACATTTTATTTCAACATATTTCACTCGATTTTTACTCAGTAGCCTATAGCAATACAGTTTGCTAAAAGCAACACATTCACAGACAGAAACGATTCAAATTTAAACCGTCTTTTGCCAGTTGTGGTAAACAGCGGCATCTCTGCCGTTCATTCATTCATTCATTCATGCACAGATACGCGCCGCACTTGAGAATGAAAAAAAAACTTACTACATTATTCCATAGCCTCGGATCTGTTGCTCCTCGTACTTCTGAGGTACATTTTCCATTATAGTATTATTCCTCACAGCGCTGCGAGACTGTGTAAACAAGTACAATGATCTGATGTGTTTTCTCGAGCTGATATGGGGACGTTCACAGTTTGCAGGATTGCCTCAGACATTTGCGTTTGAATAGCACGCGCTCTCCGTGGGCGGAGTCACATTACATCTGAATGAGCTCTAATTAGCTCGACTGGAATCACTCTCTTTTAATGCAGATTTCACAAGATGAGAATATTTGTTTTTTATATAAATTACTTCATTTAAAATAAGAGAATTCAAGCTTCATGCCTGTGTGTCTGTTTGACTGAGTATTCGCTGAGTTCAAGGGCGTAGATTTGGTTTGAACATTGGGGGGGTTGAAGTTTGGGTCTGCATATTTTTCATGTGATCATGGTATAAATATTGGGGGGGTTGTAATGCATAGATTTAAATATTGGGGGGGTTATCTCCCCCCCAACCCCCCCACAAATTACGCCCCTGGCTGAGTTACAGTTCATTTTCGGACGCGTTTCAGAATGGACTACACGGACAGAGAGAAAGCAGAACTCACTTCGTGTTTATTTGGCAAAAAGCACAACACTTTGTTTTTATTGTGAGTATGCACAAAAATAATACACATTTAACAGGATCGATTGATGTATAACACAAGCATATTAGATAAAAAGTAATATTTTATTTTATTTATTTGTTTTCACTGATAAGGAAAAAAACGAGCCTATCGCGCCGGCGCAATAGCCGACCTCAGGGGGTTAAGTTATCTTTCCTCATACGATTATCTACTTCCTGTTTACTCACCTTTCACGCTGTGTCCGATCCATTCTGCTATTAAAATATCAAACTTACCATCTTGTCTGCTTCGTTTGTGCAAACCTGACACTATCGTTTCGCTAGATAACCTCTTCTTCAGCTGTAATCACATACAGCCCGTTTAAACACTTCAAAGATGTTTGAAACTGCATTGATTTGGACTTAAAAACAATGGTAACCAATGGAATACATTGTTAGACGGAAAATCCAGAAATGTTTTCCTCAAAAAACATAATTTCTCTCCCGCTGAGGAAAGAAAGACATGGATATCTTGGATGGCATTGGGATGAGTAAATTATTAGGAAATTGTCATTTTGGGGTGAACTAATCCTTTAAACACACACACACACACACACACACACACACACTGGGTTTCCATGTTTTATCGGGACGTTCTACAGAAATAATGATTTTATAATGTATAATGTAACTATATACATTATATAACTATAATGTAACTATATTCTGTTTCCTAAACCTTACTGATGTATTTTAACAATGTGATTTGAGTATTTGTATGCATTTCATATTGGCAGCATTATATTACTTCATTTTTTTAATGGCTCTGATAGGTTTAATTTGTAAACAATTTAAGGAACACTTAATACTAATGTTATTAATGTCCAATAAAGATGAATATTTTAAAGATCTGAAATGCAAGTATCAAGCGCGAAACACAAGTAACTTTGTGGGCGGATCTCGCAAATCTAAAATGGGTTGGTCTGAAGTAGCTTCATTATTCATAGGTGTGGTTTGGGCGTAACGTGAAATAAACCAATCAGAGCGTCATCTCGCATTCCCTTTAAAAGCAGGCGCGCTTGTTCCATGGCGGATTGCTATTATAACGGCGGATTTGCCACCAGGAGCACATCGCGCATTGCCACTCCCGGACCCTCAATTGTCCAATCCCGCTGTGGCGCGCATTGCATGCCTATCAGAGGAGGGAAAAATAATTATAGTTCTTCTGTTTAAATCTTTTCAACTTTTCATTTTCCGTTTATTTTCTATGGTGTTATTTTTGCAATGTAGTCTAACATTAGACTGAGATTACTTTGCTTACCTCACTATAGACGATGCAGCAGGTATTCTGTCAAATAAGCTCTCCTCTCCCGTTTGCGCCGGAACCGCCCACGGGAGCGCAAGTTCATTCTTTAATTTACTGACGTGCATCTGTGGAGGGAAAAAAAAGGAATGATACATGCGTCAGTTACAAAGTCAATTGCGCTGGGTGCAAGATAGGACCCCATAAGTCCTTGGCACAAAAAAGCAAACATAACATAGTAGCCATTAGTTTAGACATTTTTGTGGAAAAGTCCTTGTTGCCAATTGTCATTTTGTACAAGCATGTACTTAGAAATAAGTTAAATGTGTATTTATTTACACACCTGACGGGCCATTTCGGGCCATAGATCGGCCATTTCTAGTCTCTGTGTCCACCCGTAGCAACCATTGAAAGATCCTTTTTCTGCCAAGCAGGGGTGTGTTTTTACCAGTGCCTCGGATACTTCACTAAAGTCTGCACTGCTGGGGTAAGCTTTATACCTGTAGATCTCATCGCAGACCTTCTCTAAAATGTCAGATTTCATTTTTGCAGTTGTGTTGCCACAAGGCCCAAATATGAAATCTTCTGTTAATTCCCTCAAACTGGAACCTCTTCTAAATGATTTAAATGTCTCAAAGGTAACTGATTAAACTCAAATATTTATGGACAATCTTTTAGTTGAACGACTTCAGAAAGACCACGCCAGAGAACTTCATAAACCCAAGAAAACGGAGAAGAGGAAGAAGACAGGCAAGGACCCATCTCCCCCGGGACCAGCTGATCTGGCAAGGCAAGCAGATGATCAGAATCATATGGCAGATCATCATCTCACGTCCGAATTTCGGGTGAAGACCTATACCTATATTTCTGTTATTTTTTACTTTTTAAAATATTATCTTTGTATTATTCTGAAACTTTTTTAAGTAAAATGAAACCATTTTTGGTGATTCTGAAACTTTTAAAACAAGTCTCAGAGTGATTTTTTTCCCTAGAAGTATCATTACTTTGTTGTAGTTTAGATATTAAGGCCGATCGCCACCGGTCAAGACCTCCCGTATACGTCGTCAGTTCTAAAGTGTGGCTTTCTACCAAGAATATTCCTCTCCGCTCCATTTCGAATAAGTTAGCTCCTAAATTCATTGGCCCATTTCCTGTCACCAAAGTCATTAGTCCGGTGACAGTCCGACTCAAACTTCATCCTTCCATGTGTCCAAATTAAAACCCGTATTTTATTCTCCCATTAATCCGCCGGCCCCGGTTCCTCCACCGCCGCAACTCGTAGATGGGGAACCTACTTATTCGGTAAATCGTATTCTGGACTCGAGACAGAGGGGACGCAGATTTCAGTATTTGGTGGACTGGGAGGGTTACGGTCCGGAGGAGAGAAGTTGGGTTCCTGCTAGGGACATCCTGGATCAATCCCTTATTGATGATTACAATCATCAATACAGGCGCTCCTAGGGGAAGGGTACTGTCACAGTTGATGAATTTATTGACTCTTCCTCGCGTTGTGTTTATGTGTGTGTGTGGGTCGTGGTCGCTGATTATCCTCCGGGAGAATCAGCTGCAGGTGATTCTCATTTCCAGTGCCTATTTATTCTCACCTCGTGCGTCTTGAGTTTGTCAGATCGTTGTTTTGTGGATGTTCCCAGTACCGTTCCTGTTCCTCCTCGGTTCCCCGTGTCTCCAGCCTGTGTCTTCGTTTGGGAGATTCACCGTTGCAGTTTTGTCTTCACGTCTCATCTTCACTGGGATTTCACCTCACTCGTCTGACCATGCATCTTCGAGTTGGTTCTTCGTGTTGTTCAATAAAGAACCAGTTTTACTTGCTATTGTCTCCTCTGTTTACTTTCCGTAACAGTGGCTCATCATTAATCATGCCACCGTCCTCGTGCCGCTCTCTCACGGCCCTCGACCTCGTCCTGCTCGCCACATTCAGAAAGTGTCAGCAAGACACTGTTCGTTCGCTTAATTTGGTTCCGGTGAGAGAGGACGCTGGCGCAGTTGGCTGCCGCTTCTCTACCGTGTGTTTATTAGTTTATTATTTTATTCATTTTATTAATTTTAAACTTATTTTATTACCGTTATTTTATGCTACGTTAAGTTGCAGTTCTTAGAGATAGGCTGCTGGATGCTTATAATCTTTTCCGGCGTCCTCATTGTTTTTGACTTTCGTACTGCTGCGGCTGGTCCGACACCTGCTGTTTACACCTGTCCGCACCCTCCCTGAGACGGAGTGAGTGAGTAAATCACGTGGATTTTTTCGGCTCGTCTGCTGCTGCTCTCTGTGAATCGCTGCATCTTATCTGCAATTTGGGACGTGTTCAGGATTTCTACTGGATTGGATTGCGGTATGCTGTACTCACTTGCAATAGTGATCACCCTGGTCTACACAATCGGATTCACTGAAATACACGAATACAAACTGTGGGACGCCAATATGAAAAGGTACTCATTCTCTGAACTTCTATCACTGGATCTTCAGTTGCCTCTTAGCGATTGTGCTCAAAATTCCCTGAGAGCATCCAAACTGTTGCGTCGGCCAAAATATGCACATCGTGGCTCTCATATGGGCTTATATAGCCTGCCACGGACTTGTATAAATGTTCTATGCTCCTACTCCCGGAGATTTGAACATCGCAAGTCCCGTGGCATTTGTATGTCCAATCTATCTTATCCACGTATGTCTCCAGAGAAAAAGCGCGGCAGGAATGAAACTTCTAAAATTAGACTCGCGCAATTAAATGTGCGTTCTATAAATAAGAAAGCAGCATCGCTTTATGACATAATTCTGGATGGAAAACTTGACTTTCTTTGTCTTAGTGAGACATGGCATCAACCAAATGACTGTTACAACTTGAACCTGGCCTCGCCACCTGGATATACATACATTGACAAACCTAGGCTTACCGGTAAAGGTGGTGGTCTTGCAATTCTATACAAATCAGAACTGACGGTTACTTTAATCTCTACACCTGAAATGTCTTCGTTTGAGTGTCTGGTTGTGAAAATTAGTGGCAATTCGCCTATAATTATTACACTTATTTACCGTCCTCCTAAGGTAAATTCAGTCTTCTTTTCTGAACTCGCGGAATTATTGACTCTGTTGAGTTTGAATTGTTCAGATATTTTGCTAATAGGGGACATAAATATCCATGTTGAAAACCCAGACTGTTCTCAAACAGCAAATTTCATGCACATATTGGACTGTTTTAATTTTAATCAGCATGTTGATTTCCCCACTCATAAATCTGGACACACATTGGACTTGGTTTGCACAGTTGGTATAGATGTAGACCAACTTAGAAATGATGAGCTACACTTCAGTGATCACAATTTGTTAACCTGTGAATTTTCTTCCTCTGCTTCTTTAAAAGCTTCTAAAGAGCGTGTCATAACATTTAGGAATATTAAGAACATTGATGCTCAGTTGCTTCTTAGCTCCACTGCTGAGCTTCCTGTGACTGATTCTGTGGACAGTTACAACTCTGCGCTATCGTCTATTCTTGATATTGTAGCACCACTGAAACAACGAGTCGTTTCTTTCACTAGATCATCTCCCTGGTTTACTGATGAATTACGGGCACTTAAAACCAAGCAAAGAAAGACTGAGCGCTTGTATAGAAAAACCGGTCTTACTGTCCACAAACTTATGTTTGAAGAACAGCAATTGAAATATCATCTTGCCCTTAAATCCACCAGAGAGGAATATTACTCGCATATGATTAATGAAGGTGCAGGTAATCCAAGATTGATGTTTAAAACAATTAACAAACTTCTTAAACCTCATAGCCAAAACATTTGTTCCTCTGTTGGTATGTGTAACAAATTTCATAAATACTTTACAGAGAAAGTTCAAGATATTTATAGCTCCATGGCTATTGGTCCCTCTCGTCTATTTAACAAGCCCCATCCTATACATTTATCTTCTACTTTCGCTAATTTTGTCACTGTTACCACAGATGATACTTCAAAACTGGTCATGTCTATGAATTCATCCACATGCTCTCTTGATCCCATACCTACTGAGATTTTGAAAAAGTGTCTAACACCATTGTGCCCCTCTATCACCGGTATTATTAATCACTCTTTATTAACTGGTCAGGTCCCCTCGACCCTTAAGTTAGCTGCCATCATACCAGTCCCTAAAAAGACTGGTTGTGATGTGGAGGATTTGTCTAACTATAGGCCTATCGCCCATCTACCTTTTCTAGCTAAGGTCTTGGAACGAGTTGTAGCTGGCCAGCTACAGGAATACCTGTCCATTAACAATCTCCTAGAACCATTTCAGTCCGGATTTAGATCAGGCCATAGTACTGAGACTGCTCTCGCCCGGGTTACAAATGATCTTCTCACTTCTGCTGATATGGGTGCCTGTAGTATTTTAGTATTGTTGGACATCACGGCTGCTTTTGATACAATATCTCATGCTGTCCTTCTTGAAAGACTGTCTGTATGGCTAGGAATCTCTGGTACTGCTTTTGAATGGTTTACATCTTATCTCACTGATCGCTTCCAGTTTGTGTCTTTGGGGGAAAACAAATCTTTACCAACACTAGTTCAGCAGGGTGTCCCACAAGGGTCGGTGCTTGGTCCCATCTTATTTAGCATCTATATGTTGCCTCTGGGTGACATCATTCGTAAGCTTGGGTTAGGTTTTCATTGTTATGCTGACGATACGCAGATCTATATCAGCATGCACCCTAATCCTAATCTTGCAGTTACAGCCCTTAGCACCTGCTTGGATGAGATAAAAGCCTGGATGCATGACAATTTTCTTAAGCTTAACCAGGCAAAAACAGAACTTCTTTTCGTCGGCACTCCAACATCTTTACTCAAACTTAACATTTCTGAGCTCAGTACTGTAAATGACATTGTTACACCGTCTCTTCAAGTGCGCAATCTTGGCGTTATCTTTGATCCTGAACTTATGTTCGATGCACATATAAAAAAGGTATCAAAAACAGCATTTTTCCATCTTAGAAATATCGCTCGACTACGACCTTTTCTATCGCTGCCAGATGCAGAAAGGCTTATTCACGCCTTTATTACGTCGAGGCTCGATTACTGCAATGCACTCTATTCTGGTCTCCCAAATAAATCCATCCAAAAATTACAACATATTCAAAATTCTGCTGCCCGGTTATTGACACATACAACCACTCGTCAACATATTTCTCCGGTACTCTTTGATTTGCATTGGCTGCCGATACAAGCACGTATCGATTTTAAAACACTGATTTTAACGTATAAAGCTATTCATGGGACGGCCCCTGCATATCTCTGCAGTTTAGTTACCGCTCATACTCCGGCCCGCTCTCTCCGCTCTTCCAGGTCATGCATCCTCCAGCAGCCTCGATATAAACTAAAGTCCATGGGTGGTCGAGCATTCTCGGTCTCAGCACCACGTCTATGGAATGCTCTACCACCGGAAATTAGAGACTCTCCAACATTGGATTGTTTTAAGAACTCTTTAAAGACACACCTTTTTAGAGCTGCTTACTGTAACTGAATGTGACTTTTTATTGTATTTCCTTGTAGCTGTTATTTTCTTTGTATATTGTAGCGCTTTGAGTCTAAGAAAAGCGCGTTAGAAATAAAATGTATTATTATTATTATTATTCTGGTTTAACAGGTTTACGTTCTGAAGAAAACAACTCCACAGTCCTTTATGAAAATGCACGTTTAATTAAAGGAGTTTCAAAGTAACTTCTGCTCAAGACAGTTCAAGTTCAGTGGAGGAACAAGCAACACCACACCGTCATTATTCACGGTTAGTAAATACTACTTTATAAAATACTGATAGATATAGATTTAAAAGTGTCATGTATCTGTTCACATTGATCTAGACTTAATAAACACCATTGACACATTGTTTATACAGTTTTTTATTGCTTAGCACTAGCAGCGCTGCCAACTTTTGAGTTAAGCTTGGTGTGAGAATTATAGAGAGATATTTATTGTTTGAATTTTGTAATAAAATTGACAGTATTTGAAAGCTGAGACTTTGTTTCATATCAATGTAATCTGCTCTGTCTTGTCTGTCAGAATCAGTGTCTTTGCTCCATGAGTTTTCACTGCATGAGAATATGGTTGTGTAACGAGAGTAAGCGTGAGAACAGTGTCAATAGCGTGAGTCTCGCACTGAATGTCTGAAAGCACTGGCACTTGTAAGTAAGCTTTTCTCCCCGAATCACAGAAGCGAACGGCAGTTATTTAGCCATGAGATCTCTTATTTATTATTATATGTCAAGACTATTTACTGGAGAGATGATCTTCATTCATCAATACACAAAGTTTGGGCATTTATATGCTGACCAAAGGAACTTACATTATCTTTACAAGGTAGAGAAACGTGTTCATGTTTAAAATTGAATGTATATCTCATGCTACACAATCCTCATTCCTTAAAGAGAATACTTCAGTCAACATATGTATCAGTGGACACTATGCTAGATTTCATTCACATTCCTCTGTGGTTAAAACTAACTCCTCTCACTCCTCTCCATGTCCTTGGCATGCAATCCTCACACACACTTGCTGTGTGTATGGATGCTTATAAAAATGTTATAGTCATGAAAAAATGCCTTTATTTTTTCTGAATTCCTGAGTGCCTTGGCCTTATATAATTTTTGCAAGTTGAACTATCCCGCATCAAAGAGCACTGAGATACTGATTTTATACTCCAGTTTGGATCTTGTTCAATCAAATGTTTGTCTTCACTAGTGATGGCCGCTTTCGTCACATGAATTCAGTAAAAATAGGCTTTGTTACGTCCCAAATGTTTCTAAATTTCAAAGGTTCTCTGTTGGGGGCTGATCCCAGTAAACCTGTGTTTATGGTTTTTACCTGATCTCAGATCAGTTTTATAGTTTTGTAGACATTTTAATGAGATGTTTGTGTAATTTGGTGATGGACAGCCCTGCCCTTCAACAATCTAAACTAACTTGTACAACAACATTACTCACTGCTTAACTACAGTAGTATGATGCATCATTGAAGAAATCCACTAATTCTAGTATCAAAATGATAAATCTGTCAGATAACTCGTTTAGAGTAACAGTACTAGAGCATAGACTGCCTTAATGTTGAAAAAGGGAAAAATTAAAAACAGAGAATATGAGGTGGTAATGAAATAGATTTTCACAATGACTTTTGGAAATTACAGGGTGAAACTTGTGCTAAATGCAATTTTGATCCATTGACAAAATCTTAATGTGAAAAGTTAATGTTAATCTTAATGTTAATCTTAATGTTAATGTGTTTGTCTTAATGTGAAATCTGGAGGGAATAAGTGAATTCTTCCTGGTGCCTTGAAGGGAAGAATGTAGTGAGCAAGTCTAAGCCAGATGTGTGAATTTTTCAGATGTGACAAAACTCCTCTAACAATGAGAAATCAAAACACTCGTTGTTCTAATGACACACACTTTGTTTGTGGTAACAAAGCTTATCTATTCCATTGTAAGGGATTTTAAGGATGTTATTTGGCTTCTATTACTGGCAATGTGAGTAATCTCAGAGGAGAGGATTATGTGAAACATCTTTTAATCATGACACAGATCGAGAATTGAATCTCTGAAACAGAAAATATGATCAATTTACAGAATGAAGTACAGACTCTACATGAGGCCACCTTTGGTGTTTGAGGACACAGCAAAAACTGCACTTAGTTCTGTTGCTGACATTGCAGAAGAAGTGCATGTAATGAGGAAGCTTGTTTTACTAAAGCGAATGGCTCTTGATATTCTGTTAGCCTCCCAGGGAGGAACATGCAACTGTTACATGTTCATATATACCAGACAACACTGGAAGAGCAGTGCACGATTTAGCTAAACTCAATATGGATCATGTCTTTTCTCCTCTGAGTGGGACGCATGGTTCGCATCAATATTGGGGCCACTGTGAATCAATTGAAAGCACCTTTATTAGTTACTGTTTCAGGAGTGTTTCTCATCTTACTCTTGTTCATTGGTTTGTTTTGTGACACACTCAGCTGTCGTAAGGCTTACATCTTACGTCAGACACACACCCTCAACTGACGCTGGTATGCGGTTCGACAGAGAAGACCTGTTCTGTTAAAGAGCATGTAGAAGGAAGAGTACAACCTGATCACACAAGCTTTTCAGAGTATGTTTTGATCATGATCATTGCTTTCATTTAATCAGTCTATGTAATCCAGTGTTTTCATACATGATTAAGAGGGGAATGAAGGATCTAAGGGTTTCAATAACAACCTGTTTTACTTAAGAAAGCAACCAGACATTGGTGTTGTTTTATTTATTTCCTTTTATACCTGATTTCATGATCATTTATAATCATTAGTTATTTATGTAGCTGTTATTTGATTGATCATTTATTTATATTATTGGATTTACATCATTGATTTATTTTTGTCATTTAATTATTTTATTATAAGTTTTGTTTTTATATTTTATATTTCTTTTTCTTTTTACTTATTTCCCTGCTCTTGCAGTGCTTGCTATTATTGTTGTTTAATCTCATGATTGTGTGGTTTGAAGGGATGTTTGTCTTCATGAGTTAGAGATGAGAGAATGTCTCCATTTCAAGGTTTTTAGCGTCACATGACGATGTTGAGAAGCAGTAATTTTCCATTGTTTTTCTCTTGATATAATAACACTTGTTGGAATTGTACTGGTCAGGCGAAGTGTAACATCTAGATGAAGTCAAAGCATTGAAACGTACACAACTAAGACTATTAAATAAACCACTCTTTTTTATTATCATCATTTCGTCTCCTGCTTCTGCTCTTCCCTGACTTTCCCAGTCAAACTCTCAGGCTGAAAGAAGACTTATATCTTCTGGCAGGGATTCAGTGTCCGGGTCGAATCTATATCTGATATTTCTGACTTGGAGATCCATCCGATCTAACATTTTGGCATGATCTAACACCATCTACAGTCCAAAGATTTGGAAACTTAAATACATTTCATTAATATTCTGCCCATCTCTGATCATGTCCTGCTCACAGACTCAGAATGAATGTCATAATGCTGCAAACGCTGGTCTGAGCTCAGAGAAACCTGATAGTGCTGTCGTCTCTTAACATTATATTTCAGTGCTGTCTGTCTGTTTAACTGTCTGTCTGTCTGTCTCTTAACTATATGTGACAGGTTGAGTGTTTTTAATACTTTCCCTGGCTCTTGGTTCATTAGAATTAGTTTTTACATCTTAATGGTTGTGTACCTCTCAAATGGGAAGAAACGCCCATTGGAGATACGTCTTGACATTGAGCAAACCTGTGCGGCGCAATAACTGAGGTGTGTTAGCTTTTAGAGGCTTTATAAAAAGCATGTTTAAGTGTGGTCGTGTCATTCTCCCTCTAAGTGTGTTCATGTTCTGTGGGCAGCGGTCTATCAGCTTTAATTTCCTGACACATTTCCCTGGGAGGTGTGTGTGAGAAGTGGCGAGCACAGTTAGCATTAGAGTTGGGGTACTCGAACTTGGACTCGAGTCCAATTTTGAATGAACTCAGACTTGTCACGCACTTGGGTAAATTTGTACTCTGACTTGACACGGACTCTGACATTTTAGACTCGGAAAATGTGCAGATTTCAGTCGAGTCCAGGCACTGGAGGACACAATATCAAAAACAAAACGAAACTCCTTGTGTTGTTTCAGCGTTGAGCATTGTAGCCAATCACAGAAATTTATATTACACACATGAACGCAGTGGCAAATCAGAGGCGTTTTAGAGTCACCATGCAAGGCAAGGCAAGGCAAGTTTATTTATATAGCACATTTCATACACAATGGCAATTCAAAGTGCTTTACATAGAAGAAATTAAAATAATAAAAAGAGATAAGAATAATTAAAACAGTTTAGAAAAATAAAAAAATAAAATACAGTACAGTACAGTCGGACGAACATTGGCACAGTGCTCATTCATTAAATGCATAGCTAAACAGAAGTGTTTTGAGTCTGGATTTGAAGTGACTACTGTAGGAGCACATCTGATCTCCTCTGGAAGCTGGTTCCAGCTGCGGCTGGCATAATAGCTAAAAGCGGACTCGCCATGTTTAGAGTGAACCCTTGGTATTTCTAGCTGATATGATCCTAATGATCTGAGTGATCTGTTGGGTTTATATTCAGTGAGCATATCTGCAATATATTGAGGTCCTAGGCCATTGAATGATTTATATACCAGTAATAATACTTTAAAATCAATCCTAAATTTAACTGGGAGCCAGTGTAAAGACCTGAGGACTGGTGTGATATGTTCATATGTTCTGGTTCTGCTCAGAATCCTGGCGGCAGCGTTCTGTATGAGCTGCAACTGTCTTATGGTCTTTTTGGGAAGGCCAGTGAGGAGTCCATTACAATAATCCACCCTGCTGGTGATGAAAGCATGCAAAGTTTGACTTTTTGACAAACGCAATGACTTCAGTTTTGTCTTTGTTTAACTGAAGAAAGTTTTGACACATCACACTGTTGACTTCATCAATGCATTTGCACAGGGTGTCAATGGGGCTGTAATCGTTAGGCGATAGGGCTAAGTAGACATGTGTCGTCTGCATAACTGTGGTAAGCAATTTGGTTCTTTCTCATTATTTGGCTCATTGGGAGCATATACAGGTTGAACAGGAGTGGAGCAAGAATTGAGCCTTGAGGGACTCCACATGTCATGGATGTCCACTCAGACTTATGGTCTCCTATACTCACATAATAACCTCTCCCATCTAAGTATGACCTGAACCATTTTAGGACTATCCCAGAAAGCCCCACCCAGTTTTCCAGCCTGTCAAGAAGTATGTTATGATCGACAGTGTCAAATGCAGCACTGAGGTCGAGTAGTACCAGCACTGATAATTTGCCTGAATCAGTTTTAAGCGAATATCGTTTATTATATTTATGAGCTCTGTCTCTGTGCTGTGGTGCGGTCGGAAACCAGATTGAAAATTGTCAAAGTATCCATTCAAGCATAAGAATTTGTTCAGCTGAATGAAGACAACTTTTTCAATGATCTTGCCTATGAAAGGAAGATTTGAAATCGGCCTATAGTTGCTTAATATGGTCTTATCCAGATTGCTCTTTTTCAGGAGGGGCTTGACAACTGCAGTTTTCAGGGAGTTTGGAAAACTCCCAGCGAGAAGTGAGGCATTTACCACTTCTAGAAGATCTGCTTCTAAACTGTTTAACACACTTTTGAAAAAAGATGTGGGAAGTGTGTCGAGGGCGCATGTTGATGTTTTAAGGTGCTGTACGGTTTCTTCCAAAATTTTGCCATCAATTTCTTTGAAATCAGACATAGTAACTACTTTCTCAGGTGGTCTGATCTGTCTGACCCCAGCGCAACTCAAGGATGTGCTGATCACTTTTCTGATATTATTGATTTTCTCAGAAAAGAAAGAAGCAAACTCACTGCACTTGTTGTCTGAGAGCATTTCACTGGGAATCTGGCTTGGGGGGTTTGTCAGTCTCTCTACAGTAGCAAAGAGTGCGTGTGTTGTTTAAATTGCTGTTTATAATATTTGAGAAGAAAGTCTGTCTAGCTTTGCCTAGTTCCATATTGAAAGCATGAAGGCTGTCTTTGTAGATGTTATAATGGACTACAACTACATGCGGTGAATTCGCTCAAAATGTATGTTCAGAATCAGTGCAAGCTTTATCCTTTTGCAAATCCCCTTATAAACAACAAAGTCTAGACGCGATATAAATAAGAGATTCACTGTGCAGTGTGGACAACTTCACTGTTTATGATGAGAGTTTTAGTGAGAGTGCAGAACGCGGTGAGTAAGTGATGGCTTAAAGATACAACACGATTTTTTGCCGCAAGAGGGCGCCGTTTCCAAACAATAACAAAGGCAAACCTTGATGACGTTATGAAGGAGAGTGGAATGATGGGAGATGTCATTCTCACCATCCAGAGATGTGTGGAATTCAGGAATCATGATAACGAATGTGGTAATTTATTAGTTTTTGTATTACCTAAACGTGTGATCACACTATTTTATGTCATTGTGATGAATTAACTGCAATGAACGCGAAATGTAATGGAATATTATCCTGTTACAGCTATTTTTTAAGTTCAACTGTGCCAAGGAAATTGCCATTATGCACACCATGAAAGGCAGGTTTCCAGATGCTAAATGTAATGTACCATACCATCTTCTTCCGTTTATCCGGGGCCGGGTCGCGGGGGTAGCAGTCTAAGCAGACTTCCCTCTCCCTAGAGACTTCCTCTAGCTCTTCCGGGGGGACACCGAAGCGTTCCCAGGCCAGCCGGGAGACATAGTCTTCCCCGGGCTCTCCTACCAGTGGGACGCGCCCAGAACACCTTCCCGGGAAGGCGTCCAGGAGGCATCCGGAACAGATGCCCGAGCCACCTCAGCTGACCCCTCTCGATGTGGAGGAGCAGCGGCTCTACTCTGAGCTCCTCCTGAGTGACCGAGCTTCTCACCCTATCTCTAAGGGATCGCCTAGCCACCCTGCGGAGAAAGCTCATTTCGGCCGCCTGTATCCGGGATCTTGTCCTTTCGGTCATGAGCTGTGGGTGAGAGTAGGAACGTAGCCTTGCGGCTCAGCTCTTTCTTCACCACGATAGACCGTTACATCGACCGCATTACTGCAGAAGCTGGACCGATCCATCTGTCAATCTCCCGTTCCATCCTTCCCTCACTCATGAACAAGACCCCAAGATACTTGAACTCCTACACTTGAGGCAGGAACTCCCCACCAACCTGAAGTGGGCAAGCCACCCTTTTCCGACTGAGGACCATGGCCTCGGATTTGGAGGTGCTGATTCTCATCCCAGCCGCTTCACACCCGGCTGCAAACCATCCCAGTGCATGCTGAAGGTCCTAGTCTGAAGGGGCCAACACGACAACATCATCCGCAAAGAGCAGAGACGAAATCGTGTTGTCCCCAAACCTGACACCCTCTGGCCCCTGGCTGCGCCTAGAAATTCTGTCCATAAAAATTATGAACAGAACCGGCGACAAAGGGCAGCCCTGCCGGAGTCCAACATGCACCGGGAAAAAAATCTGACTTACTGCCGGCAATGCGAACCAAGCTCCTGCTTTGGTCGTACAGGGACCGGACAGCCCTTAGCAAAGGACCCCGGACCCCATACTGCCGGAGCACCCTCCACAGGCCACCGCGAGGGACACAGTTGAATGCCTTCTCCAAATCCACAAAGCACATGTGGACTGGTTGGGCAAACTCCCATGAACCCTCCAGCACCCTGTAGAGCAGGGGTGGGGAACCTTTTTCCTATCAAGGGCCATTTACAATTTTTTAACATTCTTTAAGGGCCATTATAATGAGGTTCTGTGTTTGGAAGGAAGAAGACAGGGTCGGCGTGACTGGGACTCATATGTTTTATTGGAAACTCAAAACTATAAACAAAACAAAAGGTGTGCAGGCAGCGCATTCACCATAGCCTCGTTACAGCACAAAAACAGTCACACAATAATACTCTTTCCACAGCTTGGGCTCAACTCTTTCCACTAAATCACAGACTCATTCCTCTTTTAGTCGGCCACTCATTCCACTTTTAGTCGGCCACTCATTCCACTTTTAGTCGGCCACTCATTCCACTTGCTGTCGGCCACTCATTCCACTTTTAGTCGGCCACTCATTCCACTTTTAGTCGGCCACTCATTCCACTTGCTGTCTGCCACTCATTCCACTTTTAGCCGGCCACTCATTCCACTTGCTGTCGGCCACTCATTCCACTTTTAGTCGGCCACTCATTCCATTTGCTGTCTGCCACTCATTACACTTTTAGTTGGCCACTCATTCCACTTTTAGTCGGCCACTCATTCCACTTTTAGTCGGCCACTCATTCCACTTGCTGCCTGCCACTCATTCTACTTTTAGTCGGCCACTCATTCCACTTTTAGTCGGCCACTCATTCCACTTGCTGTCGGCCACTCATTCCACTTGCTGTCGGCCACTCATTCCACTTGCTGTCTGCCCCTCATTCCACTTTTAGTCGGCCACTCATTCCACTTTTAGTCGGCCACTCATTCCAGTTTTAGTCGGCCACTCATTCCACTTGCTGTCTGCCACTCATTCCACTTTTAGTCGGCCACTCATTCCACTTGCTGTCGGCCACTCATTCCACTTGCTGTCGGCCACTCATTCCACTTGCTGTCGGCCACTCATTCCACTCGCTGTCGGTGTACGAGTCCTCAGTCCTTCTCTCTCTCCCATCTCTCATTCTCCGGCAGCTTATATCCGTCTCCCCAAGGTAATTACTGCAACAAGACACAGGTATTCATAAAATAAACACCAGCAACAAAAAAATATAACGTTATAACACATTTATTCCTCCGCCAAGCAATGTAGTTCCAGAGAGGTTGCCAAGCAAGGTTTAAACTTTACATAAACAAAGTTGGTTATGTCTAAAACTAAAGTGAAAGCAAAAAATCTGCTTGTCAAATGCGTGTATATTAGATGCATCGCGTGAGAGACAGTAGCCATTGTAAACATTCTGCCACTTGTCCTTAAAGGGAAAGTTCACCCAAAAATAAAAAATAAAATTCTGTCATTATTTACTCACTCTAATGTTGTTACAAACCTGTATTAATTTCTTTCTTGTGCTGAACACAAAATAAGATATTTTGAACACTGTGGCTAATCAAACATTTGCTGGTCCCCATTGACTTCCATTAACTGTTTGGTTACCCACATTCTTCCAAATAACTTTTATTTAACTTTTATTTTCAACAGAAGAAAAACTTATTCGAGTTTAAAACAATTTGAGAGAGTAAATGATCTATCCCTTTAATGTTAATAAAAAAACAAAACACAAAGAGGAAATCACTCACTGCTCTTGACTGAGAACTTTAATAGATTATTTAATTTGTATATTAACTTGTGTATGTATGTGTATCTTTGTTCTTAATATTTAATAACAAAGAAATTAATGACAGTTGTGTTTATCTTCGCCACTTTGGCCTTAGATGTCTGCCATTTTTTTAGTATTTTATATTTTGTTACCTAAGGCTTTGTTTTTAAAATAGGGACATTAGTTTGGCTGTAATGCTCAGTCACTTGCAAAATAGTAAAACCAACATGAAAAAGAATCGTGATAAAATCGTGATTTTCCTGAAAAAAAATTGTGATATGATATTTTTGCCATATCGTTTTATAATAAAATATTGAACACATATCACTAACCTCTCTAGTGCGATGGTTGGAACTGCTTCTCTTTGGCAAGGCGTCTGATGTCACATGGTAGTGATGATGATGCTACTCGCAGCTGGTTTTCCAAGTTTGAGTCAGTCAGTCTTGAGCGGAATCGAGTCTTTGCAAGAGTCAGTTTTGAAAAGAACTGCTCACAGCAGTAAGTCGTCCCAAACAGAGATGCAAATTTCAGTGCATGTCTCCTCAGAATGGGAAAACCATCAGAATGTACATACAGTTTATAGAACTCGAGCAGAGAGAGGTTGTTGTACTTAGCTTTGAGCTCGTCATTGCTTTGAAGCTCAATAATTTCAAGTTGTAGGTTGTCAGGTACATCAGATGGTTCCACATTAAATGGCGTAGCAAATATCTTCAGTTCCTTTTGTTTACTTTTCATGTCCTGAAATCTCTCGCCAAATGCCTGAAGCAGTTTTGCACACTCACCAGCATATTCAGCTGTCATAGCAGGCTTTTGTTCTTGCAGAGTAGGAAAATGCACAGTGTTACCCTTTTCCAGTTGCAATTGCCACAGCTGTAATTTCACTTCGAATGATTTCACATTTGAAAGCAGAGAGCTGAGAAGCTGGTTCGGACCTTGAAGCTTGACGTTCAGCTCTGACAGGTACTTTGTTATGTCCACCATAAAGGCCAAATCACACAGCCACTTGCCATCATTTAGTTCAGGGGTTCTCAAACTTTTTGTGTGTGTGGACCACTATTTGTAATCAAGAATTTTCGCGGACCACCTCATAATACACATAATAAAATATGTCTAGAGTCCTACCTGAATTAATCTGCACCTCTAAATAGGCTTACTAGCACTAAAACTATAACTGGTCATCACATCAGTACAACAGGCTTGTTAAAAGAAAGTTTACTGCACACAACGGCTGCCACATATTTAATTTATTTATTTACTCAAGCGCCCGATCGAGGGCATAATCAGGTTCATTTGAACAACAGGTTTATTTCCATAGCGATTTTAGGGGATTATTAATCTTCAGAGTTTTACAAGTCCTCAAAAAGTAGCCTACCTAGGCTTGAGTTTGTCCACTTAACAGCACATCTGCAAAACATTTCAGAAACGCGAGATCAAGAAACTAACTGGAAATTAAAATAATAACAGGCCTTATTCATTCCATTTATCAACATTTCGTTTCATATAAACTGCCTATGCCTAACTGTGCGTTCACACCGGACGCGAATAGCGCGTCAAATTCAAAAAGGGATCATATGTCAAATTCGCGCCTGCCGCGTCTAGTGATACTGTCACGGTGTGACAAATGAGAGGGCGGAAATAAAGTTCGCCGCAATTGTGTCCCCTCCGGTACAATAACAAGGACACACCACCCCCCGTGTAAATGTGTATCTGTTGTCTTGCCAACCGGGATGAGGAAATCGACATCAGGTGTGGGGAATTAATCTAGAGCCATGACGAAGCCATGTGGGCATTGAGAAGGATATAAAAAGCCAGTGAAGAGAGACTGTTGTGTGGTTCTCCCCCGTGAGAAGTCGTTCTATTTGAGTGTTGCAGAGAAGAATTGTGGTGTGCAAGGGAAAGTGTTGTTGGAGGGGACTCGAGGAGCGTGGAAGAGTTGTGAAAACACACCGTTGCCTGGAAGGGAGAGAGATAAGTAATCGACCATTGGATCTCTTACCTGCATGTTTCAACACTGAATTTAAGGTGGATTGGAGTGCTTTGATTGTGCTATCTAAACGTCACTGAGTGAATTACACTGATTCATGTTCGATCTCTTACCCTCTTCCCCCGTGTTGGAACGGTGATGTGAATCCTGTCTATGTCTGTGGAGGAAAACCCCGAAACATCCTTTCCCAACATTGAAGCTCGTTGCTTGTGGCACGGAGACCTCTGGGTGAGTGCTGGCCTTATCTGCACTTATTGAAGTGGATTGCAGTGCCTAAATTGACGTTTCCCCCCTCACGTTGCATGTTTGGAGTGAAATTGCCGTGTGTGTGTGTGGAAGATTTATTCTCTCTTGCCGTGCACTCCCCACGTGCCATGCTGGTCTACTGTCAGTAACTGGAGCTTAATAATGTCGATCGGCCCCATCTGTTGAGGACTAGAAGGAACAGCATCCGTGAGTCAAACTAACCTCTCTGTTTTGAAGTAGTGATTCTGATTGTCTTAGAAGGAGCTCTGCCCAGCCTGTTGACTTAAGTTCGCTACCTGCCTGTCAACTCACCTGTATGGTGAGAAGTGTTCGTCCCCTTGCAACACACGTGAGACTGCACACTCTATCTGCAATCTTGATTCTGTTTGTCTTAGCAGAAGCTCCGCTCAGCCTGTTGACTTTGAGTCTGCTGCAGCCCTAAGCCCACCTGCACGGTGTGAAGTTATCTGTCCCCTGCAACACACGTGAGAACTGTATACTGCTGTTGAAGTTGATTCTGTCTGTCCTAGAGAAGCTCCGCTCAGCCTGCGACTTTGAGTCTGCTACAACCCCAAGCCCATCTGCATGGTGTGAAGTTATCTGTCCCCTGCAACACACGTGAGAACTGTATACTGCTGTTGAAGTTGATTCTGTCTGTCCTAGAGAAGCTCCGCTCAGCCTGTGACTTTGAGTCTGCTACAACCCCAAGTCCATCTGCATGGTGTGAAGTTATCTGTCCCCTGTAACACACGTGAGAACTGTATACCGCTGTTGAAGTTGATTCTGTCTGTCCTAGAGAAGCTCCGCTCAGCCTGCGACTTTGAGTCTGCTACAACCCCAAGCCCATCTGCATGGTGTGAAGTTATCTGTCCCCTGCAACACACGTGAGAACTGTATACTGCTGTTGAAGTTGATTCTGTCTGTCCTAGAGAAGCTCCACTCAGCCTGCGACTTTGAGTCTGCTGAAGCCCCAGGCCCATCTGCATGGTGTGAAGTTATCTGTCCCCGGCAACACACGTGAGAACTATATACTGCTGTTGAAGTTGATTCTGTCTGTCCTAGAGAAGCTCCGCTCAGCCTGCGACTTTGAGTCTGCTCCAGCCCCTAGCCCATCTGCACGGTGTGAAGTTATCTGTCCCCTGCAACACGCGTGAGAACTGTGTACCGCTGTTGAAGTTGATTCTGTCTGTCTTAGAAAAAGCCCCGCTCAGCCTGTTGACTTTGAGTCTGCTGTAGCCCCATAGCCCACCTGTCTGATGTAAAGTGTTCATCTCCCGGTAACACACGTGAAACCTGTATCCTCTGCTCCCAGTGTCGATACTGCCTGTTCAGAAGAAGGCCCGCTTAGCCTGTGGACTTCGAGTCTGCTGCAGCTCCAGAGCCCACCTGTCTAGTGTGAAGTGTCCATCTTCCTGCAACACACGTGAGAATTGCACACTCTACCTGCAGTGTTGATTCTGCTATCCTTCGCCAAAGCCCCGCCCACCGGTTTGACCTGAGCTCACTGTGCACCTGTCAGTCTGCCCGCATAGTGAAAAGTGGACATCTCAAGAGAGTGAATGTGAGAACTGTGCACGCTGCTTGAAGTCGCCATTCTGTTCGTCCCCGAGGAAGCTTGTCCAGGCTGTCGGGGTGAGACAACCGCATCCCGTTTGACCACCGACCCACCTGTGAAGACTCACCTGTCCCTCACAGGCCACTGCGAACCTTGCACCGGTGTGAGAAGAGGAAGAGCCCTGACCATCTACTCACTTGTGGAAACTCACCTGTCCATCGCATACCATTGTGAACTCTACATCGGCGTGAGAAGAGGAAGAGCCCTGACCATCTACTCACTCGTGGAAACTCACCTGTCCATCGCATACCATTGTGAACCCTACATCGGCGTGGGAAGAGGAAAGGCCCCGACCGTCTACTCACCTGTGGAAATTCACCTGTCCGTCATAGGTCCCTGTGAACCCTGCATCAGTGTGGGAAGAGGAACAGCCCCAACCGCATACTCACCTGTGGAAACCCACCGGTCCATCACAGGCCACTGTGAACCTTGCACCGGCGTGGGAGTGGGCCCCGGAGACTACTGCATTGCCTCGATTCCTGGGAAGAAGAAGAAAGGAAGATTTTAGTTTAGGTTATTCAAATTACTTTTAACTTTAATAAAAAGAACTGTTATTCCTTTAAATTCCGTCTCCGTCTCGTCTCTGACACGCTCCTCAGGGTGGTCCTGGTTCAGGGGTGGGCGCAGTCCGGCTTGGCCCATCCCGACCTGTGACAATACGCTTGACCACTTTGTATCAATTTGCGCGTCAAGAGCGAAATTGACGCGCGTAAAAACAAAAGTTTGAAGCGAAATTTCGTCCGGTGTGAACTCACCATTAAAGGCTATGCGTGTGATGTGATAATGAGAACATATTTGCCTCTGCCCTTTTCTCTTCAGAGAACCTGTTGCTATCCACCGAACCAATGTTGTTCTAACGGCACTGAACTTGAATGTCACGGCCGAACACCACTAGGCTATTTTAGTAATCACACAACTTGACAATTTAATTAAAATGTTATATCAATATAGGCCTACATATTCTTTTTACTTTTTTAATGGGAATTTCCTGGTAAAATGAAGGTAAAAAAAATATTATTTTATATTTTTGCCTTTCCACGGACCACCTGCAGTACCCTCACGGACCACAGTTTGGGAATGGCTGATTTAGTTCCACAACAGGTTTTCCCTTAATCTCCATGAATTGTTTTACTTCGTCCCTCAGTTTGTAAAACCGTGTGAGCATATCTGCGCGACTCAGCCATCGCACCTCACAATGGTAAACCAGATCTCCGTACTCAGACTCAGGATCACTCAGTAACTCTTTGAACTGGCGGCTGTTTAACCCTCTGCTTTTTATGAAATTTATTGTGGAAACGACAGTTGTCATTACACTGTTGAGCTTCAGGGAATGTGCACATAGACTCTCTTGATGTATGATGCAGTGGCATACAACTAAATCACTTGGATCGAGACTGAGACGACTCATTTCTTTTTTGACCAACGCAGTTAATCCCTTTTGCGAGCCAAGCATGGCTGGAGCTCCATCAGTGACAAGGCCACTTAACTTTTCAAATGGTAGTTCAAATTTGTTCATCACCAAAACAACTTGCTCAAACAAATCTTCACCTTTTGTAGAGCCATGCATGGCTTGCAAAGACAGCAGTTCCTCGCTTGTATCAAATTCAGCAGTAATCCCACGCACAAAAATGGCTAGTTGGGCAGTGTTTGTTATGTCTGTTGTTTCATCGCAGGCCAGAGAGAAAAACTGGAATTTTTTTGCAGTGTCCTTCAGTGTTTTTTCAATGTCTTGTGCAATATCAGTTATTCGTTCTGCAACGGTTCGTCGAGATAAACTGACAGCGGCAACAAGGCACTCTTTCACAAACTCTCCTTCTGAATGAGGTTTCAGTTTCTTAGCAATTAACTCACTCACCACAAAACTTGCATGAGTAACATTGTCTCTGTCAGAATGCGGTCTTGTGAAAACTGCTTGTTGGGCAACCAAACTCCGCCGAAAATTGTTAACTTTATCCAAGCGCATTTGTCCTTGCAACTCATCGAGTTTAGAATGTTTCGAACTGTAATGACGTTCGAGATTGACCTTTTTCATCACTGCAAGCGCATCCCCACAAACTAGGCAGACTGGCTTGCCTTTCACTTCAACAAAAAAAAAATCATTTGTCCATTTTTCTTGAAAAGCGCGACATTCTGAATCTACCTTTCTTTTTTTGACAGTCGCCATGATGCATATCAGCGATGACAACCGCTACGTGTCTGTTGCGTTCATTCTGACTGTGACCCGGACACAGTCGTAAGCGACCACCCGGAAACCTATTATGTTATTTTATAATATTATTGTATATTATCTATTATATTAAATTTAACGTGGTTAGTTAGTTAGTTCAGGGAAGAAGGAGGCGGGAACCGGCAAACGTTTAAACCACTTTAATACATTAATACGCAAATGACAAAACGAAAGTAAAAGCAGCAGCTCCTCGTGGACGACTACCACACACACATAAAGTAAAGTCCATGCCTGGTCCTCCGCTGTCTTAGTTCCGATCCTTTTAATGCGCCCCGAAGCTGATCAGTGAGAAACTTGAAATCGGTGCGGGGCGCGGTGAGAAACTTGAAACCGGTGAGGCACGCGCCTCCGAAGCTCATCCGTGAGAAACTTGAAACCGGTGCGGCGCGCAGGTGACTCATTAACACTCGCGCTACTGGCCTCGCCCTGCTCTCACGGCTCGTGGACTTGTGCTGCTTGCCACTTTGCCTATTTTGTGTTTTCTATCACAGTAAAAGTAATTGCTGAGATTTTTGTTAATGAATTTTATTTATTTATTTATTTTATTTTTTTTGGGAGGAATTGACTCACGGGCCGCATCAAACTGTTTTGCGGGCCGGACGTTCCCCACCCCTGCTGTAGAGGGTATAGAGCTGGTCCAGTGTTCCACGGCCCGGATGAAAACCGCACTGTTCCTCCTGAAACCGAGGTTCTACTATCGGCCGTATTCTCCTCTCCAGTACCCTGGCATAGACTTTCCCAGGAAGGCTGAGAAGTGTGATCCCCCTGTAGTTTGAACACACCCTCCGGTCCCCCTTCTTAAAAAGAGGGACCACCACCCCGGTCTGCCATCCCAGAGGCACTGTCCCCGTCCGCCACGCGATGCTGCAGAGGCATGTCAGCCAAAACAGCCTCACAACATCCAGAGACTTGAGGTACTCAGGGCGGATCTCATCCACCCCCGGTGCCTTGCCACCGAGGAATTTCTTGACTACCTCGGTGACTTCAGCTTGGGTGATGGACGAGTCCACCCCTGAGCCCTCAGCCTCTGCTTCCTCAATGGAAGACGTGACGGCGGGATTGAGGAGATCCTCGAAGTATTCCTTCCACCGTCTAACGACATCCCCAGTTGAGGTCAACAGGTTCCCTCTCCTGAGGCGCCGGACGGTTTGCCAGAATCTCTTCGAGGCCAGCCGATAGTCCTTCTCCATGGCCTCACCGAACTCCTCCCAGGCCTGAGTTTTTGCCTCCACAAACACCCGGGCTGCAGTCCGCTTGGCCCGTCGGTATCCGTCAGCTGCCTCAGGAGTCCAGCAAACCAACCAGGCCCGATAGGACTCCTTCTTCAGCTTGACAGCATCCCTTACTTCTGGTGTCCACCACCGGGTTCAGGGATTGCCGCCTCGACAGGCACCGGAGAGCTTACGGCCACAGCTCCGAGCAGCCGCTTCGACAATGGAGGTGGAGAACATGGTCCACTCGGACTCAATATCTCCAGCCTCCCTCGGGATTCGGTCAAAGCACATCTCAGGCTCCTTCCCCGCCAGCGGGGTGACGTTCCACGTCCCCAGAGCTAGTTTCCGTTTCCAAGGATCGGGTTCTCGAGGCCCCCGCCTTCGACTGCCGCCCGATCCTCTCAGCACCGGCCCCTTACGGTCCCTCCTGCAGGTGGTGAGCCCACGGGAAGGCGGCCCCACGTCGTTCCTTCGGGCTGAGCCCGGCCGGGCCCAGTGGGAGGAGGCCCGGCCACCAGGCGCTCGCATACGAGCCCCAACCCCGGGCCTGGCTCCAGGGTGGGGCCCCGGCTGCGCCATACCGGGCGACGTCACGGTCCTTGATTTGATTTTTCCCATAAAGGGTTTTTTGAACCACTCTTAGTCTGACCCGTCACCTAGGACCTGTTTGCCTTGGCAGACCCTACCAGGGGCATATAGCCCCTGACAATATAGCTCCTAGGGTCATTCGGGTACTCAAACCCCTCCACCACGTTAAGGTGGCAGTTCGAGGAGGGGTAAATGTAATGTCACATCTAGAATTTCTTCCAGAAGACCTCTGCTTTTCTCAACTTCTGTTTGTAATTGATTATTGATACCGCGTCCGGTAATTACTGAGTGCTGTAAGTTTCTCCATTTAACATAGCAAGTTCTGTGGACTCTGTTGCTTATCATAGATCCTGAGCCATGATACCACAGACATCTTGTATCATCTCTATGGCTTAGAGCACTCTGGGAACCCATTGCAAATATTCTGGAAATGGTTTCCCTTGGGAGTCTACATCTCCTTCAACATGCGTGTAACCTTTGTTGCTAACTTTCTGACAATCATCTCCCTTTCAATGTCCATTCATTGATCTGACCATAGATCTGGGTCATCAACCAGGATGTAGATTACTATAGTAATTATAGTAGTATTATTTACATATATATATATATATATATATATAAAAAAAAAATACTATAGTAACTATACATATATTCCACAAACATAAACAAAGAGTATTCAGTCTACATGCAGTATGATGCCAAAAGCTTAATACAATGCCAATTATGGCACTAAACTGACTACGCCACCACCGAAAAATGGCCAGGGACCCACAGGTACATCAAGTGCAAAGCACACAGATATGCAATGGCTGAGACAGATATCAGACAATGATAAAGCATTTCACAATTTTATTCCTAACCACATACAATAAAATACAAAACTAGTATCTTTTAATATACAAACATTAAAATGAATACATCAACCATAGAACATATTTCACACACACAGTTTCACCATTTCAGAATTGGGGGATTTTTTTCTTGCCTATCAAATAAACACTGCAACTACTCGTGCTCTCTCACCACACAACACCGAACCACCCGCTGTGAACACTGCAGACGAATAGCCGAACCACCACCACACACAGAGGACTCTGGCTAGTACTGGGACCCCAATTCTGATTGGAAAGGAAAACAATATGAGACACAAGCAAACACACACACATACACATTCCACGTAATGGTCTGTCGATTAAACACTTATCACATGCTGCCAGAAGGAATCAGTTTGTCGCACAATGATGGCAACCACTCACTGGCTGATACTCGTTAACTGTTGTCAGCCCAGAGCCATCCTATAAAGTTTAACCCCAGATTAGATTACAAAAGAACATTCAAAACACACAATAACAACTTTGAAAAACAAACAAAATTCAAAGAGACATAATATTCACAATGAAACACAATAGTAATGACAAAACACATAGCTTCTCAACACTGTACTCCTCAAGTCCTAAGGTCAATACTGGAAACATCAACTAAATTTAAATAGCTTGTTTAACTAACTGGACACATTGTATTTTTAGCCAGAATGCAACCGAATGCATATTACATTTATTTACCTCAATCAAGGTTTGTATAAACACTATATTAGTGTTGAAAATAACTCCCTTGGTGTTAATCTATTGACACACCTAGTTTTGACACACCTAGTTTCAACACACTTGCTGTAAATGGAGCTTGTGAGGGAGAAAAAACACACTTTTGCTGTTAATGGTCCAAAACCCAAGGTGCACAGCACAAAGCAGTGTGCCCCGATAGCACAAAGCAGTGTGCCCCGATCACACAGAGCGAGCAGTGTGCTACGTTTTTTGTGTTGCTAGGCAACCACCGAAACAGCTGTCCTGTCAAGTAAACGTCAAATCAGCCTTTTATTATCGTTATTTACTTTCTGTTAACATTGTGGTAGTTACTATTCGTGAAGTCATTAAAAGGGATAGTTCACCCAAAAATGAAAATTCTGTCAGTAATTACTCACCCTCATGTTGTTCCAACCCCGTAAGACCTTCGTTCATCTTCGGAACACAAATTAAGATATTTTAGATTAAATCTGCATATTGCAGGTGGTGAGCCCACGGGAACAATATGCAGGTGGTGAGCCCACGGGAAGGCGTTAGGTGTGATCAGGGCCTAACAGTGTTTTTTTATTTCTATCAAGTGTAAAAAATGTAACACTACTTAACGTGTAAGTTTAACTCGATTTAGTGTGTACCTATAAACACAGAAAAAGTGTTAATTTCCACACTCTGAGCCCTCATTGGAGGAAACATATGATGTTGTCAGTATGCGTCTCCAAGATTGACAGATGAACGAGAAAATTAAATACCCACATCAACCTGCTGAAAACGAAAGTAAAGAGCGAGAGACAGAGGGAAAGAGAACAAACTCCAAAACACAAGTCACACTTATCACATGGGACGTAACAGCCACCTACGTGTATTGCAGTATTGCAGGAAGACTCAAAATGCATTAGGAACAAAAATATGTCTTCAAACTAATCAGATGCATATGTCATTTCACCACAAAATTGGTTTTGGTTAAAATTATTTAATGGATTGCACTGTTTATGAACAATAAATAAAGCGAACGGGTTGAAGTGCGTGGTTTCTCTAGATCGATTAGAAAAGGAATAAACCTCCCCTTTCAATCGGATCGAAATTTCATTTGGATCGAGCTCAATCGGATCGAATAAAGCTGCAGTAGGGAGCTTTTAGAAAACGTTGACTTAGTAAGCAGGGCCACCGATGACGGCGGATAAACAGTTATGGCACATTCACTGGTAGGGATGAAACATCAACAATATGCTTTACATTGACTATGGCCTCCCCATACTACAAACTTGGTCCTCAAATCATTACGTATTTTGCAATACATGTAATGTAACTTTATAATGTTGCACTCTTTCTATAAGTTATAAATAGCTAGTAAGTAGAGCCCGACCGATATATCGGCGGGCCGATATTATCGGCCGATATTAGGCATTTTCTTAACTATCGGTATCGCCATTTATAATGGCCGATAAATTAATATTTAAAAAAATGCAGCGTGCAGTGATTTATGTAAGGATGGCGCTGCCAATAAAGCACCTAAAAGTAGGGCTGTCAACTTTAGTCGTTTAGTCGACTTATCGGTCGATGCCGTCTTGGTCGACTGACATTCTCATTGGTCGACCAGTCGCATATTTTTTTTTTTTTTTTTTCACCAATAAAGAAATTTTCATTGATTTACTCCTTGATATTTATTACTTTAAAAGCAGTTATATATTACTGTATTCTAAATATAATTAGCCTATGTTTTATCCCCAACTTTAAATGCTTTAGGCTATTTTGTAACAGCACCACAGTTTAGTGCACCACGTAGAACACTCGGGAACCGCACCGGTGGCTGGCTGCACTGCTGCTTCGCGCTCAGTAAGGAAGGTAGTAATCTCTATGTGTCTGTCTGTCCGTTTGCATTTTGATTATTTCGAGAACCGTTCATCGAATCGACCTCGCAAGGGAGTGCAGTGTCGCATTTGGTGCAATATAGACAGACACGCGAGACGCGACACGTTCAGAATTAATAGTGAACAGCGCGAGCAGGAAGCGGCGCACCTCACGCGAGCAGGGCTATATTCTCCGAGAACGGACACTGCACTAGTGATATAAAATGCACACAGTCTGTTAACTTAAGCAATACTTTTAAGGTAGTCTAATATTTTTCTGACTAACAAATTACTGACACAGTAAAGGGTAGATTTAAATAAATAAAAACTAAATTTAAATAAAGAAAAAAACGAAATTTAAATACAGAAAAAATGAAATTTAAATAAAGAAAAAGTAAATTTAAATAAAGAAAAACAAAATTTAAATAGGCCTAAAGAAAAACTAAATTTAAATAAAGAAAATCTAAATTTAAATAAAGAAAAAACGAAATTTAAATAAAGAAAAACAAAATTAAGTTAGCCTAAATTAAAAACGAGATTAATTTAGATTGATAATAACGGGTAAAAAGTCTAATACATTTTGTTTCTATTATTCTATTTTCCACAATGTCAAAGCAACAGCAGCAATACAAGCTCAGGCATGCACTTCGGTCCATACAAACTCCGCTGTTTTCCGCGTGGCTCGAGCCGCGCCTGAGACGCGTGTCTCACGAAGGCAGTGTGCAAACTCCAACCTATTAACATGGGAGTCGAAATAAAAACAGACACCCAACGCAGCTGAGACTCTCACGCCAGCAGCCAGTGTGTCGCCGGCCTTATTCAAGCGCGAATGAGAACTGTTTCGCGGGGGATCCCAGGTGTCAATAAAAAAATTTAAAAACGTTTTTTCGTTGTTGTTTTATAAATGCTCTATGCCAATTGTTTAATGAATATTCAATCAAAATGCAAAACATCGACTTAGTCGACTAATCGTTGTGCAGGACAGGACTTTGGTCGACTAAGCGTTTCTTTGGTTGACTACAGCCCTACCTAAAAGCTGTCACAAAGAACGGGCAAAAGTGGCAAAAAAATAACGGCCGCGTCCGGTGTATTTAAACGGAATTTAAATAAAGAAAAACAAAATTTAAATAAAGAAAAAACGAAATTTAAATAAAGAAAAACGAAATTAAGTTAAATTAAAAAACGAGATTAATTTAGATTGATAATAACGGGTAAAAAGGCTAATACATTTTGTTTCTATTATTCTATTTTCCACAATGTCAAAGCAACACAGCTTAACCCAAAACACAAGCTCAGGCACTTCTGTCCATACAAACTCCGCTGTTCTGCGCTCTAGCGAGAGAACACTCCCGTTGCTGGAACACTTGCTCATCAGTTCTATTTCTAGCATGCATGCGTTTTCCGCGTGGCTCGAGCCGCGCCTGAGAGACGCATCTCACGCAGGCAGTGTGCAAACTCCAACCTGTTAACATGGGAGCCGAAATAAAAACGGCCATGTCACCCAGTCAGTGTGTCGCCGGCCTTATTCAAGCGCGAATGAGAACCGTTTCGCGGGGGATCCCAGATGTGAAAAAAAAAACGGATGTCAAATTTTCAAATCGAATACCAACCCACCGAACGAATATTCGAATATTCGGGTCCAGCCCTATAGCCTAGTTTCACGTTTAGTACATTTTGCTTACTACTTATTTAAAATAGTATAAAACTACTGTACATATGTAATTATAAACGTTTTCATTATGATATTATTAATTTTACTTTACTAAAAAGATCTGAGTTCTTCCTTCACTGGTAGATATTAGAGAAATTAAGATTAAAAATAGAAGATAAGGTTTTGTCAGTGACACTTTTGATATATTTATTGATACAAGTTATGTTTTAAATAACGTGACTAAATTAAAAGACAAAGTCGTTAGTGAAGATTATGCAACAGTATTTAGAATATAATATAATATAAAATGCAATGCAAACTAGTTTGGTTACAGCTCAAATTCTCATTCTATCATTCACCCTGCCTCCATTACATATCTTTGTCACACAAGTGTTTGATCACCACATTTGAGTGATCATTGCAAAACGTTTATATATTTATTCTGTTTATACTGTGTATTCTATATACAGTACCCATCAAAAGTTTGTACACACCAATTGGAAAGTGTGTCCAAACTTACTGTACTATAATACACATAAATAATATTGCTACTGTATTATAATATACACATAAATAATATCGGCCGATATATCGGTATCTGGCTTTTTTTTTATCGGTATCGGCATCGGCGCCCAAAAATCCATATCGGTCGGGCTCTACTAGTAAGATAATATAACGGTAACTAACGTTACAGTATGCAAGTAATTATTCTAGATCTATGTAATGCTAAATAAGGTTTGCTAGTACATTATTTCAGCAACATAACAAGCCAGTGAATTAGCAGGTTTCAATTGTTGCTTTGCACAGTGCGTGACATTTTATCTGTATGTTATGCGGCTAGAGTTTTGACACTGAGTCAATGGGCTCTGACGGGCTTGTTTATCGTCATCGGTCTTTTGCCGTTTACATGTCTTTGTTGTATGAGCAGGTGCCACTCGAGAAATTGGCAGTTTTGGTTTCCGCGACACACAGGCAGTCTTGATTTTGAACGACAGTACGCGCTGTGTAAGAGAGGGGTGTGATCAGCGCGTACACGAGCTTGATTGACACTGCTAAGACACTCCTCCTGGCTCTGATTGGTTGTTTCTGACCGGGAGCGGTGTATTTCTGCAAATGGCAATAGAACCACTGGGAGGAGCCAGAGGATCTTGATTTTTTCACAGATTATCTGTCTCATATTCTACTGTCAGGACATAATGACAGTTTTAACAAATATGTAAAAAATAAATTTTTACAAAAGTTACCTACTGCAGCTTTAAGGTGTGTACATGAAGGCTTTTCAGTCCGATTGAGCCGTCAATCCCATTACTAACGGATTATTTGGTTGCATGTAAACGTAGCCGGAAGGATTTATGCCTTAATATTTTTTTTTAATTTTGAAAGATTGAATTAGATTGCATTTTAAGGAACGTTAAAACAATTAGTAAACTAATGAAATTAGTAACAAGTAAAAATAATTTTAGAATGATAAAGTATTCATTATTAATCTTCAAATGTATAAATGTCCCCATTGTTCATTGTTATTTCCTGCAGCCATGGGATCACAGACCATTGAAGTGGCAGCTCTAGGAAGACCTCTGTTTCCTGGTATGCTTTATGACTGCCGCAAGGATACCTTCATTCCAGGTGGTGTACAGTACCTACTAATATGCTTTTTACTCTCTTTTTCACCCAAATGTGAATCAACAATGTGGTAATTTAGAGATTTAAGAGAAAGGACACAACTATTAAATTGGTAGTCTAATAGATACAAAATTGGCATGTTGACATTGTGTCCTCAATATTCAACAATATTATTGGTCTGTCTGCATTGACATTATTATATGAGAACTGAACTGAGCTGGACGATGACGTCACATTTTTTTTCCAGAGCAGCTATAGTATATATATATATATATATATTAGGGCTGTCAAACGATTAATTGCGATTAATCGCATCCAAAATAAAAGTTTGTGTTTACATAATTTATGTCTGTGTACTGAGTATAATTATTTTCTATATATAAATACACACACATGCATATATATATTTAAGAAAATGTGTTATTTATATATAAAATATTTATATATAATATAAATTATATATAATATAAATATGTATACACAGTATATACATGCAAATATTTATTAAATATATACATGCATGTGTGTGTATTTATATATAGAAAATAATTATACACTGTACACACACATGTATTATGTAAAAACAAACTTTTATTTTGGATGCGATTAATCGCGATTAATCGTTTGACAGCCCTAATATATATATATATATATATATATATATATATATTTGTTTTTATTTTATTAAAAAGGTTATACAATTACAACAACATTTAAAATTGTAACAATATTTCCAGTGTAACCTTTCTTTGTAAAAACTAAACTATACATTTTTATCATACGTAATTCAATTCATATGAGCAGAAATTGGCAACATTATAAGCTTATTTGATGTGGCAGTATTTTACAGTAAAAACTTTATAATCTATCCGATTTTGTAGTCGATTTTTACTCATCTCAGTAGAGCAATAGAGTTTGGTAAAAGCTGTTCATTCATTCACACACAAAAAACGCGATTCATTTTTAAACAGTCTTTGTGCCAGCTTTAGTAGCTCCACAAAAGCAAGCATCTGTGCATTCATTCATTTACACACAGAAACGCGATTCATATTTAAACAGTCTTTTTGCGTACAGACACTTGCGATTAGAACAAAGCAAATAGAACTGACCTATTCCTCAGCCGGACCCGTCGCTCCTCGAAATGAAACTTTCGGAAATTCTGAGGTAAATTTTCCAGGATTATTATCAAGATAGTATTATTCCTCACAGCATCGTAAAGTACAGTCTGAAAGTGAAATCGCTGTGTGTGTTATCCAGCTGATGTGGGCGTTTCACAGGTTTGTATGGATCGCCTCACATTTGCGTTTGAATAACGCGCGCTCTCCGTGGGCAGAGTCACATTAAATTTAATGAGCTGAGATGAGAACGACTGACATCTCTCTCTTTTCATACATAGTACATGAACTGAGAATATTTGTTTTTTATATAAATTACTTCATTTAAAAGAAGAGAATTCAAGCTTCATGCCTGTGTGTCTGTATGCCTGTTTGACTGAGTATTCGCTGAGTTACAGTTCATTTTCGGACGTGTTTCAGAATGGACTACACTGACAGAGAGGAGGCAGAACTCGCATCATGTTTATTTTTCTTTATTTGGCGAAAAGCACAACAATTTGTTTTTATTATGAGTATACACAAAAAAATACACACTTAACAGGATCGATTGATGTATAACACAAGCATATAAGATAAAAATTAATATTAGTATTTTCATTCTTTTTTGCACTGATAAGGAAAAAAACTAGCCTATCGCGCCGGCGCGATAGCCGACCTCAGGGGGTTAAAGGAACAGGCCGACTTTTTGGGGCTTTAGCTTATTCACCGTATCCCCCAGAGTTAGATAAGTCCATACATACCCTTCTCATCTCCGTGCGTGCCGTAACTCTTTCTGACGCAGCACCTGAGAAGCCCCGTCATGAGGAGCAGAGAGTTCGCTCAGAGTTGGAGTAAATCACTCCTGAGAAGTAGCAGTGCTTTGCCTTCTGAGAATATAGTTCCCAGTATGTATACGGTTAGAAGATGGCTGTGTCTCATGTGACCTTGTTATTTGTACACGCTGTGACTATTGTAAAAGTTTATACGATTAATACCGTTCCAAATTATCCTACATCCTATGCAGGATATATGGATAATCCCGCGGTAACTACAGAGCCTATCCTATAGTCATACTTTTTAAGAGTTAGGCGATCAGTCTCTACAAATTCGTATTTTATTATAAAGATAATTAGAATTATAAATATAATAAATGTCCCCTTCGTAGTTTAAGTCTGCCTGTTTAGGTACTCTTCAACCGTGTTCGCTATACAACAATAACCCTGTTGTAAGCTGCCTCTTTGGCTAGGCTTTCAAATCAATCAAATCCCACAGTGCATACAATTTCTTATCAGAAAAGAATGCTCACCCTTGTGGAGTTTCTCTTCCAGCTAGGACCTTCCTGATCCAGGGGGAAGAAGATGACACGTACTCAAAAATCCAAGTTCCAGTCAGATGATTATAATAAATGTTTAACAATATTTATTAGAAAGAATCAAAATGAAAGATATACTTGTTACAGATTATAATAGAGTACTTAACTAACAGAGTAATATTAGCTAGGCTTAAAGCTTCTTGCATCCAGAAACTGCTGGGGTTCTGGATTGGAGATCGCAAGGAAGAGCACTGAGTCCTGTTCAGCTCGCTTCCTTTATAGTCCGAATTGAGGTGTCTTCATCAGATTTACAGTAAGGCATACATGAATTCAATATCACATTCGCAACTGCTGATCCCAGCTAGTGTAGTCTATTTCCGTACCCGCCTGACTGTCCCTCTGAAGACACAATAGCTCCTTTGTATGTGTGGACACAGACCCTTGTCACTGCTCTCTCATGTGACTTGAGAGAAGCAGAGATGGACAGAGAACTCTTTATTCAAAACAATATTTTTAGACAGTCATATGCTTTAGTAAACCAGAGAGCGCATCTGCAGCAGTATTTGTTATAGGCTTCTTATTGTGACCCTTTCTGCGTTGACGTCGAGTTTGAGGTGTGGGTGAAGTGAATGAAATGACGCTCTCAGGTGGAGCCTCGTGACCTTGCATCACACTATACAAATCACAACATGTAAATAGGAAAATGTTGGTGTTATTTTGTCACTTATTGGGAGCAGTATGCTAGCGTCAGACAGAGTTACAACACGCATGGAGATGAAAAAGGTATGTATGGACTTATCTAACTCTGGGGGATACAGTGAATAAGCTAAAGTCCCAAAAAGTTGGCGTGTTCCTTTAAGCTGGATGATGGTGCTATTTTCTTCTAGAAACAAACTGTGTTGCATTATTTTCCTGTTATCACTGTAAAGCTGAAACAATCTGTATTGTAAAAAGAACTATATAAATAAAGGCGACTTGACTAAAGGCGAAAGCCATTTCTCATTTCAGGTGTCACTCTGTGGGATAAGAAGTCACTGAATGAAGATTTGGACACCCATCCACAGCCCATGACAGATTTGAAGTTCAGTAGCTCCGACTCTCTCTCTAGTAAGTCCAGTCTCCTGGATGTGAGTGCTTCCCTGAAGGCCAGCTTCTTGGGAGGGCTGGTGAAGGTGGGAGGATCTGCCAAGTTCCTGCATGACACCAAATCCTCAAACCAACAGTCCAGAGTTACAATGAATTACAGTGAAACCACAAGATTCGACCAGCTCACTATGAGCCATCTGGGTCAGATCACTTACCCTCAGGTCTTTGACCAGAAAACTGCAACTCATGTGGTCACGGCTGTACTGTACGGAGCTCAGGCCGTCATGGTTTTTGAACGGACATTTTCAGAAGACGAAGAAAAGCAGGAGATTGAAGGAGAACTGAATATCATGGTCCAGAACATCTGTGGATTTTCTATTGAGGGACAAGGAGATTTACAAATGACAGAAGATGATAAGAAAATGGCTAAGAGCATCACCTGCACATTTTATGGTGACGTCCGCCTTGATCAGAACCCCACCACTTACATGGACGCCCTAGAGGTGTACAAAAAGCTCCCCACTATAATGAAGGAGAATCCACAGAATGCAGTTCCAATAAAAGTCTGGCTCTATCCTCTTTCTCTACTGGATACAAAAGCTGCTCAGTTGGAGAGAGAAATCACCAAACATCTGGTTTCCAACACTGAAGATATAATAGAGGGGCTGGGAGAAGTAGAGAGGACATGCAACGACTTCTCCAGAAAAACTCTGGTAAATGTTTTCAAAGACGTCAAAGAGAGGCTCTGTTTATTTCAGGGCTCTCTTAACATTTACAAAATGGTATTCCTAAAAGCAGTGGCCAAGGTCTTGCCTGCTATACGAGGAGGAGAGTTGAAGCAAAATTCATTGGAAAACATCCTGAAGATCCACTACAGCTCCCCCTTTAATGCCGACATGCTTAACCAGTGGTTAGATCATGCAACGGCTGAACTTAACATCTTGAGTTCTCACACCGAGATACTGGAGGGAATCAAAACTGAAGACTCAAACCGTCTCAACGCCATCCTCCTTGATCCTAATATTGATGTTGTGGTGTGCTTGACCTTCACATCTCTGAAGTATGAAGACCCGTATCTTTCAACCCTGAAGAAGTTTCTGGAATCTGATGAGTTTAAAGAGCTAGATGTGGGAATGAAACACAATTCTAGCATGTTAGTATCAGAAGAGTGGCTCAACGATCCTGGTGTCATGTCAAAGATGAGAAAGAACTTAACTCTTTTCAGAAGTTTTTCAGAGGCTAATAAAGATGAAAAGAGATATCGATTCATTATTTCTGTCATCTCCGATCCCTCCAGTCCAGGCTCCTCTATCTATCTGTATGAAACAGGGAAGCTGACAGACACACAGTTCCAGCCCGTGTCGAAGCCTCCCCCACCAGAAGTGAAGACGGTCCTGGAGGACAGTGTGTCCCTGAAACTGCAGAAGTCCCCAACTGGAGAAACTGTGCAGTTCAGAGTGGAGTACCAGCAGGAGAAAGCAGATTCTGGCTCTGAGGAACAGTGGATTATCATAAACACCGCTGATGAAGACTTTAATCTGACTGGATTGGAGTTTAGAAAGCAGTACTTAATCCGCTACAGGACAGTGGGTAAAGTGGGAGTGAGTGAAGCCAGTGACACTATCGGGCCCATACAGTCTCCAGGTGAGTGACATATGCACTTCTCTTTGCATTTTATATATATATATATATATATACAGGTCCTTCTCAATAAATGAGCATATTGTGATAAAGTTCATTATTTTCCATAATGTAATGATAAAAATTAAACTTTCATATATTTTAGATTCATTGCACACCAACTGAAATATTTCAGGTCTTTTATTGTTTTAATACTGATGATTTTGGCATACAGCTCATGAAAACCCAAAATTCCTATCTCAATAAATTAGCATATTTCATCCGACCAATAAAAGAAAAGTGTTTTTAATACAAAAAAAGTCAACCTTCAAATAATTATGTTCAGTTATGCACTCAATACTTGGTCGGGAATCCTTTTGCAGAAATGACTGCTTCAATGCGGCGTGGCATGGAGGCAATCAGCCTGTGGCACTGCTGAGGTGTTATGGAGGCCCAGGATGCTTCGATAGCGGCCTTAAGCTCATCCAGAGTGTTGGGTCTTGCGTCTCTCAACTTTCTCTTCACAATATCCCACAGATTCTCTATGGGGTTCAGGTCAGGAGAGTTGGCAGGCCAATTGAGCACAGTAATACCATGGTCAGTAAACCATTTACCAGTGGTTTTGGCACTGTGAGCAGGTGCCAGGTCGTGCTGAAAAATGAAATCTTCATCTCCATAAAGCTTTTCAGCAGATGGAAGCATGAAGTGCTCCAAAATCTCCTGATAGCTAGCTGCATTGACCCTGCCCTTGATAAAACACAGTGGACCAACACCAGCAGCTGACATGGCACCCCAGACCATCACTGACTGTGGGTACTTGACACTGGACTTCAGGCATTTTGGCATTTCCTTCTCCCCAGTCTTCCTCCAGACTCTGGCACCTTGATTTCCGAATGACATGCAAAATTTGTCCAAAAGTCCAGTGCTGCTTCTCTGTAGCCCAGGTCAGGCACTTCTGCCGCTGTTTCTGGTTCAAAAGTGGCTTGACCTGGGGAATGCGGCACCTGTAGCCCATTTCCTGCACACGCCTGTGCACGGTGGCTCTGGATGTTTCTACTCCAGACTCAGTCCACTGCTTCCGCAGGTCCCCCAAGGTCTGGAATCGGTCCTTCTCCACAATCTTCCTCAGGGTCCGGTCACCTCTTCTCGTTGTGCAGCGTTTTTTGCCACACTTTTTCCTTCCCACAGACTTCCCACTGAGGTGCCTTGATACAGCACTCTGGGAACAGCCTATTCGTTCAGAAATTTCTTTCTGTGTCTTACCCTCTTGCTTGAGGGTGTCAATGATGGCCTTCTGGTCAGCAGTCTTACCCATGATTGCGGTTTTGAGATATGAACCAGGCTGGGAGTTTTTAAAAGCCTCAGGAATCTTTTGCAGGTGTTTAGAGTTAATTAGTTGATTCAGATGATTAGGTTAATAGCTCGTTTAGAGAACCTTTTCATGATATGCTAATTTATTGAGATAGGAATTTGGGGTTTTCATGAGCTGTATGCCAAAATCATCAGTATTAAAATTTATTGAGAAGGACCTGTATATATATATATATATTATACATATATATATATATATATATATATATATATATATATGTGTGTGTCTGTGTGTGTGTGTGTGTGTGTACTTATCGAAATACAGGCTGATGTTCAACCTGCTGGGCATTGCTGCCTGACACACCTCCACCGGTGCCTTTTGTGCAGGTGTGCTCCTCTGAGCACCTCTCTGGGCATAAAACGGGTCATCAGCTGGGGACCACCAGTCATGGATGTTTCACTCCTTTAACCCCAGTATATCTCCTGGTGGTGGAGTGATGGCAGGGATCACTCCCTGCCACCCCCTGCTGATGCCCTAGGTGTTAATTGGCCCCCACCCCTTATGCTTCCTCCTTAGCCACAGCCAAAAGCTGCCCTTCTCTGCCTCCTCTGCCAGTTCTTTCATGGCTTTTCGACACCCTGCTCCTGTACATCCCATTTCGCGGAGCCCATGGGACAGTGAGCTCCACCAACAAGATGGTCTTGCGTGGCTCTGACCACATGATCAAGTCTGGCCGGAGCAAAGTTTCTACAATCTCCCTGGGGAATTGGAGCTGCCTCCCCAGGTCGACCCTCATGTTCCACTCACTGCCAGATGAGAGGACTCTAGACGTTGCTCTCTGATGAGGGTGGTTGATTTTTTTCTCCGGCCCTTGCAAACAGGATGGGACTTCTCGTTGGCGTAGAAGGTCTACTATTAGCCTCCTGTCTACATGACTCTGCCACCTCTGCTAGCTTCCTCAACACCAGATCATGTCGCCACCTATAGCGGCCTTGGGACAATGTTGTCTTGCAGCCCGACAGGATGTGCTGGAGGCTTGCATTGCTGGTACTGCAAAGGGGGCAGAGTTCTTCAGTGCCTGTATATATATATATGTGTGTGTGTATATCTATCTATATATATATCAGTGGCGGCTACTGGTCTTTCAAAGAGGGGAAGCTCATTTTCGGGCCTACATCATAAAAATTATTCATTTATTTATGTGTAAATTCTACGTTCCTTTTCAAGAAAATGCTCTGTGACAAATGAATGCAATAATATAATAAAGGTATAAATAATAATATAATAAAACTATAATAATACTACTTATAATAATATATATTTTTAATTATTTTAATAATTATTTTTTATTATTACTAATAATAATATAAAAAATATAATAAGTAATAATATAATAAAGGTATAAATGTATAATTGTGTGAAATGTATCATGGAAATTGGCTAGCAATTTCGACAAGCAAATACCAAGAAATGAATGCAGCAGTCTGTCTTTGAAAAATCCATGATGAGACTGAGCTCGAATAGCTTCAACATCAGCGACTTTTTATTGTATGAAATTGCTATCAATCAAAAGGCGATGCAGCCGTCTAACAGACCCTCCAATCATCACCCAGGCCAGCCCACTCCTCATTCACCCCCAGAGACGCTGAGCGTCTGTGGGCGGGACATAATCGCAGCATTTATCCAATGACCGTCTAGTTTCGAAGCGCTGAAAAAAACTGTTCAGAGCAGCCCCATTGAAGTCCATGGATGCTGGGCTTCAACAGGGAAATGCACTGTGACGCTACAGGAATGAGAAGGAAATCGAGTCAGCCGACCTATATGTAACTGATTCTGAACGAACTTGTCTTTGAGATTAACATTTTCTAACGCATTTTTAGTCAGTTAAAATATTAACACAACAGTACATATTTGACCATTAATTTTTTGACATTATAGGGGAAGCCGAGCTTCCCTTGCAGTCTTAACCCTCTGGGGTCTAAGGTGTTTTTGGGGTCCTTGAGATGTTCTGACATGCCCTGACATTTGTGCTTTTTTCAGTTGCTTATAAACATATTAATGACAAAGGTGTAATTACACTCTATTTAGCACAAACAGGGCTACCATAATATGTCAGCAACATGTATGTACATGTTTTCATTTTTGAGAGAATAATGTTCATGCATGGTTATTGAAAAAACTAAAAATGAAAGTTTCTTAAATAAGGCCACAAAACACATACAGATGGTAACCAACCAGAATGCCTATTACCGCCGCGCCAGCCTCCGCGGCAAAACTACCGCGGCAAAAATAATTCAAAGTCATTCGCATTTCAAAGTCATTCTCGAAATGACCGCCAGGTGGCGCAAAGGGATATTGTGCAAAACAGCAGCAATTGCTGCATTGCTGCAAGTGGGGTTAATGTCAATTAACAGTAAGGATGAAATACTAAAACTATGGTAAACAGAATAGAACATTTTATAGGGCCAGAAAAATAAAATAACAAGTTAAAAATAGAGACGATAACAATATAACCTGCATTTCATATTGTAGGCCTAGACGTCGGTGGGCGACAAGCCTATTACCCGGGGAGCAGTGCGATAAAACACACACACACACAAAAATAAAATTAATACCCAAAATAACAAACAAAAGTAAATTATGTGCAATGAAGCTGATTATTTGTACTATTCTATTGAGGAATGAGACGAATGAAGAGCGCTTCTCGCTCGTGTGAGCGAACACTCATCGGAACGTTTGGGCATTCCTCAACGAGTGAAGTGTTGGCCGAGTGGGAGAACTTACGTGTTGATCATTTAGATGACACGGGTTCAAATCCCGAATCAACTTGGACTACTATAATTTTTATATTAGCCTATTAATGCATTGTATAGCCTATTATTGATGCAGAGAGATTTGTCTAGTTCTAAAACTCTGTTGCACCATAGTTTTTTTGCTTATATTTATAAAATAAAATTACCATGCATTTCCATTTTACACTAAGGAACAAATATTATACAATGACTTTACTTCTGTAGCCTATAATAATTCCAATCATAATTTCAAAAGCAGTTCTGTTAAAAAAATGCTAATTCAATAGACCATATAAAATATATAAAATAAAGATATGCAACAGGCACATTTAAACGACAAACAATAAAATCAGAACCAGTGTTCTGTTGCGTTCATGGTTCCAGTGGCAGTAATGCATGCACGGCTTTTCAAAATGTCACAAAGCGTTTTGAGATTGTTTTGAATGAAATGTTGAAGTTTATAATTAAGTGTTTTGGCACACCACGACGAGTGGCGCTATGCATTGTTCTAAAGCCAGGTTTTATTCTGGCATGTTGAATTAGTGTTCGACAAACGCGGCGGCGCGTTCATTTGGATTTATTTTTCTCCTAACAGCTAACATAACTTAATAGGCTACTCTGTAGTTTTTTGATCATACAGATAAGAGTAGAGTATAGCCTACATCATTCAAAACTGTAAACTTTTATTCATATTAGGCTAACGACAAAAGTTTGTCTGTCTCTGTCTCCGGGAACTGCGCGTCACAAAAATGAACCGAACGCCACTTGCCTCAGCTCAGTCACGATACGAAATTAATCGGCTATATGTCAAAAGCCTGATTATGAAATCCATATGAAACCGAGAGGTACAGAGGATCTACTCAAACATGTTTAGCTATCATGTGAGCGCTTCCCAATGAGGAAAGGAAGGACAGGGTGAAAATATCGCTCAAATTAAATGTAGGCTAAATCGCCCTGAATTAAATTGTAAAAACAGATCAAATGAATGTATTTGTCAATGTTGCTGTTGGAAGGCCAACCAGCTGGAGTGGAAAAGGGAAATGACGTGCTGTACAAAAAGTTGATGCAAAATCCAAAAATGGTGTTTTATTGGAAGGTGTTAAATATTTACAGTGCAGGAGAAAACAAAAATAGATAAAAACTGTACAAAAGGGAACAAAAACAGCAACAATGTGCTAATTTTGGCTAAACCAAATGGCCCAAGTTCGCAACGCTGCTCAGTCTTAGAGTCCACAATCAGAACTGACATCCTTTCAGCCAGCAAGCCTATTTATAGGCTGAAGCCCCTCCTATAGAGCATACCAATCACATGTACAAACATTTTAGTTTGTAATGATCAAATGAAATAATATAAACACCCAAAACAACACTTAAACCTTCCAAACAGGTTAAACAACAACCATTAACAGAGGAAGAGTTTAACAACAAATTAAATGAAAAAGCAACTGTTTCTAGATCCCCTCCCCCTCTGACATCACACCAAAATGGTATCTTCCACAGGAAGTGATGTGGCGGTTTCTATAAAAAACAGATTAACCTGGATTATGGGTTCGGTTGTACAGAGTGTGAACTGGGAAGTTTAACTGCAATAAGGTTTGTGGAAATTATGTGGAAAAATAAAGGTAATTATTATATGAATTATTATGTGTTCTGGCATTCTGTTATTTTAAGAAAAATAATAACATCTTTTAAGGAAATGTATCAAGAGTTGAAAACTATAACAAAACACAGCAGCACCAAACTTTAGACTAAACAAAACAAAAACTCCATAACACTTTCCTGATGTGTACACAGATGTAACTATTGCCGGCAATGCACAGTATTAGTGAAATGGGTGTGTTTGTAAGTCCAAGTTTATAGAGTCACCAGGTTAACCTATGACATTTCTCCCCCCTTCCTCAGACACCTGAGGTGTCCTAGAGAGGTAATCCGCTGTACAATTTTGTGACCCAGCTTTGTACAAAATTTCAAAGTCAAATGGCTGGATGGCTAAAAACCATCTGGTGATACGAGCATTTGTGTCTCTCATACGGCCCAACCAGGCCAATGCCCTGTGATCAGTCTCAAGTGTGAATTTCCATCCCACCAGGTAGTATCTTAAAGTGTCCAATGCCCATTTAATTGCCAGACACTCCTTCTCAACTGTAGAATACCTGGATTCACGGGGAAGGAGCTTCCTGCTGATGTAGGCAATTGGTTGGAGCTGCCCTTGACCTTCCTGAAGAAGTACAGCCCCAATTCCATGCTCAGAAGCATCAGTCTGTACAGTGAAAGTCTTTTCAAAGTCAGGACTCTGTAAAACAGGCTCTGTGCATAAGGAGTTCTTTAAGTCTTGGAAAGCCTTCTCACAGTCCTGAGTCCAGTTAACTTTATTTGGCTTGTCTTTCTTAGTTAAATCAGTTAGGGTAAAGGCTCGTTCAGAGAAGTTGGGGATAAAACGCCTGTACCACCCCACAAGTCCAAGGAAAGAACGGACCTGTTTCTTGGTCACTGGCCGTTCTGCATTCTTGATGGCCTCCACTTTGCCCACCTGGGGACGTATTACTCCATGACCTAGCACATACCCTAGATATTGTGTCTCAGTCCTGGCTAGAGTGCATTTGTCTGGGCGGATGGTTAGACCAGCATTCTTAATTCGCAGTAGTACATCCTTCAGATGGCCCATATGCTCCTGCCAAGTTTGACTATAGATGATTATGTCATCTAAGTATGCAGCAGCAAACTTCTCAGTTCCCCTGAGGATCTGGTCCATCATCCTTTGGAAAGTAGCTGGAGCTCCGTGAAGCCCAAAGGGAAGGACACGGAACTGAAAATGTCCAAAGGGTGTTTTAAATGCAGTCACCTCCTTGCTCTCCAAACTTAGTGGAACCTGCCAATATCCCTTGCATAGGTCAAGTGTGGTGAGATACTTTGCTCTGCCAAGGCCCTCCACTACCTCATCCACTCTTGGCATGGGATACGGGTCAAATTTGCTCACACTATTGAGCTTGCGGAAATCCAGACAGAATCTCAGACTGCCATCCTTCTTGGGAACTAGGACAATGGGATTGCTCCATTCACTAGATGAAGGTTCAATCACACCAAGGCTCTGCATGGTCTCCAACTCCTCCTTCATAACTGGCAGAAGTCTTTCTGGGACCCGGTATACTGGCTGACGAATGGGTTTGGGATCCTTGAGAGTTATGTGATGGTGGATAACGCTTGTTCTGCCAGGTGTTTCCATAAAGAGTTGGGCTGGGATAATTTGTAGAAGTTCCTGCATTTTACCATCTTCCAGGTGCTCAAAATTCAGCTGACTGTTCCTCTGATGACCAGGCAGGTATTGTTCCTCGATTTCCTCCTCTCCCTCCACAGATCTCACGAACAAAGCAGTTGCGGTTCCCGCTTCTTCCTCAGACATAGGATCTAGTTCTGTGGAACGAGCATACCACTTTTTCAACATGTTAACATGGAAGATTTGCAAGGGCTGGGTCCTGGATGGGATCTCGATCTCATATGTCACAGGACCCACTTTCCGCTTGATTTGGTAGGGGCCCTGCCACTTCGCCAGCAGTTTATGCTCACTCGTTGGTAACAACAACAAAACTTTTTCACCTGGTTCAAATGTACGGGATCTGGCTGTTCGGTCGTACCACTCTTTTTGGCGTTTTTGAGACTGCAGGAGATTTTCTCGTGCAAGGGTTGTTGTCTTCTGCAGATGCTCTCTCATCTTTAGCACATAGGAGAGAATATTTTTCTTGTCTGGTTTATCAGTGGCCTCCCAACTCTCCCTCAGTACATCCAGAGGCCCTCTGACCTGGTGAGCATACAACAGTTCAAATGGCGAGAATCCTGTAGACGCATGAGGCACCTCTCTATATGCAAACAGGAGGAATGGAAGCCACTTGTCCCAGTCCTTGCCCGTGTCAGAAACATATTTCTTCAGCATCGTTTTCAAGGTCTGATTAAAACGTTCAACAAGACCATCAGTCTGTGGATGGTAAGGGGTGGTTCGTACTCTCTTTATGCCCAGCAATTGATATACCTTTTGTAGGGTGTGGCTCATGAAGTTTGGGCCCTGATCTGTGAGCACTTCCTGAGGTATGCCTACCTGCGAGAAAAAACGTAGGAGTACAGTGGCTATTTGCTTAGCTGTGACCTCTCTTAGTGGGTATGCCTCAGGGTATCTGGTAGCGTAATCGCAAATAACTAAAATAAATCGGTTCCCTCTCTGACTCTTTTCCACAGGCCCAACTACGTCAACTCCTATTCGCTTAAAAGGAGTGTCAACTACAGGAAGTGGTATAAGGGGTGCGTAGGCAGGAGTACGGCCAGTAGTGAGCTGGCATTCTGGACAAGATTTACAGAACTCCTTAACCTCACTGTACATCTTTGGCCAGTAAAATCTCTTTGCAATTCGCATTAATGTCTTCATAAAAGCCAAGTGACCTGCCCAGGGAATAGAATGCCCAAGTTCTAATACCTCCTTCCTGTATACCTTAGGTACTATTAGCTGCAGTCCGTCTTCCTTACTCTGTCGGTACAAAAGACTATTTTGTACAACAAAAGTCTCACCAAGCAAAGACACAACACCCTCATTTTCCTCAGCCTGTTTAAAACATTGAGTTAGAGTTGAGTCCTTACGCTGAAGTTGGGCTAGATTACCAGGGACCACTAAGTCTGCTTCAGTGAGTTCGGGTTCTTCTGCCCTTTCCTCAGCTTGCTCTGAAGTTTCCAACAACCCCTCAATCCATTCCCTGCGTTTCTGCAGCCTTTCCTTCTCTGTAGGCTGTGACTCACCTAAGCTAGTCTCAGAGCTGAAGGGCATTTCTTGCAGAATGTCTGGTGTTATTTCTTGGTTCTGTGGAACCTGTGTCAGCTGCTTTGCTTGGGCCCTCGTGACAACGCCACACCATACAGTCTCTTGCACCAATTCAGCTAGTACAGGGAAGTCAGTACCTAACAGTACAGGATAGGGCAGCTTGGTTGCAACACCCACATTCATCAGATATGACTGATTACAGACCTCAATATAAACCTCAGCAGTCGGCAACTCAGTGCTATCCCCATGCACACAACAAACTGTTACTGCGTCTCCTTCATTCCAGGAATCTCTGGGTATATATTGGGCCTGTACCAGCGTATGGGAACAACCTGTGTCCACCAATGCTGGAAGGGGTTTACCATTTAACAGTACAGTGATGACTGGCTCTCGATCGGGCTGTGTTCTTAACTGTTCTGGCCGTGGCATATAACAAAGACCAGTTGTCTTGGGCTTTTTGAGGGGGCAAAGGGGCCTAGTGTGACCTGGCTCACCACAGTTATAACATATGACAATCTCTCCCTTAACTGTTGTCGGGGCCATTGTGGCCGATGTTGAGGGGTTAGAATGACTGGGCTTAAAGATTTTAGGGCCACTTTGAGAGTTTGAACCCACCCCCAACCCATCAGACTTACCCTTCAAAGAGTGGAGGATGCCAGCATATCGAGTAGTTCCAGGCCCCTTCCGTGCAGCAATGTAGGCCTCAACCAATGTTGCAGCCTCTGCAGCGGTGTCGGGATCTCTTTCCCTTACCCAAGTCCTCACCTCAGGGTACAACACTCGCAGGTACTGCTCCAGCACAAGGGACTCCATAATGTCCCTCTTATTACTTTGCTCGTAGTGTACCCATTTGGAGAACAAGTCCTTCAGTCGGATGTAGAGTTCCGTAGGAGTCTCATCGGCAGGGGTACTAAGAGACCGGAATCTCAACCGGTATGTCTCCGCACCGATTTCATATTTTTTTAGAATTGCAGCTTTCACTTGGTCATAGTCTCTGGTTTGTGTAGGGTTCATAGCCACAAAAGCACTTCGGGCCTTGCCAGTTAGCAAGGGAATAAGACGAATGGCCCAGTCGCCCCTTGGCCACTGATACACCTCTGCAAGTCTTTCAAAAGTTGTAAGGTAGTGTTCAATATCATCACTGTCCTCCAGCTTGGCTATTCGAGGTTCATGGTCTATCACCCGCCTTGCAGCTCCTTCCGAAGCTCCATTTCTTGCTCGCTCCATGTCTAGCTGCATTTGGGTGACCTGGTGGCTGAGAACCTTGTAATTTTGTTCACGGCGAGAAGCCTCCTTCTCCTGCCTTTCATCCCGGTCCTTTTGGTACTGCATGAATGACTGGAACATTTGTGCCAGCGCTGTGATGGCAGCATCTCCCCCAGGGGCTGGGATTTCCGCAGGCAGCAATCTCTCCTCGACAACACCTCCAACAGCACCTTGGTCCATTACTGCATCTGTGCCCTCTACAGGCTGACCCCTCGTTTTGGGTGGCATGTCAGCAGGGCATTACCTTATGCAGGCACGTCCCTCACTGGTGGGACATCCCACTTCTGACACCATATGTTGGAAGGCCAACCAGCTGGAGTGGAAAAGGGAAATGACGTGCTGTACAAAAAGTTGATGCAAAATCCAAAAATGGTGTTTTATTGGAAGGTGTTAAATATTTACAGTGCAGGAGAAAACAAAAATAAATAAAAACTGTACAAAAGGGAACAAAAACAGCAACAATGTGCTAATTTTGGCTAAACCAAATGGCCCAAGTTCGCAACGCTGCTCAGTCTTAGAGTCCACAATCAGAACTGACATCCTTTCAGCCAGCAAGCCTATTTATAGGCTGAAGCCCCTCCTATAGAGCATACCAATCACATGTACAAACATTTTAGTTTGTAATGATCAAATGAAATAATATAAACACCCAAAACAACACTTAAACCTTCCAAACAGGTTAAACAACAACCATTAACAGAGGAAGAGTTTAACAACAAATTAAATGAAAAAGCAACTGTTTCTAGATCCCCTCCCCCTCTGACATCACACCAAAATGGTATCTTCCACAGGAAGTGATGTGGCGGTTTCTATAAAAAACAGATTAACCTGGATTATGGGTTCGGTTGTACAGAGTGTGAACTGGGAAGTTTAACTGCAATAAGGTTTGTGGAAATTATGTGGAAAAATAAAGGTAATTATTATATGAATTATTATGTGTTCTGGCATTCTGTTATTTTAAGAAAAATAATAACATCTTTTAAGGAAATGTATCAAGAGTTGAAAACTATAACAAAACACAGCAGCACCAAACTTTAGACTAAACAAAACAAAAACTCCATAACACTTTCCTGATGTGTACACAGATGTAACTATTGCCGGCAATGCACAGTATTAGTGAAATGGGTGTGTTTGTAAGTCCAAGTTTATAGAGTCACCAGGTTAACCTATGACAGTTGCGATATTGTTTCATTTAAGTTCATAATTATTCTATAAATGTTATTTAGTTTAACAGCAGCACGAAGCACTGCGGTTCGAGATTTATTTGAATACAAAAATAAAAAACTTTATTTACAAATCGCACCCTGGTTGTAACCCAGCAAACACATTTACGTTGTGGCAACGTCTCTGGCACGTTGCATTTCTGCTATGGCAACGTCGCTGTCTACGTGCTCGCAACATTGTAAGAATGTAGAATTGTAAGACGTGACAGGGCTGTAGCAACGTTTTTGCGCGACATTCAGCAACTGAGAGACGATGTTCTGACAATATTTTTATATGGTGTATTTTGTTAGATAATTATATACTTTTTATCATTTAATTGTTTATCTATATTATTATTTAATGGGGCTATCAACACCTGCAAGTGTAGCCTACACTTTGAAGAGTAAAATTGACAGAAGGTTTCGTTAATTCAACTTTATTAAAACTGCATATAATCAAATTGCACTTCCAAAAGTCATACATTTGTGAAAAAAAGAAAAAGAAATAAACGAATATACTAATTTATTTTAAGTATAATAAATAAAACATTAAAAGCAAATAAGGCAGATCAGAACATTTAATGAACAAAACCGGGTCTGTATGGCACAGTAGCCGAAAGCAGGTGTCACCGGGGAAACATCCACAAATCCAGAGGAGCAACGAAACGAATGAGACTAAATAGCGGAAAAATCAAACGAAAAACTAAAAAGTGCGAGCGATGCTACATTAATCACATTAGAATTAAAGTTGTAGGTTGTGTTTGATAGCTGAGGTAGGCTAAACGCAATACTCATGTAGCCTTGCTCGATGATGAATGAGAACACAATGAGCCCAACAACAGGTGGTTGGGATTTAAAAGGCTGATTTTCCCGCTTCAGGGCAGTGACGAGTACATATGTAGTCCAGTGGTTGTCAAGACACCGTTGGCACAACCTTAAAGACCCACTCCGATGAAAATCATGTTTTTCTAGGTGTTAACATGTTCTTGTGGCATTTTTCTGATGTTAGAGGACATATCTTGAGAAAAATAAGCTCAAAGTTGTATTTCTGAGTATTTCTGCATTCAAATGTCTGTGAATCAGTAGCAGACGCTAAAATGCCGGCTAAAATAGACTGGAGTTGTGACGTAGTAACTCCACTGGGCGGTGCCACAAGCTCATACTCCCCTCCGCCCCCGCCGCTCAGGTTCTGAGGAGTAGAGAAGACGATGGCGGATCAACACCTATGTGCGGTAGCGGGTTGCATTGCTAACTGTACGTTCACACCGCCGCCGACTTGAGCGGCAAAGAAGCTCTGGCCGCCCTGTCAAGGACGCTTGTCAAAAAGTACGAGGAAGCTTGTTGACGCTTTGGCCGCTCTGACGTAGCAGCATTCTGTGTTCGATCATGGGAGAAGAGAAGTGCCACACCATGAAAAAGTAATAAAATAAACAAGCAATACATTGACACTAGAAACCTTTTATAATGACAGCATTTGTATAACCGTTTTGGTCACATTATTATTTATTATTATTAATAGTGAGTGCGCGCGCGGCCGGGGATCTCTCTCTCTCTCTCTCTGCTATCTCTCTGCGTTCTTATATGCCCTGTCAAGCGCGCCCTGTTAAACTGGCAGAACTTAAAAACACATGCAAATGATAAACTTTCACTCTGATGGTTAAACTGCAATTAATCCGATAATGATAGGAAACCCAGCAACGGCGATGATCAGCTTCTCCTCCGTTTTCTCGGAAGCTCAAGTCGGCGGCGGTGTGAACGGGGGTGGAGGGTCGTCTCCGTGCCAACGGCTCCGCCCACAACGCAGAGGCGAATTGCTAATGAGCTACTGCCGCTCTGCTGAAGCAAAGTCCCAGAAAACGGCACAGGTTTTGTGATTTTGGCTAAAAACGGCATAATCATCATTTAAAGACCACTGAGAATGTTTAAAAATAGCTCAAAATATGATCGGAGTGGGACTTTAAGCAATGGCCCTGAAAGGTGGTTTAATGTCAACATTGTGACAACGCTGTAACAACCTTCACTACACAACGTAGTTATAGCAACCTTTTGGCCATGTTGTTAAAACGTTGTTAGAAGGTTGGCTACGTTGTGCCAACGTTCTGTGTTTGCTGGGAAGGATTCAAAGATCCCTGTGGAATTTAATATTGAGTTGAACATTTTTTTCATGACAACAAATGAACATGCGTTTGAAGATTGTATTTAGTTTTGCTTGGAAAAAGCTGGCCCAAACTGAAGTAGCGTTTTAATTCTTCAGTTATTGAAATATGCCTAATTAAATATTTAGTAATAAACATTTATAACAGAAATATTACTACATAGCCTAAATTATTTAATTCCTTCATTATCAACACTTGAATAGCCTATTGCTAAAGTCTAGAATAGCGATTTAAGTGTGAATTGCAAACTCTTTGTTTTGTTTTGCAAACTCAGATAAGCCTGTGGGGGGTTTGGAGAAGGCAGTTGCTTTATATATGCAGGACAGAGGTGTTAATGTTCCGTCTTTCATATGCATAGTGTCGGATAGCCAAAGGCAAAGGCAACATTCTTTTAAGGATAAATCTCAAGATCTCCAAAAGTCCATATGTAGGCCCTATATCTTATTCAATTATAAATATTGTAGTTTTATTGGTTGTATTTAAAGGTTTTCCACACACAATTTCAATTTAGCAGATACAAGCTCTTTAATTCGCAATCAACCTTTTTTTATTGTAAGGTGAATTCAACAAGGCATGCTGTGTCTTTGAAGCAACAAAGGCTATTTGTTACAGTTTTTTCTTTCGTGATTTGTGTGGATGACACGCAGCGACATAGTATTTATCAGCTGTATGGTGTGTTTTTACCCTGAAATGTTTAATTTCGAGAGAGACCCGGCGCGCGCAGTGGGAGACAAAAGAAACTTACTAAAAAAAGATCCAGCGCGAGAGAGAGGCAAAGAAAAACGCCTGCTCTTAATTTATGTTGTTTTGAACTATTTTCGTTTTACCGTTTTAATTTTTTAACTTAGCTGCAATTTCTTTGACAATAGAAATGTAAAATGTTACAAGAATAAGATTAATAAGATGTTTAATAAGATGTTAATAATATGTTTCTTATTTTGCATCGCAAAGGGAATAAACTCTATCGATGCAAAACTGTTTTAAATAAATAAACTGTCCCGACACTTTATTTATACCTTGAAATGTGCGATGGGTTTTCAAACTTAATTAATTTTATTTTTCTTTTACATTTTCATTGTTTATTTTTTTTAATTGAAAGCAATACTGTATTGAAAGTATTTTTCTGATTTGTTCGATCTGTTTTGAAAAATGTCTTCCGTTGCTATGGCCGGGTATCACTGTCAGTCATCTCAATTTCGTGAATGATTCACACAAAAAAAATAATTAAAAAAAATAAAAAAATTTAATTAAAAAATTAAAGATTAAAGACGAGCTTCATCATCTTAATTTTCTGGTGCGATCGGTTGACAGCCTTCATCAGTTGTGATCGTCTTTGCAGCGGCTCAACTGGAATGTAGCAAATTTATGTTGTAATGTACAGTTGATAATTAAACAAGATGCTTGACTTTAATAAACAGATACATTTAAGCATCAAGAACGGAAAAACATAAACACTGTCGGCTACACTGAGATTCGATCTCAGATCGCTTGAAGCTCCGAGAGGCTCATGTTGTTGCATTGACCACAGAGCTATCGTCTGAATACAGTTAAACTAATGTCTTATGCTCTTACAAAGCAAATATTTTTCTATTGCAATGTTTTATGTTGATATTTTTTTCATTATTCAATTTAATCAATTTAATTTCAGTAATTTCAGTATTGTGATTATGAATTCGTTCAATGTTTCATATGAATTGATTTGCTACTGCTTTCAATCGCTCTCAAAGAGTCGCGGCCGGTCGCGGCGCGGCGGCAGATTACGCAATAGAGAATAAACTGACACTTTGCGACGTCTGTGATTGTAGCGCCTCTTAGCGGTAAGAGGCTGCAAATACACCCGCCATTTAAAAGTATTATTCTGGTTGAGTACCATCTGTACTAAATATGTGTCCACAAGACTTTTGACTAATGGATGTCGTCGCCTTTGAAAGAGTTTTTTCTTCAAAATGATGTGAAAATCATCCTGCCTAATCATTCACATAAAACGATACATTGATTTAAATTTTGTGAAACACTTTTAGTTTGGAAAGGCAATATGCGGATGGGGCGTAAACTAGGGCTGTAATCAACCAAAGAAAATCTTGGTCGACTGAAGTCCTGACATTTTCGACTAAAAATCAACTAAAAATGACGTTAGAAAAAAAAGCGTTAAATTAATTAGCTACGCACTGTGCGCAGTACTTGGTAGCCTTGTTGTCCGCCTAGATGGATTATAAATAAACATAAAAAACTAGTAGGCTATTTGCAGTATATTAAATCGTTTTTGACCTAATTATTTTGCACTGAAATGAGTCTGACACACGAGTCTGTCGGCTCTGACAGCGTTGCATCCGTTTATATACTGTCTATGGTTGCATCACGTGCACCTGCGCAATATCATAGCCTATGATTTACGAAAATAGTGATATCATCACAAGCACTTTTCGAGGAATATGCAACATAATTTAGACAATTGTTTTTGTCATATGTATTATAATAACTGACACTAACGTTATCATTTCAGCCGCTCTGAGCAGCTCAGCTTCGCGGCTGAGACACGAATAGACTATTAACTTTTAAAAAAATGCTGCCACACTGCCGATGTCTTTGTTGACATGGTAGAAGAGGACTGACTATGAATTAAACGCTCTCACAATTAAATAATATTCAGCAAACCTTCTAGCCTACTTTCTTCAATCTGTCTCTCTTCTCCAGTGGGTTGGGCTAATCCAAAAGAAGTGAAAACAAGGGGGGTGTTCTGAAGACAGACTGTTACCTGTGAAACAGGGGTGCTCTGAAAACACCCCCATTAGCAATTAGTGCTTTTCACCTGGGGCCTATACCATGAAGCCGGTTTAGGTGGCTAGCCAGCTACGTTTCAGCTTAGTTTCCGCCAACCCTGGGTTTTAGGTACTATGAAAGTAGCTTGGCTTTAATCGGTGTTCGTTGCCATGGTATCTTACGCTGCACGGCTAACCTGCTCCGGGGCAGGTTATGTTCTGGATTCAAGATCTCAGACTGAAGTTTGACCAATCAGCTGAGAGCAAAGAAACATATAGGTGACGTAACTTATTCCAAGTGTCTGTTACAATGACTTCACCTTTTCTTCCAAATCCGGTGGACATCTCAGCACAAATTGTTTGACGAGCACTTCGTAGAGAAAGAGTTTTTAGCCAGACAATATCCCCTTGCCTTAACTGATAGTTACTTGTATGAAAGATACAGATTTTCCACGGAAGGAATGTCTTATCTTTGCGAACTTCTTGAGCCGCACATAAAGATTTTAACACCTCGAATTCATGCACTTACTGTACCGCAAATGGTATTGCGTTGCGTTTTTTTGCAAGTGGTAGCCTACATACTTGCACGTGGGTGACGCACAGAAGCAAGGGGAAAACACGGTTTGTCGAACCATTCGCAAGGTGGTCCTCACTCTGCAGAATAGTTTCATTAATAGTGTTCCCTGGACATTTATAGACCATGTCCATAAAAGAGGGCTTTTATAAAATTGCCGGTAAGATATATTGATAGGGTGACATCACATGAACAATTTTTTTTTTTTTTTTTTTAAAGCAAATTTCACAAATGTAGGCTACTATATACATAATACATGTTAAGAATTATTTTAAATCTTTATTATTATTCTGTTAATCTTATGATAGGATTCCCTAGAGTCATTGAAACATGTATGCAGTCTATTGCTCCAATCTCCACTGCTCTTGTAACGATCACCAGCTGGAGCTGCCCTTGTGAGCCACCAGAGGGCAGTCCACATCAGACTATCATATTCACTCACTAACTACATTTCCCATAACTCACTGCCCGGACTCATCACTTATCACTGATCACATTCACCTGTACCTCATTCACTGATTGCATTCACCTGTCTCATCATCCTGTTAGTCTGTCTATATATACCTTGTTCATTCATTCACTCACCGCAAAGTCTTGTTAAGTGTTACACTGCTATTCTGAGCGTTTCCCTGGTTGTCTTGTTTCTTGTTTTTGGATATCTTGCCCTGTTTCCTGGATTACTCTCTTGCCTCTGGTCCCTGCCTGTTTTGTTTGTTTGTTTGTTTGTTTCTTTGTTTTGGACTGCTTTCCTGTGTATGACCCTAGCCTGTATGTTGGATTACGCCTCTGGATTGCCCCACAAAATAAAGCTGCATTTGGATCTCCTACTTCGTGTCTCTGAGCAGTACGTGACAGAAGACTTCGCCACACTTCAGATCCAGCAGCTATGACCTCCTGTAATACAGCAGTACGGATCTCACCTGATCTTCCCAGCATGAGCCGGGAGTTCGCTGGACAGATCGCGGCCTTAGCCCTGGATAGCCTCGATCTGTTCCAGTACACCTGGGGGTTTTTTCCTCTCGCTGCCTCTTGCTCTCTGGGTGACGAGGCTATTAAGTTATGTTACCGGCTGGGGGCTAAGGAGGTCGACCCGAGGGAGCTCCCCGATCTCTCTGGTCTGGATTGGAGAGAGGCACTCTCCAGATGTCTGGAGAGCTTCCTTCCGTGGCACCCCCGTCCAGCCGAGCCTGCACTTCACGCCAGTCCAGCCGAGCCTGCACTTCACGCCAGATCTGCCGAAGCCAAGACAGCAAGCGACATGCCCGCCAAGCTAGAGTGTTCACCGCTGGTCCCGTCCAGCACAGAGCCCTCTTCACCGCTGGTCCCGTCCAGCACAGAGCCCTCTTCACCGCTGGTCCCGTCCAGCACAGAGCCCTCCTCACCGCTGGTCCCGTCCAGCACAGAGCCCTCTTCACCGCTGGTCCCGTCCAGCACAGAGCCCTCTTCACCGCTGGTCCCGTCCAGCACAGAGCCCTCTTCACCGCTGGTCCCGTCCAGCACAGAGCCCTCTTCACCGCTGGTCCCGTCCAGCACAGAGCCCTCTTCACCGCTGGTCCCGTCCAGCACAGAGCCCTCTTCACCGCTGGTCCCGTCCAGCACAGAGCCCTCTTCACCGCTGGTTCCGTCCAGCACAGAGCCTTCACTGCTGGTCCCGTCCAGCACAGAGCCTTCACTGCTGGTCCCGTCCAGCTCAGAGCCCTCTTCGCCGCTGGTCCCGCCCAGCTCAGAGCCCTCTTCGCCGCTGGTTCTGTCCAGCTCAAAGCCTTCTTCATCGCTGGTCCTAACCAGCTCAGAGTCCTCTTCGCCGCTGGTCCTACCCAGCTCAAAGCCCTCGCCGCCGCTGGTCCCGTCAAGCTCAGAGTGCGCTTCTGCTGATCCAGAGACTGTTCACGTCGCTTCTGCTGATCCAGAGACTGTTCACGTCGCTTCTGCTGATCCAGAGACTGTTCATGTCGCTTCTGCTGATGCAGAGACTGTTCACGTCGCTTCTGCTGATCCAGAGACTGTTCACGTCGCTTCTGCTGATCCAGAGACTGTTCACGTCGCTTCTGCTGATCCAGAGACTGTTCACGTCACTTCTGCCGATCCAGAGAGTGAGCTTCACGTCACTTCTGCCGATCCAGAGACTGTTCACATCACTTCTGCCGATCCAGAGACTGAGCTTCACGTCACTTCTGCCGATCCAGAGACTGAGCTTCACGTCACTTCTGCCGATCCAGAGACTGAGCTTCACGTCACTTCTGCCGATCCAGAGACTGAGCTTCACGTCACTTCTGCCGATCCAGAGACTGAGCTTCACGTCACTTCTGCCGATCCAGAGACTGAGCTTCACGTCACGTCCGCCCGTCAAGTGTCTCGTCCCGCCGAGACTGAATCCGTTCCTGAGCCTGAAACTGATCCGGATACTGAGCTTGAATCTGTTCCTCTTCCTCTTTCTGCGCCTGTGTCTACAGACAAGATGGCCGACTCCACGACTGTGTCTCCGGACAAGATGGCCGACTCCACGCCTGTGTCTCCGGACACGATGACCTCCGCCACCGAACCAGTGTCTCAGGACGAGATGGTCTCCGCCGAGCCAGTTTCTACGGACAAGATGGTCGCTGACACGTCTGTTCCTGAGCCGGAGCCAGTGTCTGTTCCTGAGCCGGAGCCAGTGTCTGTTCCTGAGCCGGAGCCAGTGTCTGTTCCTGAGCCGGAGCCAGTGTCTGTTCCTGAGCCGGAGCCAGTGTCTGTTCCTGAGCCGGAGCCAGTGTCTGTTCCTGAGCCGGAGCCAGTGTCTGTTCCTGAGCCGGAGCCAGTTTATGGGAGTATACACAAAAATAATACACATTTAACAGAATCGATTGATGTATGAAACTTGTTTTTAAAATCAAAGTCAAAAGAGTATTTTCGGGTCTCAATTCAACTCATAAGGAAAAAAGCGAGCAGATCACGCCGGCGTGATTGCCGACCTCTAAGGGTTAATTAACACATGGTTACCGAGTCGATCGTTCCCTGCGATGCGTTTTCATGAAAATCGAATGTATAAAGACAGTACATTACGCGTTGACATGCAGGATCCATCTTGGAAAACAGTCTCGACTAATCGAGCCACGAACGCCGTGCTACGTTAGATTTCACAAACGTAATTCCTATCGACCAGCTATCCTATCGACGGCGTTCGTGGCTCGATTAGTCGAGACTGTTTTCCAAGATGGATCCTGCATGTCAACGCGTAATGTACTGTCTTTATAAAGTATCTTCTTATTAAACTGTCTGTACACTTACAAAGTTCTCAATGCTTCGGTTTGTATGTAAGGACCCTCATTATGTTACCGTGTTAGTGTGAGGCTATTTTGAGCCTTGTTAGTGGTATTAACTAGTGATTTATTTTTACTTACTCTGTGCCCCATATACTAGTGTTATGAGCTAATCTGTTTTTAAAGATAAAACTCTTTACATTCGATTTTCATGAAAACGCATCGCAGGGAACGATCGACTCGGTAACCATGTGTTAATTAACCCCAGGTTTATTTTTCACTGGATTTGTCCTTTAATAAAAGCACACTGAAACTGCAGATAGGTCTCAAACTGTTTTATTGGTTTTGTGGGATGGGAGGGAGAAAGTGAGCAAGAGAAAGTTGCATTAATAAATATTCATACTAAAGTGTTACTTGGTTAAATAAGTTCACATACTGAGATCAGTTTTATCCAGCTGTCTGATCTCCAATTTATTTTTATTTTTTTTGGAGCCTCCTCAGCTCACAGTCCAGCTCCTTTAGTGAACAGTCTAGTTCGAGTCTTCTTTAGTGTGCAGTCTAGTTCAAGACTCCTTTAGTGTGCAGTCTAGTTCCTTGACTTCCTACAAACACAGGACTGACTGTAATTTATGTCAAGGGTTTTAAATCCTTACCTTGTTCACATTTCTTCTGAAGCCCATTGAGGTAGAGGCCTCAGTTTCTGGGGCAGGTTGTGAAAAGTCCTACAATAAAAGAGATGTGTAAGGGCCAGTGCCTTTTTTATGCCACACATTCAAATGTTTGCCATAATAAAAAGCCCATGCATTCACATCAGCAACTGTCTGAGAACACACAGACAGAGTGTCTTCATTTCCTTCACCCTAATAAATAAAAATAGGCCAATGTAAAGCATAACTGTTGTTAAGCAGGTTATGTTTCTGGTGTTCTGTCTGCTGCATACTGACCTCTGTGTGGGAGACTGTGTGTATGTGTGCTGGCTTCAACAGGGACACTGTATTTCCCTCTACTGCAGAACATACAGTCAGCCATATTTAAAACTTAAAGGTCCCATTCCATGGATTATTTTATTATTTTATAATGTTTCCTGGGGTGCCCTTATAATATTAGGATGTTTTTTAGATATTTTTTTTTTTATAATTTAGAAATAAAAGGCATATTTCCTAGCCTGATTTCATTCCCTGGTTTGAACACTCTGTTTGAAGGGGCGTGTCTGCTATGAGACTTCACCGTAAACGCCCTCTGCTGTGATTGGCTGACATGCTTGCATATGAAATATCTGGCATTACATGTGGAACTATCTGGAAAACTTTTACTATTACAGCTATTATACGTTTTTACTATTACAGCTATCGGGATTAACGAATCGTGAGAAGTTTTTTAAGTATTTAGATACATTTCAATCACATAAAAGGTTGCAGTGATGAGCATTGAGCAGATGACAGTCTGTTGATCGCGATGAAGATCTTATCATTGCAACGCAGTTTCTGCATTCACTAATGATTTCACCAATGCAAACATGAGGTATATAAATACAGTAAGAGCTTCGTTGTGCAGTGTAACAGCGTCATTGATTTCATAATGAGTTTTGGCAAGTGTCCAGATAAACTTGCGCTGTGTGATTGACAGCTTGGGCGATTGGAAAGGGATTGTTCTTTGATCGCTTTCTGTATATTAATCACAGTTTAAGTAAGATTATTTTCATCCTACTAAGCGAAACGATGTGAAGAGTGATCGCTACTTCCATAGTAAATCACTACTTACCGCTTGCTGGAATATAGTTGAAATTGTCCCCTTCGTCAGTATGAAACGCTGAGAGAAGCCTGCTTGATATTGTCCCAGGTTAGAAAAACAGTCCGTGGTGAAATGGACAGAGCAAACTAACAACTTCGAATTAAACTTTTGCGGTATCCGATTATAGATAAACATGCACACCCAGTGTTACTTGCTTAGAGGAGCCAGCACCAGGGTCAGATTGTACAGCACCTGTAATCCCATCCATAATCGGCCGTCCCTTATTGCCTACTCAGAGCCAACTCCTCAGCCAGTGTTTTCTGAATTTAACTCTTTATTTCTGTTTGCTGCAAACAAGTGTTTGTGATAAAATGTTCATAAAAATAATAAAAGGTTGTGGTAAATACTCACCACTTTGAATTACATTTGTATATTTTGTCTTTATCTGCTGCCAAGAACATTTGGAGATGGGGTTGCATCTAAAAAAAAATCAATGAATATTAATCTTTCTTAGTACATGCACATTTTTTATACATTATAAAAATAATCTATATTACACATAGGATACACATACATATAATAATTTTACATAAATATAGAACGTATTTGTTTAACTTACACATTAACAATCAGCAATCTTTCTCCAACAGTCTTCTCTTGCTTTGGCAGCAGAGACCGTATTGTTTTGAGCTTGAAATATTTAAATTCATCGTAATTCTGAATGATTATCTCTTGCTCCTCCGCAGAAAAATATATCGCTCTCGCTCTACCCGCGATTGGTTGTTCAGTGTCGACGTCACTCTTTTATGTGCACGCGCGCGTGGAGTAATCATAGCTTAAGGATCAAAGCCTGAGTTGACAGAGAAAGTTGATGAGCTGCATCATGGTACCAATAAAGCCTGATTGCATCGGTTTGGTTTTGTCAACTCAAAACTAATCCTGTAACCCCGAGTTTGTTCAGCTACCTTCATGGTACAGGCCCCTGATGAATTGAAAGCTCAACGCGGCAAAACTGATGAAATGAACGCGGCAAAAAATCGACCAATCAGAATTTTGGTCGAGCCAGAATGTATCGACCAAATAATCGACTAGGAGATTACAGCACTAATATATATATACTGTATACATATATATATGAAGAGTTCAGATGCAAAAGCCTCTAAGTGCCATCTGAAATTTTCTTCTAGAATGATCATTTTTATCAAGCTCGTATATATAAGTTCAATAATTTCACTTAAATGGCAATGCAAATTACCTATTAATTGTCATTTAAGTGAAATTATTGAACTTAAATATACAAGCTTTATAAAAATGATCATTCTAGAAGAAAATTTCAGATGGCACTTAGAGGCTTTTGCATCTGAACTCTTCATATATATATATATATATATATATATATATATATATATAGTATAAAATTAGTTCACAGTTGGAAACACAGTTGTTGTTGTTGTTGTTTTCACAAATTGTGCTTGCAAATTGTATAATATCCAAGGTAAACATTTCTAGTAATTGTGCAGTTAATTCTCATGCTGTATTTTCAGAAAGTTTTGGAATATATTCTCTACCCAAATGTGTCACTAATAAAACACAATAAAAAATTATTTAAAGAGAAGGCTTATATTGACCTTTTAAGTTTTTGTTTACATCTATCCTTGTTTATATTTTAGCTATTTTATTAAAAAGGTTATACAATTACAACAATTAAAATTTTAACAATATTTCCAGTGTAATCTTTCTTTGTAAAAATACATTTTATCATACGTATTTCAAAGTTAAGGATTCATTAGTTTGAATATCGCCTACATTGGAACAAACACTATAACATCTTAGTTGATTATTTTTGACAAAACATATATATATATTTAACACATGAGCAGAAATTGGCAACATTATAAACTTATTTGATGTGGCAGTATTTTACAGTAAAAACTTTATAATCTATCCGATTTTTGTAGTCGATTTTTACTCATCTCAGTATAGCAATAGAGTTTGCTAAAAGCTGTTCATTCATTCACGCACAGAAACGAGATTCATTTTGAAACAGTATTTGTGCCAGCTGTAGTAGCTACACAACAGCGTGCATCTGTGCATTCATTCATTCACGCACAGAAACGCGATTCATATTTAAACAGTCTTCTTGCATGTACAGACACTTGCGATTAGAACAAAGCAAATATAGAACTGACCTATTCCTCAGCCGGACCCGTCGCTCCTCGAAATGAAACTTCCAGAACTTCTGAGGTAAATTTTCCAGGATTATTATCAAGATAGTATTATTCCTCACAGCGTTGTAAAGTACATGAGTCTGAAAGTGAACTCGCAGTGTGTGTTATCCAGCTGATGTTGGCGTTTCACAGGATCGCCTCACATTTGCGTTTGAATAGCGCACTCTCCGTGGGCGGAGTCAAATTAAAACATAATGAGCTGACATGAGAACGAATGACATCTCTCTCTTTTCATTCATATTACATAAACTGAGAATATTTGTTTTTTATAAAAATTACTTCATTTAAAAGAAGAGAATTCAAGCTTCATGCCTGTGTGCCTGTTTGACTGAGTATTCGCTGAGTTACAGTTCATTTTTGGACACGTTTCAGAATGTGCTTAACTGACAGAGAGAAGGCAGAACTCGCTTCGTGTTTATTTTTCTTTATTTGGCAAAAAGCACAACACTTTGTTTTTACTGTAAGTATACACAAAAAAAATACACATTTAACAGGATCGATTGATGTATGAAACTCCTATGGAGTGAACAGAGTATTTTTGAGTCTCTTTTACAGTGATAAAAAAAATCGAGCTGGTATCGCCGGCGATACCGTCGACCCCAGGGGGTTAAAAGACTAAATACAGTCACTAAGACATATTTGAGAATCGGAATATCAGATTTCACAATAAGAAGACAATTGTTCAAGCTAAAAAGCAAGTAGGGTCTACCAAAGTGTAGACAATTTTTGTTATGCAGTTTAAAGACAAATAAATATATATATATATATATATTTAAATGTCTCACTTAATTCTATTCAATATTACTGTAGTGCAATTCAGAGTAAAATGTTATGCAATGTGTGTGTGTGTGTGTGTGTGGATCCTGACTTTGCTTGGGTGAACCCGCTCCTGATGATAATCACACTCTTCATGTCTGTTGATTTCCACAGATGTTCCCAAGACCAGGAACGACTTCCTTCATTGTAAGTCACAAAGAAAACAAGCAGAGAAACTCACTGAGTGTGTTCATGTTCTTCCTGTAAAAGCTGAGAGAAAACATGACAGAAACATTACAATCCTAAATGAACTAGTCATATCTGAAATGAAGACTCAAGATGGAAAGTTTCTGTAATTCACTGATGTGTGTTTTCTCTCCATCAGATTCTCATCAGTTCACTCTGGATCCGAACACAGCGAATAAACTCCTCCGTCTGTCTGAGGAGAACAGAGTGATTACTCGCACTTACAGACTCCTGAGCTTACTTATTTTCACAGTCCAGCAGTATCCTTATCATCCAGACAGATTTTATTTATATCCTCAGGTGTTGTGTAAAGAGAGTGTGTGTGGACGCTGATACTGGGAGATTGAGTGGAGTGGTGAACATGTGTTTATATCAGTGTCATATAAGAGCATCAGCAGGAAGGGATTGCGTGAAGAGAGTTTGTTTGGATATAATGATCAGTCCTGGAGTTTGATCTGCACTTCCTCCAGTTACTCATTCATACACAATAACATATGGACTGAACTCCCTGTAGAGCCCATCATCAGAAGAACAGGAGTGTGTAGAACAGGAGTGTATGTGGATCACAGTGCAGGAACTCTGTCCTTCTACAGCGTCTCTGACACACTGAGCCTCATACACACAGTCCAGACCACATTCACACACACACTCTATCCTGGGTTTTGGGTTGGTTTTGGATCATCAGTGAAACTGTGTTGATGAATGAGAATAGACTGATGAGAGACTCTACCCATAATGCTTTGAGCTGCATGATAAATCAGTGACAGTGAGATGTTCTAGAGTCTCTTATTGTCTCTTCATTACATTAATAACACAGCTGAACTTCTGTCAGTGAAATAAAGAGAAACAGACAATGATACACAGAGAAGAGAGAGGAAATATGAGACACAATGAGACTCACTGAAACATGTCTGGATGATACGAGCAAAACTAGACTTTCAACTCTAAACTCAGTTTGAGACATTCAGAGATGTTTTATCTGAACTTCTCGATCTGTTCAAAACATGATTGCTCTGCTTTGGGTTATGTGTGTATTATTAAAGACGCTTCTGCTGTAATATATTGCATACTGTACTAAACCTGTTAGTGGGGGTTTCTGGATTGATCTTTATCTTTTTATTATTATCTTAGTTTTTTATTTTTGATGTGTGATTGTTTATTAATTTTACTTTTAAAGATGATGTCAGAAGACAAAGATGTTAAAGTTAGAAGCAACAATGAAAGAAATACAGGAACAGAAAGTTAAAGTCGAGGGAATTAAGACACATATTCAAGAGAATGAATCAGTATCACAGTTTGTTGATCAATTCCTGTGTGAATGAAGGATCTCATGATTCTCTATACAAACCTGTGTGTGTGTGTTACCTATGACGTAATTTCACATGCATGAAACCTAATTCACGTACACAAAAAAAAATCACGTGCGTAAAAAAAATATTCACAAAAAGCAAATTTCACATGCGCAAAATAAAATTATATATTCGTAAAATACATTTCAAAAATGCAAAACACAATTCGTAGATGTACATCTGTGCACAAAAACCTTTGAATGTTTAAAATGTACGAGTTTATCCTTGAATGTGAATGTGCAAAACGTCATTCAAGTGTGTGAATCGCCTTGGATGTGTGTGTGCGCGTGTGAGACTTTCCTGGCAGCGCTCTCCTTCTACATCTATCATATATTCTATCATATATTCTTTGTTGACATCTGTTAATTATTGTCATAAAAGCCACATTTAATCTACTAGGCAATGTACCTGGGCTGTGTGAAGTGTGTATATGCACACACTCTTAATCATGTGCCTAATATGCTGAAACCAGCTCTGTTAATGTTTCATGTCTCGTCACATTCAAACAAATCACATCAATCAGAATCACGCAATTTGACGCAAATTATATATTTTCAATTCGAAATCTAAATGGCAACATTGACAGAAAAGTCGAGTGTGTCACTGGATTACTGCCGGTCATTTCTAATGTAAAACAGTTGACATATAGTAAATGTTTAGATGGCCTTCCTATTTTAGATTTTTTTTGTCCCATTTCCTATTTTATTGGTGTTTAGCGACTAAACACCAACAAGCCTCTTAACACACAAACACAATAACTTTATCATTCTAGAGTTGCAATATTTTTTTTATCTAGACAAACCTAATTCCTGACTTGCAAACAATAGCATGATAGCATCTTTACTGACACCATCCCCATTAGCATCGCTACTCTTTCCCTGGCCGTTATAATCACCAATATTGTAATTATTCCGAATTTTTAATTCCTGATTTGTAACACATTTTTCACCATCACTACTTTCTTACGGTTTCACTTTAGGACAGCCAATACGTTTGTGACTAAAAAACGAATGCCAAACCTGCCGGCAAAGCACATGAACTGGGGTGGGGTGAATGGAAAATATGGCCTTGAACAACTTGCCATCAAAGATTTTGTCCTCAGTAAGTTTTGTTTGTGTTTCATAGGAAAAACATTGACACTTTCTTGCCAAGAGTTGTATGAGAAGATTGATAGTGAGACTGTGATCAGATTTGTAGTAAACGTTCCCCGTTCACAGGCTGTGATGCTTGCTTTGGTAAGTAGTGACCATGCAGGGTGACCAAACTTTTATAGGCCTTTTTCTTTCACAATTTAAAAAAATAAAATTATATTTGTTTAAAATGAAGTCTACAACATAAAGTCCACATAAAGTGAAGGGATCAGAATACCTTCTGAAATGACTGTATAACATTCATCTTCTCCCCATCTGGTCTTAATGATAAGTTAGGATCACCAGCTTCATGTTTAAACGGGCAAACTTATGCCACATATCAACACACATAAACCCGACGGATGAATTATAATAGTTCCTTTTTTATTTAAGGAATCTGTCCGACTAAATGTAAATCGTGCCAGTGCTCTGGATGGAGAAATGATAAATGTAAAGTGTAAAACGATGGCTGGATCTGACAGGGATGGGGGAAGAAGAAAACAAACAAACTCTTCTTAAAGGAACACTCCACCATTTTTTGAAATAGGGCTTATTCACCTTCTTTCCTACATTTAGATAGGTGAGCAAATGCATTTTTGTCTCAGTGCATGCATTGTTTTAGTTTGACAGGGTCGGCGCTAGCTTAGCTTAGCATAATGAATGGAATCCTTTGTTGCCAGCTAGCATGGCCTGAGTAAAAGTGATAAATAAAAAAATAAAAAAAACTGAAAAAGATATATCTGCGCCCAAGCAGCAGTGCTTCGGCTGTGCTTCCCCCTAATATAGTCCCAAGTCAATATCTGCCTAGGAAATCGCCTAGTGTTAATCAGCATTGCTATTTGTACTCGTTGTGAATACGCAGGCCACAATAAGTAATTAGGTGGGTTTTTTTTTTAAATGTATCACTTTTACTCAGGACATGCTAGCTGGCAACAAAGGATTCCATTCATTAAGCTAAGATAGCGCCAACCCTGTCAAACTAAAACAATGCATGCACTGAGACAAAAATGTATTTGCCCACCTATCTAAATGTAGGAAAGAAGGCGAATAAGCCCCATTTAAAAAAAACGGTGGAGTGTTCCTTTAATTTAGTACCACACCTGTTCTGTTTTCCCTTGATTGCTCCCTAGTATATTTAAGCCTTCAGTTCAAACATTTGCAGTTCACGTGGCTGTTATTATGTATTTCTCCCTGTAATTCTCCTGAACTTTAACTGAAAAAGACTGGTTGTCCAACAGTCTTCTCTAGTATTTGCTCTACCATTATTATCCTGTTGCACAGGCTTAATGGGGAGGTGCATGTCAATTTAAAATAGAGCAAGCATCAGCAAAATGTTTGAAATGATCAAAACTTAATAGACTGTATTTTTATGCTATATGTTACACATATAGAAAGGAGCAGGCGTCGATTCTTGTGCAACACATTTAATAAAGGAAATATGGCATGCAAATCTGCAAGACAGATATGAGATTCAATGTCAATCACAAGCGGAGCGTCTCAATTCTGTTAGCTATCTGCTCGTCTCTGCATTAACTGCTATATTACGTGTTCTCATTCAATATTACATTTTCTCATTACTCATTTTAGCATTATCTATACCATGGCTGTTAAACAAACTAATGAAATAATTCACTTGCAAATACAATTTACATATTAAGCACTTGAACACATATCTTGCACCATCAAATCAAAAACACTTTTCAGAATACATGCATTCTATTTTCCAGCATGACTTGTTTACTCTAAATAACAAATAACACTGTAATGTTCTCCTATGTCACCTTTCATAACTCTTTTATATCATTACTGAGCGAATCACGTCGTCTGAGTTTATTAACTCTGCCGCCGCGGCATACTATTGCACGAAATGGCGGACACCCGCTAACTCCACGTGCGTTACTGAACCCGCGTCACTTAAACTATAAATTTAGCCATCGAAATCTCACAATAACTATAAACATCGCTGTAAATAATGTATTTTCATATCTGTGCACAATACAAACTCGCATTTCACATACAAGCTTTCATTACTGTTGTTTCTGATCATGTTCTATTCACGAGTAGCCTAATGACAATAGCCTACAGTTTTTGTCACAATGAGACTCACTGAAACATGTCTGGATGATACGAGCAAAACTAGACTTTCAACTCTAAACTCAGTTTGAGACATTCAGAGATGTTTTATCTGAACTTCTCGATCTGTTCAAAACATGATTGCTCTGCTTTGGGTTATGTGTGTATTATTAAAGACGCTTCTGCTGTAATATATTGCATACTGTACTAAACCTGTTAGTGGGGGTTTCTGGATTGATCTTTATCTTTTTATTATTATCTTAGTTTTTTATTTTTGATGTGTGATTGTTTATTAATTTTACTTTTAAAGATGATGTCAGAAGACAAAGATGTTAAAGTTAGAAGCAACAATGAAAGAAATACAGGAACAGAAAGTTAAAGTCGAGGGAATTAAGACACATATTCAAGAGAATGAATCAGTATCACAGTTTGTTGATCAATTCCTGTGTGAATGAAGGATCTCATGATTCTCTATACAAACCTGTGTGTGTGTGTTACCTATGACGTAATTTCACATGCATGAAACCTAATTCACGTACACAAAAAAAAATCACGTGCGTAAAAAAAATATTCACAAAAAGCAAATTTCACATGCGCAAAATAAAATTATATATTCGTAAAATACATTTCAAAAATGCAAAACACAATTCGTAGATGTACATCTGTGCACAAAAACCTTTGAATGTTTAAAATGTACGAGTTTATCCTTGAATGTGAATGTGCAAAACGTCATTCAAGTGTGTGAATCGCCTTGGATGTGTGTGTGCGCGTGTGAGACTTTCCTGGCAGCGCTCTCCTTCTACATCTATCATATATTCTATCATATATTCTTTGTTGACATCTGTTAATTATTGTCATAAAAGCCACATTTAATCTACTAGGCAATGTACCTGGGCTGTGTGAAGTGTGTATATGCACACACTCTTAATCATGTGCCTAATATGCTGAAACCAGCTCTGTTAATGTTTCATGTCTCGTCACATTCAAACAAATCACATCAATCAGAATCACGCAATTTGACGCAAATTATATATTTTCAATTCGAAATCTAAATGGCAACATTGACAGAAAAGTCGAGTGTGTCACTGGATTACTGCCGGTCATTTCTAATGTAAAACAGTTGACATATAGTAAATGTTTAGATGGCCTTCCTATTTTAGATTTTTTTTGTCCCATTTCCTATTTTATTGGTGTTTAGCGACTAAACACCAACAAGCCTCTTAACACACAAACACAATAACTTTATCATTCTAGAGTTGCAATATTTTTTTTATCTAGACAAACCTAATTCCTGACTTGCAAACAATAGCATGATAGCATCTTTACTGACACCATCCCCATTAGCATCGCTACTCTTTCCCTGGCCGTTATAATCACCAATATTGTAATTATTCCGAATTTTTAATTCCTGATTTGTAACACATTTTTCACCATCACTACTTTCTTACGGTTTCACTTTAGGACAGCCAATACGTTTGTGACTAAAAAACGAATGCCAAACCTGCCGGCAAAGCACATGAACTGGGGTGGGGTGAATGGAAAATATGGCCTTGAACAACTTGCCATCAAAGATTTTGTCCTCAGTAAGTTTTGTTTGTGTTTCATAGGAAAAACATTGACACTTTCTTGCCAAGAGTTGTATGAGAAGATTGATAGTGAGACTGTGATCAGATTTGTAGTAAACGTTCCCCGTTCACAGGCTGTGATGCTTGCTTTGGTAAGTAGTGACCATGCAGGGTGACCAAACTTTTATAGGCCTTTTTCTTTCACAATTTAAAAAAATAAAATTATATTTGTTTAAAATGAAGTCTACAACATAAAGTCCACATAAAGTGAAGGGATCAGAATACCTTCTGAAATGACTGTATAACATTCATCTTCTCCCCATCTGGTCTTAATGATAAGTTAGGATCACCAGCTTCATGTTTAAACGGGCAAACTTATGCCACATATCAACACACATAAACCCGACGGATGAATTATAATAGTTCCTTTTTTATTTAAGGAATCTGTCCGACTAAATGTAAATCGTGCCAGTGCTCTGGATGGAGAAATGATAAATGTAAAGTGTAAAACGATGGCTGGATCTGACAGGGATGGGGGAAGAAGAAAACAAACAAACTCTTCTTAAAGGAACACTCCACCATTTTTTGAAATAGGGCTTATTCACCTTCTTTCCTACATTTAGATAGGTGAGCAAATGCATTTTTGTCTCAGTGCATGCATTGTTTTAGTTTGACAGGGTCGGCGCTAGCTTAGCTTAGCATAATGAATGGAATCCTTTGTTGCCAGCTAGCATGGCCTGAGTAAAAGTGATAAATAAAAAAATAAAAAAAACTGAAAAAGATATATCTGCGCCCAAGCAGCAGTGCTTCGGCTGTGCTTCCCCCTAATATAGTCCCAAGTCAATATCTGCCTAGGAAATCGCCTAGTGTTAATCAGCATTGCTATTTGTACTCGTTGTGAATACGCAGGCCACAATAAGTAATTAGGTGGGGTTTTTTTTTAAATGTATCACTTTTACTCAGGACATGCTAGCTGGCAACAAAGGATTCCATTCATTAAGCTAAGATAGCGCCAACCCTGTCAAACTAAAACAATGCATGCACTGAGACAAAAATGTATTTGCCCACCTATCTAAATGTAGGAAAGAAGGCGAATAAGCCCCATTTAAAAAAAACGGTGGAGTGTTCCTTTAATTTAGTACCACACCTGTTCTGTTTTCCCTTGATTGCTCCCTAGTATATTTAAGCCTTCAGTTCAAACATTTGCAGTTCACGTGGCTGTTATTATGTATTTCTCCCTGTAATTCTCCTGAACTTTAACTGAAAAAGACTGGTTGTCCAACAGTCTTCTCTAGTATTTGCTCTACCATTATTATCCTGTTGCACAGGCTTAATGGGGAGGTGCATGTCAATTTAAAATAGAGCAAGCATCAGCAAAATGTTTGAAATGATCAAAACTTAATAGACTGTATTTTTATGCTATATGTTACACATATAGAAAGGAGCAGGCGTCGATTCTTGTGCAACACATTTAATAAAGGAAATATGGCATGCAAATCTGCAAGACAGATATGAGATTCAATGTCAATCACAAGCGGAGCGTCTCAATTCTGTTAGCTATCTGCTCGTCTCTGCATTAACTGCTATATTACGTGTTCTCATTCAATATTACATTTTCTCATTACTCATTTTAGCATTATCTATACCATGGCTGTTAAACAAACTAATGAAATAATTCACTTGCAAATACAATTTACATATTAAGCACTTGAACACATATCTTGCACCATCAAATCAAAAACACTTTTCAGAATACATGCATTCTATTTTCCAGCATGACTTGTTTACTCTAAATAACAAATAACACTGTAATGTTCTCCTATGTCACCTTTCATAACTCTTTTATATCATTACTGAGCGAATCACGTCGTCTGAGTTTATTAACTCTGCCGCCGCGGCATACTATTGCACGAAATGGCGGACACCCGCTAACTCCACGTGCGTTACTGAACCCGCGTCACTTAAACTATAAATTTAGCCATCGAAATCTCACAATAACTATAAACATCGCTGTAAATAATGTATTTTCATATCTGTGCACAATACAAACTCGCATTTCACATACAAGCTTTCATTACTGTTGTTTCTGATCATGTTCTATTCACGAGTAGCCTAATGACAATAGCCTACAGTTTTTGTGCTCAAAACTTACTTCACACAAAAAAATACCAAAGAGAACGGTTCATGAACCCCTTTTATCTATAATAAACTGAGTTAATCTTACCTGAAAGACAGATATGAGATTCAATGTCAATCACAAGCGGAGCGTCTCAATTCTGTGTGTTAGCTATCTGCTCCTCTCTGCATTAAAGTCCCTATAAAGTCAAAATTAAGTATGTGTTCTGAGTTTGTCACACCACAGAAAAATGTGTTATTAGCCACCCAGCCAAATCTGAATGATAAAAAAAGCCGGCAAGTACATATAAGCTATCAAAATCTTGAAAAAATGAGCAGTAGTCTCTGCTCTCAAACGCTGGGGGCGTGTCCGCTGGCTGCGCTGAAATCACGCCCACTCGCGGGAAAGCTGCCGTCGCCACACTCAACTGTCACCGCTACAGCCGGAATGGATGCTCCTAGGTTTTACAAAGCTATACATGTTCGAGCCTGGACTACTAATATAATTATAACATAAGCACACAAGGCAACTTACACTCATTGGTGGGCACGCACTGCCGACGATGGCACCAGTTGTCGGCGCGACGGGAGGATGAAGGCCGAGACGGGAGATAGTCGGCTCGGCCCCACTCACCAGTAACAGCGGATTATCAGTGAATCCCAGTTGTCTCCGACGAAAGTTTATAAAACTATCCCGTGTAAAATGATCACTACAGAAGCGGGTTTTGGCGGTGATCCTCAGCTGTCCATCAAGGTGGCTCTTAACAAAATTAATCCACCTCTTCTTGATGTGATCGTTTTTCGGAAATTTAAATAAGGACACCGATCTGTTTTGTACGTGATCGCATCCAGGTAGTACGCATTTCCGTGACGAAGGCATAGCTTGCTAGCAAACTGTAGGCTGTAGTAACTAATAGTACAGACAGTAACTCGCGATCGGCAAACTGATGTGAATGAATGTGCTATATTGTTAGGGGAGCGTCAGGGGCTCCAGTGCGTCATCAAGTAGGGGTGTGTCCAGGAGCTCAGGGGCTTCAGTGCGTCATCGAGCCCCCGTTTTAGCCCCGCCCAAAAAATCCGGAACACAGCAATGGTGAAAAACTGTTTAACGGTCTAACTCCACAATTCAGTACTTCACAGTTCACAGTCTTTGTAATATGTTTAGCAATACATTTCTAACATTTATAATGTGTTTAGAATTTTATTTTTAGAATTGCCTTTACAGGGACTTTAACTGCTATATTACGCGTTCTGGAGCAGATCTTAGCGAGAGCTCCCCCTAGCGGTTTGGGATAATTTACACCGCTGTATATACATAAATACAATACATAGTTCCCACATGACGTCACAACATACGGGCATTTGCCAACCCGGCGCCATTTCTGAGGGCAGAACACAACATTCTTACAATGCAGAACATGAGAAGAAGTAGCTGAAACGGAAATTTTGTGATTAAAAAGTGAAAATAGTCATCTCCTGCTGGGTCAATGGATGTTCCAATCGTGCCGGAGGTTCAGTTAAATTTAGTTTTTTAGCATTTGCCGACCCGGCGCCATTTCTGTGGGCAGAACAATAGTAGAAGAAGCTGAAGCGAGTTAATTTCGTGATAAAAAGTGAAAATGGTCATCTCCTGCTGGGTCAATGGATGTTTAAATCGTGTCGGAGGTTCAGTTAAATTTGGATTTTACAGTATACCCGTCATTAGACTTCATGAATGTGAGAAGACTAAGCTTTTGTCAGAACAACGACGGAGGTTATGGCTGGCGAGGATAAACCATAGACTGTAAAAAAAGATGGACGACGCCCCTTCGCTCTCTTCCATTGATGAGAACTGAAGCCGCCAGAGTCCCGTTATGGCGCTGACATATTGGAACTTGAGTCTGCGCAGTAGCGATCTCGGGACCAGACCTGCGCAGTAGTGAGCAGGAAGTAAAGCCGCGAAATCAACGCTCCGCCCTCACTCTCGCAGAATGCACTTAGGGAGAGTGGATTCTGCACACTTTTTTAAAAATTGATTGCAGTACGACAAGAGGCTTGTTAAAATAAAGTAAATACAATCTCCTCAGTCGTCCGAAGATCCCGAAAAAAATGTCCGTTGGTGCTTCAGTGACTACTTCGCTCGAGAACCTGTCAATCACAGCTGTCATGACGTTACACCACCGCATCACGTAACTAACTAAAAACCAACTTATTTTTGAAACAGACACTTGAACTTACATCAGCATGATAAAAACGACAGCAAATGAAAGAAACCACCTTTGGAAAAAAGATATTTGAAGTGTAATTTAATTGTTTAGTTGGTCTCACGTCCCATTGAATAACACGGGGAGGCGGGACTTATGACCTATACTAGGACCAGTCACCGGGGGGCGATCGAGACGTTTTGGCTTCACTTTTCATGGCTTGTGCGGCACGCTTGGGATAAACAGGAAAGAAACTCCCTCAAAACACGCAAGAATTTGTTGTTTTTTATTGCGAGTGAGTGTACACAAAAATAAGTTAACACTTTGCAGTTTGAATTATGTCCTGTATGAACAAAATGACGAGATATTAAAAACATACAAAAACAACGTTGTTTCCACTGTTCGATCGCGCCCGCGACTCTCTCACTCACACACACACACAATCACACACACACACACATTCCAGCACGGCAATCTCAGATTATGTCCCTAAAGAACCCGCGTATAAAGTAGTTCCGCATTACATTAATTAATTTGCACGCGAGTTTTATTTATTTTCATACCGTGTATATTACCGTGTATATTCATATTCATGCACATATTTCCAGGCTGGGAATTGCTCACATGTATTAAAACTCCTAGCCAATACCAGATAATGATACACATGATAATACTGTATCTGAGGCAAAGCTGCATAATCAGTGCTCAGTGCTTCCTTTGTTAGAGCATACGGATCCACACCATTTATGACTGAAATTTTCGCATTGTACCTCTCTCTGTCTTGTGTTAATAGAGTCTCTTTATAATCTCTGTCACTTAGTTTCTTCATGATTTTCGTAACATTTGCTTGTAAAACTCATAGACAGTATGGTAAAACATTGTAAACACAGCAGCTTTTGCCCTCAAAGATGGCATCTCCGGGGAGGTCACGTGACATTAATTGGCCTGTGGGAACTATGTATACCCTTCTTGCAGATCTCTTATTAAAGTAACCAAACAGGACTCTAAGACCGGCTTTAAACAAGCACAACATTTAGTCTGAATAGATTACTCTGAATATAAATGTATGCTAATCTCTCACTTTCGTTTTTAATGACTTATTCACACTAGTGCCACATATACTGCAATTTAAAAATAGTTGTGACCAACTAGTGAAGCAATATGTGAAATGAAAAAGACCATATAATGCATAAAAAGTTGTGCTGCCTCTGTTGCTAGAAATGGTCTTTTATGCCTGAAGTTAGCCAAATTAAATTGAATGATATTAGCTACCTTTTTGGCATGTTCTGAAATGACAAATGAGAGTCTAATGCGACTATACAAAAATGTATTATTTTATTCAATATGAAATTGGTATTTTTATCATACTGGAATTAAGCATATGGGTGATTCTTTAACTATGGTACTTTTCTTGCCCCTGGATGAAATAATAAAATCTAAAAAACATTTCTTCTTTTTTGTTTTTGTCACTTACTTCACCCTAAGGGGAACTTATGAAAAATGTATCATGGCTCAATCATTCTTTTTATTATATAATATGAGGCCTTTTATACATGGTTTTTACTGTTTTCCCTCTGTCCCTAAGCCAGACTTTGTACCTTCAACCTCGCTTAATTCTAAATTAAATATTTAAATAATGTAGATTTCAATTATACATATTATATATTGCAATATTTATTCACATTTTCCTATATTTTTCATAAGTAGAACCCTTGTCCCTTGGGTTCACTGTCATTTCCACCACACTGTACAAAATAGAATCCTGGGATCATTGTTTTAGGTTTGTATACTTAGTAACCATAGCAACAGAAACTCCACAGTGGAACACATGGCTGGGTGAAAGGGTGACCTCTTTAGGGGGTAATGAAAAGAAGAAAAATCAAGGTAAATATGACTTAAACTGAGAGTATGTTTATTGGTCGTCATTTCCAAACGGCTCATATTTCACATGGACGTAAAAATAACTGGATAAATTTAATTTAATAATGTGTAATTTGTGTATATTTAATGCTAACTCTAAAACTAATATTAGCAGGCTAACATAGCATGATATTTTAGAGGGAAAGGGGGGAAATGTAATTTCCACCACAGTCATTTCCACCACGGGGTTCATTGTGGTGGTAAAGACATGTTGTGGTGGAAATGACATTGTTCGTGCTAAACAGCAAATTATTTGGGCTATAATACTAAAACTTTAATGTAAAAAAACAACAACATATAATTAATGTAATAAACTTTAATATAATTAAAGTTAAGGTAGTAAGGAAATATTTTATTATTTATTATTGTTACAATATTTTTGGTAAATAAGAGAACAATAGTTAAGTAAGTTTGACATGAACATGGAGACTGCATTGGGATCACCAAGTTCAAGCACACTTACCAGCACCTTTCAACCCATCATAGACCTGCATAAGGGACTGATTGGAAGTTGGTGTGTGATACGGTATGATGGGGATCCTTACCCTGGCATTATACAGGATGTGGACCCTGAGGGTTGTGCTCTGGTGAGAACCATGAGTCATATTGGCAAAAACAAGTTCTTCTGGCCTATGAGAGACGATGTAATTTGGTACCGGCCAGAAGATGTGATCAGGCTGGTCCCAGATCCTCTTCCAGTAACCCCTTTTCCACCAAGGCAGTGCTGGTGCCGGTTCGGAGCCGGTGCCTACTCGCGAACCAGTTCTTTGTGTTTCGACAGCCAAAGAACTGGTTCTCGGCCAGGAAAATTGGTTCCAAAGCGGCACCAACTCTTTGCTGGACTAGAACCGTTCTTTTACCACGTCATGCTTACGTCGGGGGCTGGGGGCGGGGTTATTGTCGAACTTCTTCTCAAACGTAACCTCCGTCTATAGTAATCCAGACGAGCAGCACAAATGTGTTCTAAACGTCGTCTTCTGACCCCAATATAGGATCGCAAAGCCAGGAGAAATATTTGCAGAAAGACGATGTAGTCCAACATTGTAATTGTTATGCTTGAAGTTGGCACAAGCGTTTCTAGGAAAGCTAAGACGTAGCCTATGGCAACGTACACAGTGACATAACGACGTCGTTCGCTGGGCTCTCTAGTCAGTGGAAAACCAAACAAATTCTGAGAGGGTTTGCAAGTTGAACCAACTTTGAACCAGCACCAGTTCCGAACCAGTTCTTTTTTGGTGGAAAAGGGGTAAAAGAGCATGTGATGGTGGAGCCAACAGTTTGGAAGGAAATATGCTCTGTTCTTGACCATGACACATAACTGAACCTCAGGCCCATATGCAAGTTTGATAGATACAGTATTTTGCAAATACAATGTCTATTTAGTCAGATTCAAGTTGTTATTCCACATTATTACGTTTGACAGTACATGGATTTACGACATAACACACATGACAGTAACGTTTAAGTACAGAGTGGTTGCTCTGGTTCAGCATATAGGCATATAGAAGTTTTTGATTTCAATATTGCCTAATATTGCCTAATCAAATATTGCCTATTTTATCTGTTATTCAACATTTATATTCAACTGGTTATATTAAGGTTATATTAAGGTAATGATGACATAAAGGGTTTGCTCTAGTTTGTACTAGTTTGTACTAGTTCAGCATGTAGAAAGCAGTGAAGAAATGATTTTTGATTTTTAACACATATTCATGTTTTTTCATTTTTTGGATTGTTTTTCATTCAAAAATATTGATTCAATATTTTTGTTCACTAATGATGTTGCTTATTGATTTGCTCTGGTTCACCACATAGAGCAGTAGAAAAATAGTTTTTAATTGGAAGTTGCCTATCTATGTCATTTCCGCCACAACATGTCATTTCCGCCACAACACATATTTTAAAGTAAAACATATCAAACACATACAATCAAACCAACTATATTCAGTGGTGTTGATAATTGTGCAGTTAGGGGTAAGATATGTGTATACACTTTGAGAAATACATGATTTTGAGCTATGATAAGTAAATGAAATGTTCCAGTGATCTAGTTTTAGGTGTTTTTTTAGTGTAAACATTGTAAAATCTTTATAGTTACATTTCTGAAAAATAAATAAATTACAAATTTGATCAGAGATGTGTGTGCTATTTAATCAAATATATTTATAACAGAAGATATTTAATTATTTTCTCTTCAAGACACACGTTTTGCTATGTGATGGAAATGACCGTTTTCTTGGACTGTCAGATAAAAATGGAAAAATATATATATTATTCAATACAAATCATTACAGCCAACTTAAGGGAAGGTTTCTAAACAGATTGAGAAACCAACTGATACTAAAAAACTCTTTGAAGAAATGTTTATATTTTCTGAAACTGTCTAGCTCAAAGAGTACCATAGTTGAAGAATTACCCATATATAATCTTAATCAAGTAAAGAAAACATCCATATACAGTACCTGTTCATTTTCAATACAGTATTTTTTTTCCCCGCCGGATTACGACGAAGGCTGCAATGCCCTGTAATTGTGTCGTAGGAGACATGCACACCTGACTGCAACAGAACTGCCCTGATGTCAGAAAGAATGTTTTCTGCTCTCTAGAAAGACCAGGGGCCGTATTCACAAAACATTTTATCTTACTCACACGATCAGCGAAAACGAATAAAAACGCTGTATTCTGCTACCAGGCCAGTAGATGGCGATGAAACACTATAGACTGAACAAGTAATACGCATGTGCATGATGTCATCATCTTCAGAGATTCGTGTTTTTGTTCTTTACACGGAGACCGTTTTCAAAAACTTGCACTTTGAAACAGTGGCGGATACAGAACGTCATTAATAGGTGGGCCTGGTGAATATACGGAGGGGCCTCGGTTTTTTAAGCTTATATACACGCCTGATAAATATGTCAACTATAGCAGATCGGTACTTTGGTAGTGAATTTAAATAGGCCTATGCCTTGTACTCATGTCAGTCAGGATCCCGCCTGCTTTAAACCTGAAGATCATCTGTCTGTCATTACACGCAACTCGCATGTAGACTATTACAACGTTAAAGGTGGGGTATGTGATTCTCTTTTTTGTCCATAATTTCAAAATCACTTGAAATCCTATTCCTAAACCACTTACAGCCACAGGGTTAGAGGCACTGAAATGAAAATTAAGCAATTTAATCATCTGTGGAACGGGCAGGACTCGAAAAACTCCAGCCAATCATTTCAAAGACCAGCTAGAATCATTGGACAGTAAGTGCGTCAATCAAACGGTCGTACCATACCCCCCACCCCATCCCCTCGCACGCTTCGAATGGGTGGAGTCAGGGCCAGCGTTGGAGGAAAGAAGGTAGGACCATATGAGTTGTGTATTTTCAAAATCTGCCGGCCGTTTTGCAAATCCCACACCCTACCTTTAAGTCCATAGGTGTAATTTGCGGGTGGGTCGGACATGTCCCCACCACTTTTTGCTAAGGTCGATATTGTCCCCACCACTTTTTAAAACATCTCGCGGCACGAATGTACCAATTCTACAAATTAATAAAACGTCTCCAGTTAACTGGCAGAGCATTCATTTCGTTCATTTTTTTAAATAAGGGACGATCTAGCGCTGAAATGTGTTTTTTAAATCAAGTGATCAAAGTGCTCGTTGCTGCTGCGATCAGTGGCGCGGATACAGTGTTTTCTTGTGTGGCTCGTGCACACGCCGTACAGTCTTCACTCGGATGCGCGCTTCAATCCGTTGCGGATACTCTCTATTCGTTCTGGTGAAATCACAAAACATAATGCACACAAACGTGTCCCTGCTTGATATACAACCACTGATGAACATAATCGGTTTTGGTGAGAAAACAAAAACCACAGCGCTACCTGAGCTCTAAACCAGGCGGAGTCTCCTGGGCTTTGAGTTGAAAACGTTGATTATGTCATCATAATCCGAACTTGTCAATAAGTTCTCTTTCAAAAGACAGAAGTGCAAAGTTTTTCAGGCGTCCAGTCAGCATGGATGATCTCGTTTGGATCCTGTTTGTTGCTTTCGGTCCGAAAGTTTCGAAGCTAACGCAGTGTTGCGTGGACTGACACGTGATATGCCGACATAATATTTTTCTTTTGTAGCTATTTTTCGTAGCTACAGTACATAACTGTCCTCAGGAAACTATTAAAATGAAATTATTTATTAATTCATTATTATTATTATTATTAAAATTAAAAATCTTTAATGATGGCGGTGGGGACAAAACTGTTTTTTGAAATAGGCTTTAGTCCAGGTTAGTGCTCTGTATCTGTGACCGGATGGGAGTAGTGTGAAGAGTTTCACACTAGGGGATGGTCTATGTCAGCTGCTATTGCGCGTGCTAGGCGTGTGATGGCTGTGTCATTCATGTCTGATAGGCTGGGTGTGGGGAGACTGATAATCTTGGAGGCAATATGTGTGATTTTAGTGAGTTTGTTTTTGCAGGTTGCGGTTAGCATTGTGTAGAAACTGGTTGAGCAGCACAGCAGGTTGAATGATGCTTGTCAAATTTAAGGCTTTTTAAGACCTTTTTAAGACCCGAAGAAAACAAAATTAATACCATGCATTAGGGGTGTGCAATATTGACTAAATGTCTCGATATTTTCAAAGTTTTGTTGATAATAATTAGATACTATTTTACTGATTGTGTTTTTGTGCTTGGTGCCATGGCTGGTTTAGGCCTGTTGTTGACAGCTGACTGACGAAGATATTCATATTTTTCATATTCTATGCAGTGGTCAGTTAACAGCAGTGACAGAAATTATATATTTTTTATTAAGGGGTAATATTTGCCATCTTAAATTGATTTCCAGGGCCCAGTTTTTCAAAAGTAATCCAGTGGGATTTCAGATCACGGATTGGATCAAATCTTGGAAATGGGTTTTTCAAAAGCAAAAGAGGGATTCTGAACTAAGATCAGATCGTGTAATCCGATCTTAAATTTGATCTGGATCAAACCTGCCCTTTGGGTTTTTCAGAACTTTGAACTCGGTTTGGGATCTATTTGATCCAAAAAAACAGGATTATCCTGATCCCATCAGAAGGGTGGATTCCGTTGTGATTTTTCGAACCAAATAAAACCAGAGAGGTTTTTTTTTTAAGTGAATGATCACAAAATCAATGTTTACTGATGATATATATATTTCTTCATATTTGAAGCATATATGAAGCATGTCACATCTAATGAGATATGGTAAAACAACAAAATCTACAATTTAACATTATAACAAAATAAGGAAAGTAAAATGTTTCTGTTTATTACAGTGTTTCTGTTTCTTAAAATAAAAATAAACAATGGTTATTTGTGGCCACCGGTATTTTGCCAACTGTTGTTCTTTGCTAAGCCAGTAGGCTACACTGTTGGTTCCATTTAAGGCTCTAGTAAACAGGATTTGGTGATCCTGAAAAGTTCCTATCCGGATCAGATTGATCCAATCCGACGTTGCTTTGAAAAACTGGCTCAAAAGTAAGCTGGATTACGTGATCACGGATCGCAAAAAAAGGATTACTAAATCCGGATCAATTTTATCCGGATTAAACCTTTTGAAAAACCGGGCCCAGGGCCATTTTCACCTATATATGAACATTTGAAGATGTATGCTTCACCTTTTATGTCAAATTCTAACATTCAAATTAAATTATATTAGAATAATTACACAATACCACTGTTACCAGTCAAATTAAATCATTAAATTAAAATTAAATCCATCTTTGCAGTGCAGAGGTGACACAGAAGTGGCATCAGATCTGGCATTAATATATTTACACTGCATTTACAATTGCATAAATAAAGCTATGAGATTGTTAAATATGAACTGATTTCTAATTTTAACGTTCTAATTAAAGGGTACTTTAAATGTGAAACTAAAACTGCCAGTAGGTGGCGGCAAGTCACTGTCGGCAAGTCACTGTCTTAATAAGTGAGTTGAGGGAGTCATTCATTCAACCGATTTGTTCAAAAAGCTGATTCATTCGGGAAGCAAGTGATTGTTCATAGTAGGTGTGTTCGACATCGGCTGCGGCTGGATGTAACCGATCGGCGAGAGTAGCCGTGTGCAGGCGGGGAGGAGCTGCAAACGGAGACGTGAAGTCGGACACTTTCTGGTTCCCGTAGTGACCGCTCACGTGGTGTTTGCATACTTTACCACAGCTGAAGTGAAATAAATGCAATATTTGCCAAATAATACACAGATGTTTCAGAGACATTTTCATTCAATACTTTTATGTACTGCTTCACACAGCGTCTGTTTGAATAAGAATAAAGTTCAACATAAGCTACTATCAATGAAGTGGAGTCTACGTTTTTTAAGCAGTTTTAATTTGATAAACATGACACAATATAACGTCGCAACTACATGAAAAGAGTTTTTACTGTTATAAAAAATGTATTTGTGAGCAAACTAAAGGTGTTTGAATAAACACGAAACACACGTGATCATTGTCATGCGGTGAATCCGGCCAGTCGTGCAGCCCAGTGCAGCCGCTCTTGAGAAGCTGCGCTGACTGAGTTCTCCGGCTACTCTCGAATTGCTCTCGCGGTACTTTGATGGCACACGTCACAGTCACGTGGCGTCGGCGCTGTATCAAGTCGGACAAAATTTCTAACCGGCATGCACTGCTTCAAGTCAGCCGCCGATCGGTCTGCGCAGAGCTGCATGAAGTCGAACAAGCCTTGAATCATTAAATTGATTCGTTCAAAACGCGGATTACAGTCAAAAAATCATTGCTGTCTGTTGCTTTGAGACTCTGCTATGGCTTCATTTTGAAATTCTTGTCAGCGAAATAAAGGGAAATCAAACAATGTTGACTATTGTTTATAAAATGTAACTCACAATGTTAATTTATTGTTAATTTAACTGTTATATAAAATAAATATCACATTTGCAATTGTGCACGGGAAAACGGCACTCTTGCTGATGTGATATCGTAGGCCTATGATAACAACATAATATGATATAAATATAAGACAAACTCATTTGGGAACATACCTATAATTGCACACATCAAGCAGTGAAAGCAGGAGAGTCAAAAGCAATGTCAGCTCGCAGTGCCTCGTACACGCTAAAACAATGATTACAATATCCTAATAGATAATACACATCGCACACCACTACGCACATAAAGAATGAAATTAGAATTGAACTGACATTTACCAACTTGCTTCTCCTTCTCTCCTCCTTTCGCATGCAGGAGACGGACGTAACTCGAATGTGACGCGAAATGTCACGTGAACAAGCAAATCCACAAAGAAAAAAGTATGCTAATTAGATGGTTCTAATTTGGAAAACATTTAGATATGTCTAAGTCAAATTTGCCATCGAAAATTTAAGACCTTTCATAAGTAAAAATAAGACTTTTTATGGCCTTAAATTAAAAAAATCTAATTTAAGACTTTTTAAGGATCTGCGGACACCGTTACTAATGACCACAGTGATTGGCTGATTGGGGAGGGGTCTCTGTCAGTGATATAAATATTGTAGAACAAGGTATCATGTTGCCATATTTGTCACGAGGTGACAAAGTTGAGGCGGAACTAAGTCCCGCTGAAGTTATGTTCCCCCCGGGACGGTGCCATTGTAACACCGGGCCGGTTCCGGCTGTGTATCTGTCACCATAACAACGGCGGCTAATGACAGATAATCATCAGGTGCGGGGGATTTACGCTGGGATCTGTGATGAGGCCGCGTAGGCAAATGGAGTGTATAAAAAGGAAAGTGAGGAGACAGTAGGTGTGGTTCTCCCCTGAGAGAAGTTGTTCTTTTGGTGGTGTTGCTGATTTGCGGAGGCATCTGGAGAGTGTGAGAGTGTGAGAGTGTGAGAGTGTGAGAGTGTGAGAGTGTGAGAGTGTGAGAGTGTGAGAGTGTGAGAGTGTGAGAGTGTGAGAGTGTGAGAGTGTGAGAGTGTGAGAGTGTGAGAGTGTGAGAGTGTGAGAGTGTGAGAGGGCTCGGCTGCATTGAGGGTGAAGCGAGTTATGGAGATCGAGTGAAGACTGGAGAACGCCATCATCCTGAGAAGGGAGATAAGTAGTATGAGTATCGGATCTTATTGAATGTATGCACCCGCACTGAGCTGGATATGAAGTGGTGAAGTGTATTGATCATGAGTGTAATTGTCACTTGGGAGTGTTTGGACTGAATTATCGCTGAACTCTTGTTTCTCTTCTTCTGAGTGTGAGCGAGTGTCGAGGAAGCTTTATCCACCGTGCCAGTAAGAAGGCACCGAATCCCCTCGTTATTTGATGATAACTGATTCAGTACGACAGTGGAAGAATCGATCAACGGGTGAGTGCTGGCCTTATTGCACTGAGAGAGAGAGTGGATATGCAGTGCCTGAATTGATGTGTCACACAGTAGTGAATTGAAGTGAGGTTGCAGTGTGTGGGGATCATATACATTGACTGCCGTGTGCTCCCCGTTTCCTATTTCCATCCGCTGTCACTGAAGATGGATTTCAGGTGTTGAATGTGAATATTTCATCTTTGCATGTGTGGAAAGAATGCACATACTTGTATAACTTGCTCTGTCTGCTTAATAGAAGAATCTCTCCGTCAACATCTCTGCATGTGATGTCTGCCTGAAGGAGAGACACACATTGGACATACCCCTGTCTGTTTTACAGAAGCACGCCCCAGCCGTAAGCTCTTGTTTCTGCACTGAGGAAAAGCATGCATGCACACTTGTATAACTTACTCTGTCTGCTCAATAGAGAATCCCTCCGCTAATGTCCCCTTACGTGATGTCTGCCTGAAGGAGAGACACCCACTGGACATACTTCCGTCTGCTTTATAGAAGTACATTCCAGCCGTAAGCCCTTGTTTCTGCACTGAAGAGAAACAGTCACGTACTTGCATTGCTTACCCTGTCTGTTTAACAGAAGAATTCCTCCGCTGATGCCCCTTTACGTGATGTCTGCTTGAAGGAGGGACTCACATTGGAAATACTCCCTCGTCTGTCCGACGGAAGCATACCCCAGCCGTAAGCTCTGGTCCTTGTACTGAAGAAAAGTATGCACGTACTTGAGTTACTCACTTTGCCTGTTTAGCAGAAGAATTCCTCCGTCGAAGCCCCTCTGGGTGACGTTTGCTGAAGAGGAGGCTCACACTGGAAGCATTCACGTCATCTGCTTGCAGAAGTTCGCCCCCTGTTGCAAGCTCTCTTATTCTTACTTGGTGAAAGAACGTATTTATCTGAGTTACTTGCTCTGTTCGTCACTAGAAGAGCTTGATGGCCGAAGGTTTCTCCACCCTGGTGTACGACTGCTGAGGGAAACACTTACTGCCAATACCCACCTGCCTGGTAGAAGACTCTCTCCTACTGGCCAACAGCTCCCGTACTGGCCCCGCCCCGATTGTCGACGGTTCGACTTACCTGGATACTCACCTGTCTGTCCAAAGAAAGACCCTCTCGACCACGAGACCCTGTCCCGCTTCGCGTCTTAAGAAGGTATACGTACCTGGATACTCACCTGTCTGTCCAAAGAAAGACCCTCTCGACCATGAGACCCTGTCCCGCTCTACTTACCTGGATACTCACCTGCTGGTCGGGCCGGTGGCCGACTTCCTCCTCCCCTAGTCGTTACGTCCTGGCACGGGTTGCCTTGAAGAAATCCACGCCTTCCTGGGGGTCAGAGGTTCGGTCTCCGCACCTGTTGGGGCGGACCCAGAGGCTCCATTAGGACTTTTAAATTAATTTTATTCAATAAAACTTGTCAAACTTTATTCCACTTGTCTGTCTGGTCTTTGGTACGCTCCTCGAGGTGGTCCTGGGTTTTAGGGGTGGGTGCAGTCTGGCTTGACCCCCTCGACCTGTGACATATTCAAGTTAAGATTTTAAAATAAAAATGTTGCCATATTCAAATAAAGGTTTTAAAATGAATGTCACTAATTAAACTAGTATATGTTAACCCTCTGGGGTCTGGGGTGTTTTTGGGGTCCTTGAGATGTTCTGACATGCCCTGACATTTGTGCTTTTTTCAGTTGCTTATAAACATATTAATGGCAAAGGTGTAAATTCACTCTATATAGCACAAACAGGACTTCCATAATATGTGAGCCACATGCATGTACATGTTTTCATTTTTGAGAGAATAATGTTTATGCATGGTTATTGAAAAAACTAAAAATTAAAGTTTCTGAAATAAGGCCACAAAACACATACGAAATATGTGGCAATAAGACTTTTGACTAATGGATGTCATCGCCTAGAGTTTTTTCTTCAAAATGATATGAAAATCATCCTGCCTAATCATTCACATAAAACGATACATTGATTTTAGTTTTGTGAAACACTTTTAGTTTGGAAAGCCAATATGCGGATGGGGCGTAAACGCTCCAACAGCATCATGCATATTTAGTAGTTCACACCTGGTGAGACGATGTCCCTGCATACTTAATGAGCCATTCATTCAGGTGTGCCACCTATAGCTAACTTAAATATACAAGCTTCATAAAAATGATCATTCTAGGAGAAAATTTCAGATGGCATTTAGAGGCTTTTGCATCTGAACTCTTCATATATACACACATATATATATATATATGCATGCACATACATACTTTATAATCTTTTCAAAACTAGTCAACGTCTTTCAAAACTAAAGTATACATTTTATCATACGTATTTCAAAGTAAATGATTCATTAGTTAGTTGATGACTTTATTTTTGACAAAACACATACAGTATATATTCCTCATCTCAGTATAGCAATAGAGTTTGCTAAAAGCTGTTCATTCAATACAGCAGTATTTGAAAATCGATCATATTTTGTAAAATTACATTTATATTTGCATTTATGTCAAAACCTAGACACTTTTAAACATCAAAAGGACATTTATTAATATGTATTCGTGTCAAAATGACAAATAAACAGATTTTCCTATTCAATTTTGCATGGAAACGCTTCCAAGACGCTTGCGTGTCGCGTGAAAAATAGGCGTCGGTTCCATTTCTAGCATGCACACGTTTTCCACGCGGCTCGTGCCGCGCCTGAGATGCGCGTCTCACACAGGCAGTGTGCAAACTCTAAACTGTTAACATGGGAGCCGAAATAAAAACGGACACGCCACGCAGCTGAGACGCTTACGCCACGCATCCAGTGTTTCACCGGCCTTATCCAGCGGATGTGGGCGTTTCACAGGTTTGTATGGATCGCCTCACATTTGCGTTTGAATAGCGCGGTCTCCATAGGCGGAGTCACATTAAAACTTAATTAGCTGAGATGAGAACGACTGACATCTCTCTCTTTACATACATATTATATAAACTGTGAATATTTGTTTTTTATAAAAATTACTTCATTGAAAAGAAGAGAATTCAAGCTTCATGCCTGTGTGTCTGTATGCCTGTTTGACTGAGTATTCGCTGAGTTACATTTTCGGACGCGTTTCAGAATTGACTTCACTGACGGAGAGTAGGCAGAACTCGCATCATGTTTATTTTTCTTTATTTGGCGAAAAGCACAACACTTTGTTTTTATTATGAGCATACACAAAAAAAAAACACACTAAACAGGATCGACTGATGTATAACACAATTTTTTTTATTTTATTTTTTTGCACTCATACGGAAAAAAAAGAGCCTATCGCACCGGCGCGATAGCCGACCCCAGGGGGTTAAGCTAATTCTCAGCCTCTTACATGTCTGCATCTCAAGAGATTGCAGAATTCAAGGGACAACATTTTTTCACCTTTGTTGTTGTTTTTTCAAGCGGATCCAGCAAAGCCGTTTTTTCTCTTGGATACATGGCCTAAATGATGAAGGAAGGAAGAATATATCTTATACTAGCTACTATGCCAGCCGCAGCTGGAACCACCTTCCAGAAGAGATCAGATGTGCTCCTACAGTAGTCACATTCAGATCCAGACTCAAAACACATCTGTTTAGCTGTGCATTTACTGAATGAGTTCTGTGCCACTGTACGTCCGACTGATTACACTGTATTTTATTTTGCATCCTCCTTTTTACTCTAAACTGAACTCAAATGGCACTGAGAATTGGGTAAGAGAGATGAAAACTTGCTGATGACCTGGGTCTGTGGTGTAGTAGTTAGTTTGGCGTGATTAAACTCGAGGTTCTGTGGGGTGTGGACTGGATCGACTCCATTCCTAGAGCTTCCGAACAAATGGGATTGTGGGGTTTGGACTGACGGGGCAGTGAACCCGAGGTTACCCCGTGAATCAGTCCTAGAGCTCCTCTTGTCCGATTTTGGGGGAAAATCGGGTCCATCGGAGACGTCCAATAGATTTCTTAGGCGCGCTGAAAGAACACCACAGACACAGTGTAATCACCATGGGAAAATCTCAGAGTAAAACTAGGAGTTGTGAAAAATATGATACACCAGTGTTTTGCCAGATGAGAAGTTTATCTATGTATCATCTTTTTACTCTCTTAATTAATTTTATAACTGTATCATATCTCTTTTAATTTTTTTTTATAACTGTTTTAATTTTCCTTGCTTTTATTTTGTGATTATTTTAATTCCTTTCTATAAAGCACTTTGAATTGCCATAGTGTATGAAATGTGCTATATAAATAAACTTGCCTTGCCTTATACGCAACATACAAATATGCTCTGATACTGCACAACATCTATGTACCTTGCATCAAAAGTTTATGCGAAAACATATTCAGCCTGAGAGAATACTGGTTACATGTAACCATGCCTAAATGCAAGTAGAAATAATAATTATAATATAGAATACAACCAAAAACCAGTGATGGTTTTTACTGACCACACCAAAAATGGTTGTAATTGACTGGGTCCCACTAAAAGAAATAGCACATATTCCAGCATATAGCATTCTTTTATAACAACAACAAACTGCAATGGACTGTAAAACAAATTTAAAAATAATAGTAACCCTGAATCTTGGTCTTTTCCCATTCCACACAGAAGTCATTGCAAATGTGTCTATGTATAATGCTTTTTTTTGTTTGTTTTTTTCAGAGCCATAATAGTTTTCTGTTTCCATGACATTTTTTTAAATGTTGTCCAGATTTTATTTTTAAGTGCAAAACAGATTAAAGCTGCCATTTGTCCATCAGTCAGTGGGCTTTCTGTGTCTGGGACGATGACACTGGAGTAGCCATCAGCAGTAAGTCCACTGTTTTCCCCCACTCAATGTGAGGAATATCCATACCCTATCAAAGCAAAATAGAAAAACCTTACTTGTTTGCAGTATTATTTATCCTAATGGCTTTATGGCACTTACTGTAACCTACACTTTTGTAAACCACTTTGCTAAATATTTATTAACCCTCTGGGGTCTGAGCTGTTTTCTGGCCCTGGAGGTGTTCTGACATGCTCTGACATTTGTGCTTATTTCTGTTACTTGTGGCATTGTCATGGCTAAAGTCTGATTACACTGTATTCAGCACAAACTCTGCTACAATAATATATCAGCAGCATGTATGTAAAAGTTTGTAGTTTTGAGATAATGACATTTATGTGTGGTTTGTGAAAATACAAAAAAAATAATAATGTTCTTGCATGGCAGCAGTGAGATGGTATCTTTCAGCTAGCATTATCTGAAGTTTTGGACTGACCGTTGATTGTGAACACTCTTGCCGGATATGAAGCTGCCTCTTCCAGTGCCACGGACTGTAAACATGAGGCGTGCAATGTCTATATTTTCCACACCCTGATCAGCCCGTACCCTTTAAACAGAGTTATTTTTAAATTTTTTATATATATATCTCAACAAAACATTAATGTGGAACATGATGCATGCTTTTAACTTAGTTATAAAGGGTACCCCATTACATCAATATGTGATGCGATCCGGGAAAACCCACCACATGGTGAAATTTTACCTATTACAGTTTTGATATCATATGGAAGCTGGTATCATGCCCTTTCCAAATCTGTTTTTATTTTTATCATAGCTTGTTGGTAGCAAAAGTTATGTTTATCTGAAGTCGCTATGATTTTCTGGAACGGAATTTTGAGAAAAACAGGTTTAATTAATTATATTGTTATAAAACTGCGTGACATTATAGTTTAAACAGGATTGGCGCGAAATGCGCACTATACACATTCACTGTACATGTTATGTGGTTTATTTTAAAGGTAAACTATCTTTGTAGTGTTAAGAGACGGACAGGTGTATGGGATATACGGCGATTGTTTTTTTTTTCACCTAGAGAAAATGGTCGCATAGAATGCATTAGAGAAAGAGAGTATTTTCAGCTTGACACTATAAATCGCTGTTTTTCTGCACTAAACAAGGGAATTTTGCCAAGATATTTTCAGAGATAAGAGAAAAGATGTTATAGAATAATTTAATAAAAAATAAAAAAAATTGACAAAAAAAACTGACATTCAAACTATTTTGGAATTTACTGAAAACGGCCCAGCACGACATCCGATGGGTTTTCCCAGATCGAATCACATATAGACTTTGCTTTAACAAAAAAAGATCTATACAGTCATGCAAAAATAACTGAAATCGTCTCGGTTACTAACGTAACCTCGGTTCTCTCTAGAAGAGGGAACGAGTGTTGCGTAAGCTAGCTTATCCAAGCCCGGTATTTATAGCCATAAGCCACTCCTATTTCGGCGGGACATGACGTGCTAAGGCGCGAGTGCCTTCATTGGCGCTGACGTCACTGGCGGCTCGTCGATAGGCTGCTGCAGTTGCCGCAGAGCAGCCAATGGGCGCACGAGCTACCTCGCCTAGGTCGGCTTGCTGCTGCAATGCGTTGACAAGAAATGCTAAATTATGGATAATTTTTGGCTTCAGTATTCTCGAGAAAAGGAGGTTTTCCCGTAGCGTAAGCTAGCTTACGCAACACAAGAGTACTCTCGTAAGAGAACCTGTATAAATGGCTCCTGAAATACAGCATGATCTTTATCCAATTTATAAAAATATAGAAACAGTGTTTTAGGCAAATACCACACAAAAATGTACTTTTGGTTATTTCAAAGAGGTTTAAAACCATTCAAGCATGACTGTAAAACTTAAACATTCCTAAGTAAAATACTTACTTAAGAGGGAAACCAAACTTCTCCACAGATTCTTGGAAGAATGCCAGGGATGTTGCGGCAAGGTTGTTGGAAGCTGCACCAAGATACATAATCTGCAGTACAATGCAGTTTTACTACTTGGATGACAAACATGTACTGTGTATTTATCACTGAATACTGTGCTTACCTTCCATGAAAAGCCATCTATGCCACCAAAGATGACAATGTTGTAGCTGTAGGAAAACACACATACAAAAAAGATAAATATAACTTGGAGAAAATGTTAGTTGTTTGCTTTTTCACAGGTAAGCTTTTGAAAAAGCATCTGAATTGTGAACTTATACTTGTGAACAAGTAAAAAAATAAAAAATAACAATTGCAAAATGCAATACAGCAATTTCTAAAACCCTAGATTATTACTGTCATTTTTAGAGGCAATCAAAAAGTAATTTAGTATGTCAAAAGTGAATGTGAGCAACAGTTATCATGTTTGATGGAGAATATGTGTGCAGTAGCATGAAAGCAGCACTATTAAATAAAGATGATATGATGAATAGGCCTATGCAAAAGTATAATTATTTCATTACAATATTATCTTACTGTTTTTAATTTATCTGTCCTTTGTCAATAAAAGGACTTTAAAAACTTACTGGATTAGTTTATGATTTGTATCAATGTGCATCAAGGACTGGGGGCTAGGAACGGAGTAGGTTCTTCGAACAATGCAACCTAAGTTGGTAATTCGGTATATGACTCCGATGGTGTCAACACGGTGCATGGAAGCTCTGACCTGTTCATACTGCACCCGCAGTCCTTGAGCTTGAAGAAGTCCTTTCACCATTCGATATCCAGAATGAGGCTGCCTGGATTTTATGTCTATGACACACTGGTCCAATTCTTCATCTGTCAGAGTGCTGTACAGTGCCCTAACTGAGAGATCAGACTCAGCCATGCGTTGATGGACTGTTCGTCTCGACACCCCCAAAAGCGCAGCTATGCATGGGATGGACAGATTAAGGTCCAAAAGGCTGGAAATGTACTCCAAAGACAGGACCATTTTCGGTCGTCCAACTGGTCCTTGCTAAAATTGCACAGTTTTATAGTTTTGCTTACTTTTTTCTTTTTCTACATTTACAAGGCTATGTAGCTCTGTCACGGCATCTAAAATAGGCTGTGAAACAGCTACATGACTGGATATGGCATTTAAAAACACAAATTCTTGTGTGCTAATGAACTCTAAGTAGTCCAAATCCAGAGGCAATTGTCCAAGAATATGCTCTAAAATCAAAATGTGGTCAAGCAGCCATTCCTTAGAAACAAAAAAATGGAAGTCAGAAAAATCAGCTGCATTAATGAACATACAGTAATTACATGTCAAACCCTAACATTCTCCCAATAATTTAAATGCAGTTTCAGGGCTCTATATTCAGCAATATGTAACCCTCTGGGGTCGGCAAACGTGCCCGCGCGTTTTGCTGGATTTTCTTCACATTGTAGCACAATAAACTTCAATTACTCCGTCATTTATGGTCATACAGAAAAAAGAAATATGAAAAAAGAATCTGTGGTATTTCTACTTTTGTATGTGTCCACTTACAATCAAATCAAAACATTGTGCTTTTGTAAAATAAAGAAAATAAACAGGGTGTGCTTTCTGCCTCCCCGTCGCGGTGAACTTTTTTTTCTTGAGCACGTCTATAAACTGAAACCAAACTCAGTGAATACTTGTCACACATTTATGAGCCATATACCTTTATAAACATTTAAGTGTGTACTTTTAAATGATCGGATTCAAACTGAAAACAAATATTCTCTGTTTAAGTAATTTGTATAAAACCAACAAGATGTCCAGTATCTCAAACGCTTGCTCATTATTTTTAATTTGACCACGCCTACGCGCGCAAAAGAGATTCACATGCAAATCTCCACATGGAACGCGAACGCGTTTTCATTACCTCAAAAACAAAGCACGAAAAAACTTCACAAGTCTCTGCTTTTCGTCGAGTTTGAAAGACGCGCCGTGAGCTTACATTGGATTTACCTCAGAAGAAGAAGAACGCGATTTGAAGACAAGAAAGATGTAAGGTAAGAAATTCTTACATATTAGTTTGTTATTGTTGCATAAATTTCACATTGCAGTTGAACTGTTGCTAGATATATGGTGAATATTATAATATTTAGACCCGTGTTTACTGTTACTGTGTTTGTGGATATCTGCTCAAACGTAGATATGTATATGGTAACCATAATGTTTCATATTTTGGAGCGCGATCGCGTTTGAAAAGCAAAACGCACCAAACGGATTCATGTTTTTACTATTATCTCATTTCATATCATCATAACGAATGGAAACATTTGAAGTAACATATGATAATCAATATATTTTTCTCTAGCTTAGTTGTTACTGAAATCTTTTGGAAGATTTATAGGCTGCTATAGGTTATTGTTATTATTATTTTATGCAGCACTGCGCATAGCCTATATGCCTACAAGGCACAACAAACTTGGTGTTCATTATATTATATATTGTTGGAAACATTTGTGTGTGTGTGTGTGTGTGTGTGTATTATGTGAATTTTAAAAAGCAATTTTAACCAGAAAAATCTAAAATGTATTCCCAAAATCGTGCAGGCCTTTCTCTTGATTTCAACATGTTTTGTTTTTTTTCTTTCAGGGCCCAGATGCCACTGAGTCCTGCTGACTTCAACATTCACATGAGTCTCTGTACATGAACATGGTAAAGAGAAAATCAAACACCTTGGAAATGAAAGGTATGTACAATGTTTTTAGGAATGGCACAAAGGTCTCTGTCTTTGGACCATTGTTTTCAATAAGTGCTTTTTTGTCATTTGTTTTGTATCTTTGGATTATGTTGTGTTGTAAATAAATCCAAACAATCAAAAAGCCATTCTTTTTTAAATCTCTCCTCATTCTTTGTGCAAGGTTCCTCATAATGATAGGGCCTGATAGGGCCATTAGGGGAGGGTCTTTGTCTTCCTCAGGTGTGAAAGCCATCAATATTAATGATGTGTTCACGCCTCCTCGCATAAAGCTTTCTTACACAAAACATGTCTTACAAATTTTAAATCGATATATTGTCTTATCTGAATGAGTTGTCCAGGATGATTTTCACATAGTTTTGGAGTAAATATTCTAGGCTACGTGATACAATTTTCAAAAGTCTTGTGAATAAATAATCAGTAAAATTATTTCTGTTACTTGTGACATTTTCATGACTAAAGTCTGATTACACTGTATTTAGCACAAACTCTGCTACAATAGTATATCAGCAGCATGTGTGTAAAAGTTTGTAGTTTTGAGATAATGACATTTATGCGTGGTTTGTGAGAAAAAAGTATTGTTTTGTAAAATAGTAAAATACAAGTATTGTCACTGAAATAAGGCCATGATGGGTTTCAGTGACAATACTTGTATTTTACTATACAAGTAGGATTTTACTATACATGTATTTTACTATTATACTATTTTACAATACAATACTTTTTTCTCACAAACCACGCATAAATGTCATTATCTCAAAACTACAAACTTTTACATACATGCTGCTGATATATTATTGTAGCAGAGTTTGTGCTAAATACAGTGTAATCAGACTTTAGCCATGAAAATGTCACAAGTAACAGAAATAAGCACAAATGTCAGAGCATGTCAGAACACGTCCAGGGCCAGAAAACACCTCAGACCCCAGAGGGTTAATAAAACATCATTTAGATGAAATATGATATCACTAAAAAATGAATGTATGCCGTCTCTGTGCTATCGTTCAAAAACCTCAGAAATTTCTCTGCCTGAAAGGACATTTATTCTTGTTATCTGTGATTATTTGCTGCAGAAGTTACCTTGAGGTGTTAGTCATTGACCTACAAGTAAGCATGTTTGCCTTATGTTTGTGTTTATAGAGATTGGTATTTAGTTATTTATAACTGTGTCACACACGCATGTCCAGACATGCCCTCAGCTGTTGTTTCTGTTAGTCTAGAGGCGGAATGTCTGTGTCATCAGTTGTGTGAAGATGTGGTTTCTTTGACTGAAACGGAAACATTCCATCCCAGTACAGGCTCTCTTCTTCTTTTGGCATTGACTACATGAACACCACTGGGTCTCGTATATACGTGCTGCCTGACTTTAGCTTCTGCCTCAGCTTCTTCTATCTCTCTAAGCTTGATTTTCCAGTACTCTGGTTCATAAAGGTATGGGTGAGCATAGAAATACATATCCTCCTCACTGTGAAAATCTTCTGACATGTTTTGTAAATTGCATCCTCAGATTTGTGTATATGCGTGAGCGGCTACTGACGGCTCTCGCGCACTCTCTGAACACTTTCCATATGGTGCACGTCTCATTGTATAATTATATGATACTTTTGTATCCTTTTTGTAAAGTTTAAAACTTGAGGCAGGACATTTTTCTACAATGTGATACCTTATTGGCCTTTATTGGATTGTATATTCCATGGTGAAATGTTACTGATGAGGATTTAGTATCCTTTGGCTGCCTTTATGTACCAATGAATGTTTATTATTGTATATATGCCCAGCTATTCTTGTTAATTACTATCATTTATGGTATTTCTTGTTTTCCAGACTAATGCCTCTACTGCCTGTAATTGATATCTACCTGTGACATACCTGTACCTCTGCGGCTTGTTCTTTTATCAATACATCATCTAAACCTGCTCAACTGTTTCCTCATCCTTTCATTTTTCCAGACAGTTTCGCACACAACACTGATTTATGAATTATACAGCGCTTGTAAGCTGCCACCAATTATATTAGCTTCTGTTTGCGGCTCAGAATGTTCTGGATAATTGCTGTGCAATGCATTGAAACATTGCACTGTTATTATTGATGCATTGTTTGATGTTATCAGGCGTACAGACTGCCACTGTCCGCATGCATAACAAACACATTGGCTTTGCGTTGTGTTAGTCAGGCAAAATAAAACAAAACGTATCCACTTTTTTCTTCAAACTAGCCATGTTTTCGCTGTCAATGACAAATCACAGCATTCAAAGACCGCTGATGTTCAGTAAACTGTAAGCTTGTGCTTGTCATCCAAGAACATGAGCTTTCCAGAGCCACAGTAAAAACTCTGCATACATAAAATTGACAAACAAACCATGAAGTCTCATAGGCACTGCATCTACGTTGAAGAGTTCTGTTCAGAGCTTCTGCAAGATGGCATTCAATGCTACCTCTCTCTTGTTGCTGCATCATACTTGTGCTGACCCAGACAGCATGGTAACATTGATTCAATGTTGAGTTTTGATCCAAACCATCATTTTGGTTGACATCAAAATTTCAATGTTTAAAGTGTGTTGGATCAGCATTGAAATTTTGATGAAAGGGAACAGCACACATGGTTGAAGACAGTGACACTGAACTAACAGTGAGTCTTAGTTCATGAGCACAAGATCTTGCAGGCATGTATCTGTGCAAAACACTACTGGGTGTTTCCCAATCAGTGGGGCGTTTCAGTTCATGATGGGCACTTTCAATGGTGTTACCTCAGTTGCTCTAATACACTGGGGATTGGTTTAGGGGTGGGCCCTCATGATTTTAGCAAGTCTATTGAAAAATGGTTGAAAAACACCAATTGCAGTTTGAAAATTGGCACTAAATGGTATACGCCCATTTTGGTTTTGCATGTGGGCTTCTCAGTAGTTAATTGATGCTTCCTTATTAGAGAGAAAACACAAGGTGCGTCCTATACGGAAGTCTTGTGTGTTTGACATGCATGAACTCTCTGAGTTTCAAACAATGGTGCATATAATGTTTTTCTGTTTTTAGCATGCTTTTTACTTGCATTTTATTTATTGTTACTAAATCTACTAACATACATTAATTTTCAAAGTAAGTAAAGTGTTGAAATAAATCGCACAGATAGCATGGGGACATTGTTACAATGTTGAGTTTTGATCCAAACCATAATTTTGGTTGAAATTGATATTTCAGTGTTTAAAGTGTGTTGGATCAGCATTGAAATTTTAATGAAAGCCAACAGCGCACATGGGTGGAGACAGTGACATTGAACTAACAGTGATTTGTAGTTTATGAGCACAAGATCATTCAGGCATGTATCTCTGCTGAACACTAGTGGGTGTTTCTCAGTGGGGCGTTTTCAACCGCTTTACCTGATTTGCTGTAATCCACTGGGGGCTTGGTTTAGGGGTGGGGTGGTTTAGCAAGTCTGTTGAAAAATGGTTGAAAAACATTTATTGTAGTTTGAAATTGGCCACTGATTTGGTAAACGCCCATTTTGGTTTTGCATGCGCACTTCTCAGTAGTCTAATGCTTCATCATTAGAGAGAAAACATAGGTGCATCCTATACAGAAGTGTTGTTTGTTGAAGCACCTGACATACATGACTTCTCTAGCACAGTTTCAAATGGTGCATCTACTGTACCTTATTTCTCTCTTCCTTTGTTTTGCGTGCTTATTTGCGTATGATTTGTATTGTTACTCACTGTAATTAGATGCATTAAAAAGTTATTAACTGTTTGAATAAAGCATCTATTTTTCTACATTCTTAAAAAATGCATATTGCTTTAGTAAAGTTTATTAGTAATTTCCTGACTAAAGTTCTAACGTCATTTACCAGATTTCTTGAAGAGCAGGAGACATGAACATGAACAAGAAAGTTACACTGCAAACATAGCCCATGTCTTGCATCCGTCAGTGCTTGCATGCAGAGCACATTGCTCCTTTAGGAGTGAAGGCAGATGAAGATGGACAATAAAAAATAAAAAAAAGAGAAGCACCCTCCTGATAATGCTGACATTGATTATACACTGAGTTGTTGTCGAAAGCATAATCACCTGACCTGGGACTTATCACTGCTTAATCAGGTAATCATTCATATTCCTGAATCTGTATTAAATTTGAGAAATGTAACTGATTTCCATTCAGTTTAGCTTGTTTCCACTGAAACACAATAACAAAAAACATCTTGTGTTTATTAAGAAAGTGACTGGCATGGCTTTTTTGTGATATTTAAAGAGATTAAGGTCTACATAAGGTGAATCTGCAGCTTTAAAGGGATAGTTCAGCCTGAAATGAAAATTATGTCATCATTTATTCACCCTCAAGTTGTTCCAAACCTGTATGAATTTCTTTCTTCTGCTGAACACAAAAGATGAGAGTGAAGAATGTTGGTAACCAGAAAGTTGACGGTGGCCGTTGATAACCTGTCTGTGCTGCTTTCCAGTCCACTTTTAGACACGCACTTGCGAACTTACCTAAGCACTTCCCCTCGGGGGAATCCCCGCCGCCATTTTGAAGTGTGTTCCACTTCGTGAAGTGGACGAGGGAAGTTTATATGGACAGACCCTCGTTCCCTCGATTTTGACCGAGGGAGCGAGTCTACTTCAAATGTACACTTCAGGCACCTATATGTCCCACAATGCAGTATGACTGTGACGTCACCACAAATCTCGTCTAATCACCACCACAACAAACAACTCTATGATATATTAATTATATATATATTTTTAATTTAAAACAACCCACACACACCTATACATTTGGATACTGCATTAAACAAATTCGTAAAGGGAAAAAAATTTAAATAATAAATCAACTCCACAGCTGATTCCAAGTGATCAAGGGCTTAGGACGTTCCAGTTCAGCCCATTGCAGTTTCCGCCAGCAGTGGGCACTCGTGCATCGTAAGCAATGATGTACATCCGAGTGAACAAGACGGAGGGAAGTTAGCGAGTTAAGGGCATGACAATTTTGGACTGGAACGCAGCCCTGGTTACCAACATTCTTCACTCTATCATCTTTTGTGTTCAGCAGAAGAAAGAAATGTTAAGAGTGAAGAATGTTGGCCACCGATAACACTGGAATGTTATCAATGGCCACCGTCAACTTTCTGGTTACCAACATTCTTTAAAATATCTTATTTTGTGTTCAACAGAAGAAAGAAACTCATACAGGTTTGGAACAACTTGAGGGTGAGTAAATGACAACAGAAATTTCATTTCGAGCTGAATTATCCCTTTAAAGAAATTTTCATTGAAAAAACCTAAGCTCTTTTATTCTACAAGATAAACTTGTTACTTAAATGCTATGCAGTTTCACAGAAAATGAACTGAGATATAGTTAATGGCTATAGCTCAGAGGTGTTTGTTCCTCTTCATGAAGAGTTTAGCTATAACACACCTGCCTGGAAGTGTTCATTGATCCTAATGACCTTGATTAGCTTGATTAGCTGCATCAGTTGTGTTTAATTAGGGCTGGAGATAAAATCGGACACCCCTGCCATAGTACTTTCTTTTGATATTGAAGCATTAATAGATTTTAGAAAAATAAATTAAATGAACAGAATTTAACAATACTATAATCGTAGTTAGAATATGTTGTGTTCAGTGACTTTTTTTAAAAGTGAATTATATTGTGTTTAGTATATTAACATTCTTGAATGTGGCAACTGAACTGACTTGTTCTTGAGTAACATCATGCTTTCTTTTTCAGATTTCAGAGAACCCAAAGGAAAAGAGGCAGTAGTCTGATGTAAGACAGATTTTTAAAAACCTGAACCGTTGGACCACCTGTAGTTATGACATCAGACTTCTGAAGACAATTTTATTTTTAAAGGTTGAAATGCTTTTGTCCTATTTCTCCCCCTTTCTTTTTTAAAGAATGATCTTTTAATATACTTTTGTCATTTATTGATTGAATAAATAAATTAACTCAACTGCTGGAAAGGTGTCATTTATATTTTAAAAGGTTTTTGCCAAATTTTGAAATGGTCAGGAATTTGTTGACTCACCATTGAAGTGTAGTTGAAATATTAAATGTTTCAACATTAACTTGGTACATCAGAGGGCAACATTGTTTGACATTCCTTTTCAGTTGTATTTTCAGTGTTTCAACAAACTGTATTTAGAATCAACATCACATTGTAACATTGATCAAACCATATTACCAAAGATTATTTCTGTTAATTTCAGAGTTGATTCAACAGCAGTGATGTAGATTCAACATCTTAGTGTAACGTTGATTCAATATTACCATTGATTTTTGTTAATTTCAGTATTGATTCAGCATCGGTGATGTAGAATCAATCATAGTGTAATGTTAATTCAGTAGCATTACCATTAATTTTTTTGTTCAACAGTTTCAACATTAACTGAGGATGCAAAAGTGATGTTGATAAAATATCACTTTGTAATGCTGAATCAATACTATTACCGTTGATTTTTGGTTGAAATCTGAACATTATTTCAACATTAACCGAGGGTGCAAGAGTGATGTTAAAGCAACATCACTTTCTAACATCATTTCAATGTAATCAGCGTTGATGCAGAGAACGCAAAAGCTTTGAAAAATATTTTTTCCTCCCATCCCATATTTTTTCCAACACCATGTCCCTTTAGGGGCTCCGTAGGTTCCTTAGGAAAACTGCCACCTTAAAAGCACAGCAGCCCCCTGGTAAGACTCAAGATTTTTAAGTAGTAATACAGAGTTGAGTGGCTCCTCACTTCTGTTGTGCAAAGTGTCAGGGGAAAATAAAGAGGATTCCTCAGTTGACAAATGCCACCTTAGCGTGAAATCTGCTGCCGATTAAAGTAATACCACCCTGACTGAAGATGCCAATGGGAAAAAAGGACATCTGTCAAGCTGACACTGCTGTAACAGTGGATATCAATAATGACGATCTTCAACTGCTATATGTCCAAAATGTGACTGCTTTCAGGAAGATCACGGCTACAACCTAGAGTCTCCGAGGGCGTTGAAATCAGTCCACAGAGCAAGTTTTAAAATAAAATACAGGAAAAGGCTTAGAAGCCAAAAGTCCAGGGGCCTGATGTATAAACGTTGCGTACACACAAAATGGGCATAGAAATATGCGTACGCATTTTTCCACGCACATATCGGGGATTTATAAAAAATAAACTTGGCGTAAATAAGTGCGCACCGTAAGGATGCTCTTGACCGTGCGTACGCACTCTTTTAGAAGAGTATGTGTTTTGGCGACACCAACTGGCCCAAATAGCAATAACTATTTAAAATGAAAAACTTCTAAATTATCCTATTACATCACCCAATAAATCAAATTGCATCAACCTGAATTATCATTATCAACATTCTTAACCAGGTGCAAATACTTTGAATTTACTAATTTTTTTTAATGAATGGGGTATAAAAAGGTATGTGCGTATATAACATATCATCATAATGGATGCTCTAGTGCTGTTAGAAGACCTTGCTAATGACGCTCTACGGAGGGAGTGTGTTTTCAGAGACCGTGAAGATTTCCTTGCTCATGATGATGATTGGCTCATGAGCCGATTTCGATTCCCAAGAGCCATCCTCTTGGAATTGTGTTCTGAATTACGGCCAGTATTGGAAAGACCCTCGCGGAGAAACCACGCGCTGTGTGTTCCTGTACAAGTATTGACCACATTAGGCCACTTGGCCACTGATACTTTCCAGCGAGAGTTGGCAGACCGATCGGGTATGTCGCAGTCATCCCTGAGCCGTGTCATGCCATATGTATGGGATGCCATAGTGGGGATGGCACCCCGATACATCCGTTTTCCTTACACGCAAGCTGAACAGGCCAACATCAAAATGCAATTTGCAGCAATCGCCGGTTTTCCCAATGTAATCGGTGCTATTGACTGCACTCATGTTGCAATAAAGGCACCATCTGAGAATGAATTTGCTTTTGTTAACCGAAAACATTTTCATTCTTTGAACGTGCAGATCATATGTGATGCGCATATGTCTCTGACAAATGTAGTTGCGAGATGGCCTGGGTCAACTCATGATTCCTACATTTTGTCCAACAGCAGTGTAGGGAACAGACTGCAAACAGGAGCTGTGCGTGATGGATGGCTTCTTGGTAAGTCGGCAGGAATGCGCATGTAATTGTAATTGAGTAATAATGCAAATGTGTTTAAAGCATACCTTTTAAAATGTTTTTTCTTTTAGCTATAATTATAATCTCCAATGATAAACAAACCCCCACTTATTTTAATATTTTTTTAAAGCAAAATTTCACATTAATCAATGCAAATTTTCAGGAAACAAAACATGTTTTATAGCATTTAAAAATTAAGTCAAATGTTATATTGAATCAATATTGCCCTGGAAAAAACAAAAAGCTATCTGTAGGCTATTTTACAAGCATGTACTTTCTTTAAAGTATTCTTATAATATTGTTTATAATTGTTACCTCTGCCTAGCACTTTAAATGTTATATTAATTGTCCCATTGTATTTACATTCATTGTTTTGTTATATTTTCTTTAAAAAAAAATTGTTAATGTTTTACCTCTCAGGAGACAGTGGTTATCCCCTTAGAACGTGGCTGCTAACTCCACTAACTAGACCCCAAACCGAACAAGAACGGCGTTATAACGAGAAGCATTGCCGGACGCGTTCAGTGGTCGAACGCACTATTGGTCTGCTAAAAGGACGCTGGAGGTGCTTGGATAGGTCTGGTGGCACAGTATTGTACAGCCCTACAAAGGTTTGCCGCATTGTGGTGGCTTGCGTAGTGTTGCACAACATTGCTCAAAAGAATGGTATACCTGTTCCATCGAACGCCCATACTGAAGATAATGAACCTGACCCTGGCCCTCCTAATGCAGTGCATAATGCTATGGCAATACAGCGGCGTATAAATGTAATAAATGGAATGTAAAAAGGCAAGTGAATTCAAACTTTTTATTTTTTCACAAGTTCTTTAAGTGAACCACTTATTTCTGACAAAATTGTTTTTATTTCTTTCAGTTCGGAACACACCGCATTAACAGCATGAACCATGTGAGACGTTGGGTCTGCAGTGGTTCCCAAACTTTTTGAAAGCATGGCACCCCTTTGTAGTGTTTTTTTTCCCACGGCACCCTAACCCAATTAAACTAAACGAACATATGTACATACATATATACAATTATATCCAGATGAGCAAACAACCAATGAAGCATAAACAGCAGCATGAATTTATTATGAATGCATTACAACAGACATAATATGAGGCGAAACAACCCCTTCAGATGAATCATCAGTCCATTAATAACTGGACACACGTCAACAGACTGATTTTAACCAATAAGGCTACTGTATGTGAGAATCATTGGAATAAAACAGATTTAAAGATACTTAACTCTTTAAATAATAATAAACTCCAAATATTTTTGCATATGTTGGTGTTTTGATATGATTTTAAAATATGCTGTAAACAGGGTTAGCCTATTATAGTTTTGCATTTTTCATTAGTTTTTATTTTTATTTCGTTTTGACTTTTTGTTTTCAAATTCAGTTTAGTTTTAATTAGTTTTTAAAGTGGGTTTGCTAGTTTAGTTTAGTTTTTATTTTTTGAAAATGCTTAGTTTTCGTTTAGTTTTTATTAGTTTTAGTGTTAGTTTTAGTCTTTTTTTTTTTGTAATTTGGGTTATTTGTCAGGGGCAAGATTCAAAAAGACATAATGACATAACATTATTTAATATTTGAATCACAGCTTATATAGTGTTTTGACATCGACAACCACAACCAAAAAGTGCATTTTTCCTCAAACTTGCGACTAGTTAACTTTCTAAAGAAGGCGCAATCGCTTCTCGGGTCAACAATAACACACTGACAAAATTATATTCAGAATTTAAAATATTTTTATACCACTTTTTAATGTGTGATTATGTAAAGGTGTTCACGAGATAGAGAGACCAACCTTTCGCGAACTTGCTTGAGACACGGTATGCACGGAGGGGAGGAGCTGTGTGTGTGTGTGTGTGTGTGTGTGCGCGTGCGCATGTGAGAGACGCATGAGTGACAGAGAGAGCAGGGAAAGGAGATGCAGCTGAATGAATACGCTGCGTTTTTTAAATAGCGTTTTTTCCCACCTAGTTTTCGTTTTTTCGTTCGTTTTCGTTAACGATTATAACCTTGGCTGTAAAAGGTTATTATATGGTACGATAGTTATTTTAGGCTGTTTAAATTGGAAAATAAAGCTGAGATTCTGTGGCACCCCTAGCCAGTTGTCACGGCACCCACTTTGGGAACCACTGGGTCTGCATGACTTCTTCCGTCAGTACACGCCTTGAGTTACCAGCGCTCGGTGGTGGCACAAAGGATGATGATGATGATGATGATGATGATGATGATGATGCACTGGATTGCGCACAGGATGGGGTTGCTTGGGCATTTGATGATGGCGGCACACTGGACGTTGGTGGAGGCACACAAGATGCCGGTGGTGGCACACAGGATGGTGGTGGAGGCACACAAGATGCCGGTGGTGGCACACAGGATGGCGGTGGTGGCACGTAGGATCTAAGCCTACATCCCTTGTCTACCCCACTTGGACCACTCACCGGGCTTGAAGGCATTCCAGGATTAACTGTTCCTTTAATCATTAAAAAACGTTTAATTAAATAAAGGTTGTATTGCATATCTGTAAATGTGTGAAATAAAATGTGCACTTGATGACTTGCTTTTGTCTTTTTAAGTTACATTTTTAGCATATGAATAAACAGGAAAATCGACTATTTTAATAAACGTATATATCTTAAGGGCAGCTGCATCTATTGCTAGATTTGTCACTTGGATATTTTAGGACTTTCCACTTCCACGGAATTTGAATTGGTTGATTTAAATTATACACAATAAAAAAGCAGAATTTTAAACAGACAAAAACTTATATAATGTGTAGATAAATCAATTACTTACCATCGTCACCGCAAATCACATCCGTATCACCTTGGAATTCTGGAAGAACTCCACTTAATCCTGTTTCCCCTATAATCGCACCCACCCTTGCATCAAAGGCTGAGAGGTCAGTGATTCCTTGACCACCACCAGTTGTTACGACACTGCGCCTGTGTGCACATAATCACAGGGAGATCATACATATTCAAAATAGGCGGTCTTAACCTCCAAATATGGTTATTTCGGGAGGAGATTGGGGTAAGCTATAAGCACGTGCACCTGCGCACAATATTCAGATAATTGTGATTTATAAAGTGAACCTTGCGCAGGTTCTGGCGTACGTACGGTTTTATAAATCTGAAAACTTTTGTGCGTACGCAAATTCTGCCTTATGTGCGTACGCACACTTTAAGGATGAAATCTACGCAAAGTTTTATACATGAGGCCCCAGGTGTGTAAAGAAATAAGTTTGCACTTTAAAGGGTGTTTTTCACCAAAGAAGCCTCACTCACAACATGTCACAACTCCTTTTGAAACTGGTTCAACTAGTTTTCTGAAAGAGTTGTTTTAACAGGTTTGAGTTCTGAAGAAAACTCCCCCCTCCACAGTCCTTTATCACTTTAAAAATAACTTCTGCTCAAGACAGTTCAAGGTTCAGTGGAGGAACAATCGTCATTATTCATGGTTAGTAAATACTACTTTATAAAATACTGATATAGATTTAGATTTAAAAGTGTCACTGTATGGATTCACATTGATCTAAACATTGATCTAAACTTAATATACAGCATTGATACATTGTTTATACAGAACTTTACAGATTTAAACAACACAGCTTTCTGCAGCCTTATTTGTCTCTGTATCTCTCTTCATAAATAGCCTCATTCATCTCACAACATTTATTTCTCATTTAGATTAGGAGATTTTTTTTCAAAGATTTTTAACTACATGATTGTCGTGGCCAAAATAATAATTAAAATATATTGCGATATCTAAAATAATAATAATGCTATCAGTCAAAGTAACCTTTTATTTATTTTTTGGCTAATGAATCACACAATTGCATACAAAGGGAAATGCTAACCATTTTTAGTTTAGCCACTAGCAGGGCTGCCAACTTTTGAGTTTAGCTTGGTGTGAAAATGGAGCGCCAAAACTGTAATAAAATTGACAGAATTTGAAAGCTGAGACTCTGTTTCATATCATAGTAACCAGTTCGGTCTTGTCTGTTGATATCAGTGTATTGTAAAAAGCGCTATATAAATAAAGGTGACTTGATATGCATCAGTGGAAATTATGCTACATTGCATTGCATTAAAAATACAAAACTGATATGCACATCCCAAACACCCAGATTGGGCTCAGATTGCACCTGATGAAGACCTGATGGTCGAAACGTTGTGCTTTTAATAAATTTATCTTGAGTAGCATGCAGTGTGCGGACTTCACATTGCATTGCATTCACATTCCTGTCAAAAGTATTCTCTATAAGGAATGAGGATTGTGCAGCATGAGATATACATTCGATTTTAAACATTAACATGTTTCTCTATCTTGTTGGGATAATGTAAGTTCCTTTGGACCGCATATAAATGCCCAACCTTTGTGTGCTGGAAATGAAGACCACCTCTCCAGTAAATTGTCTTTCTTTTCTGTCTTGACATATAATAATAAATAAGAGATCTCATGGCAAAATAACTGGTGTTTGCTTCCGTGATTCAGGGAGAAAAGCTTAATTACAGGTCTAGTGCCAGGGCCATTTTTGATTTAGTCTTAGTCTTCATCTTCAGACAAAAATGCTTATTGGTCTTAGTCACATTTTATTAATTTTGTCTTTAATAGTTTTAGTCTAGTTTTAGTTGACGAAAGGTCATTGCAGTTTTTGTCAACTTTTAGTCATTACTTTTAGTCAAACTGCAGTTAGCGACATTAATTTTGGTAGCTATTTATATGTAGTCTTTAGACAAAAAATGTCATTATAAGTTTTCTCTCTAGGCCAATTCAATTAAGCTTATGAGAAATTTAAATTGAGGTAACAGGCTGTATTGACATTGCACTCTTTAGCAGTAGCACTTGTGCAATTCTACATACCCCTTTTCCTTAGTTCAGTGGTTCAGTGGTTTTTAGAGCGCCGTACCCCCTCTCTTCCACTTAGACTGCAGTCACACCTTTTCCATTAAGGGACAATATTTGCCCCCTTTAATTGATTTTTCAAGTTAATTTTTTACCTTTATAAGTACCTTTATAAAATAAATAATGCTTTAAATTAAACAATGTTCAATAAATATGCAATGATGGTAAAAACGAAGTGATACTTTTAAAAATGAAATTAAAATCGGCAGTAGGTGGCGGTAAGTCACTGTCTTTATGAGTGAGTCATGGAGTCATTCATTCATTCAGTAACAAAGCAAGTTGCTATATTTATGAACGGGTCATTGAATCTCACGATTCGTTCAAAGCCACAGATTTGTTCACGAATCACCGCTGTGTGCTGAAGTTCTGCTGTGGCTTTCGTTGCAAAATAGAGCAATAACCCTATTGACAATACTGTTTTAAATGTAGTACATCACTTAATGTTACCCTTCTGTTTGTTGAACTGTTGTATAAAATCAATGTCACATTTGAAATCGTGTGGATATTCAGGAAACATTGCATTCTTGCTCGTATAATATGATCAACATTAAAAACACTGCTGGATATCAGCCTGCATTTTGATCGCAGATTTAGTCGCACAGATAGCGCAAGCGGTTCGTGGCAGAGCACGGACCGACTGAATGGCACTTTAATTTAAGTACAAAATCTCAAATGAAGATCGCTGAACTCCAGCTTCTTCAGCAGTGTAGCGCGCGCATGGATGCCAGATACTATTGAAAAGGCCGGGTAGAAAGCGTGTTATTTTAACAGAAAAGCTCTGACTGGGGGTTTAATTAATAAAATCTGGCAACCAGAACGCTCGTAAAAACAGTCAATGTGTTGTCGTCTCCTTTATTTGACACAAACAAGTGGTTTTGGTCAAGTTTAAAAAAAAATGTAAACACATTTCAGTCTTGTCTTTTTTATTCTGTTGATATAGTCACAGTTATCGTTTAATGACGTGGGTGTCGTCTCTCATCGTCTTGTCTTAGTCAGGGAAAAAAAGGTTGTCAACAAACATTGTTTTCGTTAACGAAATTAACACTGGTTCTTACACTTACTCACGTTAGACAACCATATTCTCACGCAGTTTTAGTAAAAACTCTAGTTGCTGCGTTTTGGACGAACTGGACTTTATTATGCGTGCAGGGCAACCACCCAGTAGAGCATTACAATAATCTAGCCTTCAGGTCATGAACTAAATGTTCCGCATTTTTCATTGAAAGCATCTGTCGTAATTTAGATATATTTTTAAGATGTAAGAATGTGGTTTTACAGATGCTAGAAACGTGGCTTCCAAGTGAAAGATTGGTATCAAAGAGCACACCCAGGTTCCTAACCAACGACGAATACTTCAAGTATAGACCGTATTTTGGGTTAATACGTGCAGAGGTTTTTTGCCCAATAATTAGAAACTCTGTTTTTGTTAATTTTGTGAGTTGGTAAGTTTCATTTGAGTATCATCAGCATAACAGTGAAAACTAACGCCATGCTTCCTAATGATATCTCCCAAGGGTAGCATGTACAGAGTGAACAGCAACGGTCCTAGTACCGAGCTTTGCTGTACTCCATACTGAACTTGTAATCGATATGTGGTTAAAAATAACTCCTCTCACTCCTCTCCATGTCCTTAGCATGTGATCCTCACACACACTTGCTGTGCGGACATATGAATGTTTTTAAAAATGTTATAGCCATGAATAAAGGCTTTTATTTGTTCTAAATTCTCGAGTGCCTTAGCCTTATATGATTTTTGCAAGTTGAACTATCCCGCATCAAAGAGCACCGAGACTTTATACCCCACCAGCTCTCTTTGCATCTGGGGTTCAATAACATTTTTGTCTTCACTAGTGATGGGCGCCTTTGAAGCACTATTTTGTGAAGCTTTGAAACCTTTGCGAATTGTAAGTCACATGATTTTAGTAAACAAGGTATTGTTACATCACAACTGTTCCCAAATGTTTCGGAAATTTCAATGGTTCGCTGTAGGGGCCGATCTCAGTGAACCAGTGTTTATGGTTTTTACCTGATCTGGGATCAGTTTTATAAATTTGTAGACATTTTTAATGAGATTATGTATTTTGTAATTTGGTGATAGACAGCCAGCATTCAACAATCTGGGCTATGTTTCCTGTACAATGACATAACTCGCTGCTACAGTAGCGTAGTATGATGCATCGTCGAAGAAATCAACTAACTAGTTACGACTATTTCCTGAAACTGTATCAAATTTGTAGTTCAACCACGTTAGTTATAGTTAATGATGTCATGCTGGTAGTTGAGTAATAACTTAAATTAGTATTTATTTGAAATGAAAGATATTGTATTGAATGTCAGCTTGCTTATTTTGCTCAAGATAAGGATTTATTAAGTCCACATTTTATAAAAACAAGAAACTATGCTTCTAACCACAGGTGGAGAGCTGTAATTCCAACCACACAACTTTGCGACACTGTTTGCGAATGTTCGTTGGAGCTATGTTTCGGCAAACACAGACTCGTTGAACTACGCTAATAACGAAGAAACTTGTGACCATAGTGCTTTTGTGAAACGCATTGAATGATTTGTTCAATCTGAATGGTGCAACCAAACTGACAATTCTAGTATCAAAATGATAAACCTGCCAGACAACTTGTTTAGAGTAAGAGTAACAGTACTAGAGAATAGAATTGCTTAATGAGACAACAAATGGCAAAAGTGTTAAAGGGAAAGGGGAAAAAACAGGCAATGTGAGGTGGTAGAGTAGATTTTCACAATGACTTTTGGAAATTCCAGTTGTACTAAATTACAGGGTGAAACTTGTGTTAAATGCACAATTTTGAACCATTGACAAAATCAAATCTTTACAGACGTGTCTTTAATGTGGTTGATTATTCCTGAGACAACAAACTGCTGTTCACGAGCAGTATATGTCACTACAGAAATTATTCTCATTAACATTATAGTTCATGGCATTTGACTGCAACAGTACTGATTCTAGCTATCAGTTTGCTCTTAATGTGAAATCTGGAGGGAATAAGTGAATTCTTCCTGGTGTCTTGAAGGGAAGAATGTAGTGAGCAAGTCTAAGCCAGATTTGTGAATTTTCCAGATGTGACAAAACTCTTCAAACAATGAGAAATCGAAACACTCGTTGTTCTAATGACACACTAACAAAACTCATCTATTCTTTTGTAAGTGATTTTAAAGCAGATGCTATTTAGCTTATTTATTACTGGCAATGCGAGTAATGTCAGAAGATAGGATTATGTGAAACATATTTTCATCATAACACAGCCCTTACAAAAAAAAAAAACTTCTTTTAAACTAAAAATAAGAAAGTATACTTTCAGTCTACATTTTATATACTTCTCAGAAATATACTTAATGTACTTCTAAGAAATATACTTAAAATTACACTTAAGTGTACTTGACTTATACTGAGGGAAAAGTCCAAGTATATCTGGCCTGTACTTGTACTCAATCTTTTGACCGAGATATGCTTAAAAGTATAATTAAGTATTAAAAGTATACTTGGCTTGTAGTTGTGTTAACTCTTTTGATCGAGTAGCGTATTAAATATACTTTTTTAAAATAGTTTTTCATATACAGTCTTATGAAACTTACATTTTTGAAAATATTGATTAGAATATTGATATAAAACAGATGTGTTTCTAATTCTGCATATCTGAATTTTTGTTTAGGCTAGTCCACTGGTAGTGTACATAGGAATTTACTTTAATTCTACTTTACTCTTTCCCCACCATTTACTGAATTTTTCAGCTATCCATGTTTTCACCGTTATACGGTAGGGGGCGCTATGACACATCTTCTAGTACAGAATCTCCAGATCAAAACACAGGAGAAGAAGAAGCTGAAACAAGCGATAGAAGATTGCTCACGCAAATGTAAAATAACGTGACCATCAAACATTAAAAAGCATGTAAATCAAAACTGCTTAATATTACCAAATGAAATGTCGAACCCATGAAGAGAAAACGACTGTGAAGCTTTGGGGGTGTTGGACTCGATCTACTCCATCTGTGTTTTGATCATCGTTCTCAATCTGATCAAGGCGTATTGACAAAAATGTGATTTTCTCAACTTTTGTTTAAAATGTTGCCTTTCTTTATGAAACTTACCAACATTCAAGTGTTGATAAAAAAATTTTTAATTATCAAATACTGAGTAACAAAAATGCTTGCATTGTGTTCCCTTTCTAACCAAATGTTATTGTTTGATTGTAATCATAATGCAAAACCTGATACTTATCTAATAAAAATATATAAACCTTGACACACAGGGCCCTATTTTAATGATCTGAAACGCAAGTATCAAGCGCGAAACGCAAGTAACTTTGTGGGCGGGTCTTGGGCGCTGTTGCTATTATACCGGCGGGATAAATGACTCTTGCGCCCGACGCAAATCTAAAATGGGTTGGCGTGAAGTAGCTTCATTATTCATAGGTGTGGTTTGGGCGTAACATGAAATAAACCAATCAGAGCGACATCTCACATTCCCTTTAAGAGCAGGCGCGCATGGCGGTTTGCTATTATAACGGCGGATTTGCCAGGCAGGCACACGCCAACAGCGGTTCACAGCTGAGGAGACCGACGTTCTCGTCAGGGCCGTAAAAGACAGAGAAGTGACACTGGGGATGGGAGAAACCCACCCATTATGGCCAAGCATGCGCCCTTAAAATAGCATATGAATATCATGCGCAACGCGCCACTGACTTTAGACTAGGTTTTTCCTGGTCAGTGGCGGAATTGTTTTCTAAACCTGCAAAATAGCACCAAGGAACGTTTGCGCTGGAACACACCTCCTCTTTGCGCTGAACCGCCCCCGGGAGCGCAAGTTTATTTCCTAACTTACCAACGTGCGTCTGTGGAGGGAAAAGTCTGCTGTGCGCGGGTGCAAAATAGGAATGATACATGTGTCGGTGTACAAAGTCAATTGCGCTGGGTGCAAGATAGGGCCCACAGTCTTTTAGAATGTCTAAATATATATCTAAATAAATAAAAAACTAATAAAATGGAGAAATTATGTGTAAAAAAAACAATGGGAATCAAAAAGCCTCTCTATGTATTTATATAGGGAGCTATAGCCTACAGGTGGTTACACGACATTACATACGTTTTTTATTTTTTAACTCCTCACTTAAAAAAAAAAAGATTTTAAAGGCCTGCACTCTATTTTCTACTTAAAATGTTGCATTTATTAAAAATAATAATAATAATTCTAATGGAAGAAAATGCTCATAAAAATTATATAATTATTACATAGTACCATAGAATCCTTTCAAAATTCTAAATAATAATCAAAAAAATATTATTGACCAAAAATATATTACATTTTAAGGCTTTGGTCACTTTTGACCATGAAGGAGCCAAGTGTGACCCCTAAACGAAGAGGACCAGAGGGTTAACAGATTTGTTTGGATGAGAGTCCTGGGGTGCGTTTCCCGAAAGCATCGTTGGCCAACTATGGTCGCAAGTTCATCGCAATGTCCATTGAACTCTATTGGTAACGAGGGAACTTGCGACCATAGTTGGCTAACGATGCTTTCGGGAAACGCACCCCAGATCCGATTACAGCTTCATTTTATAATCCAAATAACATTTGAGCACTCACGTCCAAATGTTAAAAGTGAAACTACTTCAGATCTTTTTCTTCTTGTCTTGCAGCTGTGAATCTGTAAAGGACGATGGCGTCGGTTGAAGAGCTGCTAAAGAACTCACTGATGGACCTTGGAAAAGATCATCTGAAGGAGTTTAAATGGCACTTAAAGAATGACAAGCTTATATATAAGTCTGAAATGGAGAATGCAGATATCTTAGACATAGTGGATAAGATGATATCACGTTTTGGGCCAGAAGAAGCTGTGAAGATCACAGTGGAGATCCTGAGGAAGATAAACCAGAATAATCTGGCTGAGCAGCTGGAGAACAATCACAAGCAAGGTAACATTTAATTCACAGTGACTGTAATGTGACTGACTGACTTTGCTCTGTTGATGTGTTTGTGTGGTCTATGTTTCCCAGTGAGTGATCCTCTCTCTCACACACACTCAAGTCAGGCTGAAGGCAATATAAAGACGTCTGCTGCGGTTGGAGCTCATTCAGAAGAGATCAGGGGTAAATAACAATCACTGCCTGTACATGGAAATGAGAAAATATAACAGCAAGCAACAATTACAGGGCCAAGAAGAACAGCAGCAGATCTTATACAAGTAAATTTATTAGAACAGACTGTGTAGTCATTTTTTATGAATGGTTAAATGGTTTACAAGCAACATCTACATATAAAGGGTCATTGCAATAACCCCAACCTAACCCTAATACAGTCTTATTTATTGTTTGGTGTGCTAGATGTCAATGGTTTGATCAAAAAGCTTTTAATTATTTTGGTCAGCATGGCCTTAAGTTGATCTGAGTCCAATAGTGACAATCCAAGGAATGCTCTGGAAGGATTTAGAAATTAATCAGAAGTTATTAAGAATATTTTTAATTTAAACCAATTGCATTCGAGTCAGTGTTAGTCAATGCATTGTCATCACCATTTATGTTGTCAACTTCAGCATAATCAGTGTAAGATGTGCATGTAAACACTATTGCAGTAAGAGTGATTAATTTGAATATAGTAGAAGCATGATTTTATGAAAAACACAATCACTTACTTTTTGCTGTATTTTCCCTATTTCTTAAAGGATCAACTGCAGACGATAGAGAAGCTACTCTTCATGATTACACAGAGACCAGCCTCACACTGAAGGACATATTAAAACAGGACTACGAGCAGATATTGGTTGGTAATTCAGAGACGGGTCATCAGGAATACCTGAATGACATCTACACTGATTTATATGTGGTGGGGAATGAGACTGGAGGAAGAGTGAACGACCATGAGGTGAGACAGATCGAATCAAATCACAACCAATTGACTGCCAAGGAGAAGCCAATCAAGTGTAATGACATGTTTAAAGTCCAGTGTGACACGGGTCGACGAAACAGAAAAGTGCTGACAATGGGAATCGCAGGAGTGGGAAAAACTGTCTCTGTCAATAAATTCATCTTTGACTGGGCTGAAGGAACAGAAAATCAGGATATAGTCTTCATATTTCCACTTCCATTCCGTAGATTGAATTCGATTAAAGAAGAGTACAGTCTCATGGGACTGCTCAACAAATACTTCTTTAGTAGTCCTGAAGAATTGCCCTCTCTTCCTCAAGGTGATGGTAAAGTTATGTTCATCTTTGATGGGCTGGATGAATGTCGCTTTACTTTGAACTTTAAAGAAGATGACACATTTACAAATGTAAATGAAAAAACAACAGTGAGTAAGATAATAATAAACCTTATCAAGAGACATCTGGTTCCCTCTGCTCTCATCTGGATCACATCCAGACCAGCAGCAGCCAGTCTGATACCCCGTCACTACATTAATCAGGTGACAGAGGTGCGAGGATTTAATGATGAGCAGAAAGAGCAATACTTCAAAAATAACAGCAGTCCTGAGGTTGCTGGAAATCTCATCAGTCACATCAAGAAATCCAGGAGTCTGTACATCATGTGCCATATTCCTGTCTTCTGCTGGATCTCTCTCACTGTTCTTCAGCCTCTACTGGCTCGAGAGAGTAATGACAAAACTCCCACAACTCTCACAGGGATGTACACAAGCTTCTTAATTTCTCAGCAGCAACAGATGGAAGAAAAATACTGTGATGACTCTGAACCTAAAGCCAATGCAGAGTCTTTTGATCAGATTATTCTGAAGCTTGGGAAACTGGCCTTTCAACAGCTGGAGAAAGGAAACCTGATTTTCTACAAAGAAGATCTTGAGGAATGTGGACTAGATGTCAGAAAAGGGTCGTTGTACTCTGGGTTATGCACTCGAATGTTTCAGGAGGAAAAGGTTTCAACAAGAAACATTTACAGCTTCGTACATCTCAGCATGCAGGAATTCCTTGCTGCTCTTTATGTGTTTATGATGGGCAAAGATGAGAAAGCTGACCTATTTCTTCAATCCTGGAGAGAAAAACTGACATGGAAACTGTCCAAAAAGCCACTGCTTCAGCTTCATAAGGCTGCAGTCAAGAAAGCTTTACAGAGTGAGAATGGACACCTGGACCTTTTCCTCCGGTTCCTCCTGGGTCTGGAGTCCAATCAGAGTGACCTGAAGGGACTACTGCCAGGACTGGAACTCAGAACAGAGAACATGAAAAACACAGTTAACTATATCAAAAAGAAAATAGAGAAGGAGAAATCAGTAGAGAAGACCATCAATCTCTTCCACTGTCTGAGTGAACTGAAAGATGACTTTGTGGAGGAAATCCAGAAGAATCTGAGCTCAGGAAATCTTTCAGCACATAATCTCTCCTCTGCTCAATGGTCTGGTCTGGTGTTTGTGCTCCTGATGTCAGAAGAGACTCAAGAGATGTTTGAAATGCAGAAATACAGAAGATCTGATGAGGCACTGATGACACTGCTGCCAGTGATCAGAAACACCAGAAGAGCACTGTAAGAGTCTCCTTTACATTCATTTAAAAACACTGTTAGTCTTTTGTAATAGCCTTTATTTTAAATGGGTGACTTGCTGGCCTAGACTGTTCAGAAAAATAAATAAATGTAATTTATGTGATGATATAAATGCTGGTTTGATGTTTTATGAAGAGAGAATTGTTTTAGCTTTATTGATGTTTGTTTTGTTCTCTACACAGGCTACAGTACTGTAATCTCACTTTTCAGTCCTGTGAACGTTTGTCTTCAGTTTTGCAATCCTCAAACTCCTTTCTGAGAGAGCTGGACGTGAGTAACAATGATCTGCAGGATTCTGGAGTGAAGCTTCTTTCTGATGGACTGAAGAGTCCAAACTGTCAGCTGGAGATACTGAGGTGAATGGTTTTAAAATAATTAACTATGCTATAATCAGAGGCTGACTTAAGTCCCTTAACCAATAAGTGAGGTAAGCGGCCGCTTAGCACCCCCAAGAGACATAACAACATTTGCAGGAATGTGTTTTTTTTCCCCATATTTATACAGAAGTATGAACCATATGGACTGCACAAGTCTGGGAAAAATATTGCTTGGGGTGGGGGGGACAGGAATTGACTATAAAGTTTGAATTTGCAAAATGACTTATGCTTCTATTTCATACATGGATTGCTTCTGACAGCACTGAACAAGCTAGCAGCGCCATCTAGTGGCTGTGAATGCTTAGCATCTCAGCCGGGTTTCAAAATTAACACCACACACCAAATGGCGATTAACTTGAAACAGTGTTACTTATCAGTTGGCTGGGATTTTTTTTCATGAATTCTAACAATGCATGGTTGAAAGAACAGGACAAGAACAAATTGTGAATGTTGTGATGTAATTGTATATATATAAATTCTGACTGTAAGGACCAAGGTTAGAGCTAGGCTGTGAGGGCTGAATGTAGAAGGCTAATGATAAAGTAATTCCAAAACTGTAACTCCAATTTTTTTCCAAGGAGTCAATACAAAAAGCCAAGAGGGTGAGTGTTTCCCAAAAAGGTAAATTAAAAAACATCTAAAAATGTCAACAAAAAAATAAAAAAAGCAAATGTCAAAAAATCAAACAGAGCAAATAAATCCAAAGAAAATCACAAGAGTAATTTATCAAAGACTGAAGAGGTTGATAAAGCTCAAAATATATATATAAAAAAAAAAAATTGGAACAGAGCTACTTACTACTCGCAGGAAACGACGCACAAGTAAGAACACTAACACATGATATGATGGTGGGAAAATAAAAGGAAACACGAGGGCCTTTAGTGGCCAAAACTACTAAATAAACCTAACACTGACATGCTCTGTGTTTCAGAGTGAAGCATGGCACTGTATTCATTTACACACAAGCAACTCATGATCCTGTGTTTTCAGTGTTTCAGAGCGACTCAGTTCACAGTAAATCAGTGGTCTCAAACTGAGCTCCTGGAGGGTCACTGCCCTGCAGAGTTTAGATCCACCCAGCTCCAAAACACCTGCCTGGAAGTTTTTAGTAATACAGGGGCCCGTTCTTCGTACATCGCTAACTCAGTTAGCTGGATTTGATTGTTGACGATTTGGCATGATCTTGGATTGTTTGGTTCTTCGAAGTTCATCCTGGACTTGCTGTCATAGCAACAGGTGCTATTTATACTGCAACAGTGATACTTATTTGTATGACTGTTAATGTTTCTTATCTAAATGTAGATTATATATTTTCAATTCAAAACAATAAAATAAAATATAAAAAACAGAATAGTCCATTGAAATTACTGCTAACAGTTAAAAATAAGAAATACCTAATGAAAGGCTGAAATAGGTATAAATATTTCTATAATAAAGTCCGAGGCCATGGCTCTTAGTCGGAAAAGGGTGGCTTGCCTGCTTCAGTTTGGTGGAGAGTTCCTGCCTCAAGTGGAGGAGTTCAAGTATCTTGGGGTCTTGTTCACGAATGAGGGAAGAATGGAACGGGAGATTGACAGATGGATCGGTGCAGCTTCTGCAGTAACGCGGTCGATGTACCGGTCTGTCGTGGTGAAGGAGCTAAGCTGCAAGGAAAATCTTGATTTACCGGTTGTGGCAAGGGGGGCATGGTTCTGCAAGGTCTGTAACGGGAGAGAGAGAGAAAGGAGACGAGCGGTGCGTAAGTAGGTCAAGTGCAAAAGACGAACACCTGTGTCTTGTTGCAGTAATTGGCGTGGAGAGACCTGATAAAAGCCGCTGTGGAGTGAGAGAGAGAAGGACTGAGGACTCGTACGCCATCATCAAGTGGAAAGAGTGGCCGACAACATTGTGGAATGAGTCTGAGCTGATCAAGTGGAAATAGTTGAGCACAAGCTGTGGAAAGAGTATTAATGTGAGACTGTTTTTGGTGCTGTAGCGAGGCTATGGTGAATGCGCTGTGTGCACGCCTTTTGTTTTGTTTATTGTTTTGAGTTTTCACAATAAAACGTACGAGTCCCAGTCACGCCGACTCTGTCTTCTTCCTTCCAAACACTGAACCTCATCACACCAGTCGATCTACTTTCCTACTCTCACCTGTGGTCATGAGCTGTGGGTTATCACCTAAAGGACAAGATCCCGGATACAGGCGGCTGAAATAAGCTTTCTCCGCAGGGTGGCTGGGCGCTCCCTTAGAGATAGGGTGAGGAGCTCGGTCACTCGGGAGGAGCTCAGAGTAGAGCCGCTGCTCCTCCTCATCGAGAGGAGCCAGCTGAGGTGGCTCGGGCATCTGTTCCGGATGCCTTCCCGGGGAGGGATTATGTCTCCCGGCTGGCCTGGGAACGCCTCGGTATTCCCCCGGAAGAGTCTAGGGAGAGGGAAGTCTGGGCTTCTTTGCCTAGACTGCTGCCCGCCCCCCCTGGATAAGCGGAAGAAGATGGATGGATGTATGGATGGATGGATGGATATTTCTATAATGCAAATAATCATAAATGTGTCTGACGACTTAACTTCATTTAGAAAAGTTATATTTTTACTCTGGTACATTTCCACAGACACTTTTTTGACTGAGTCTATAGAAAATAACAGTTGCAAATACAAACTGCACTGGGATGAGTTTCACAAAAGCATCATAAGCCTAGGTTGATCGTAGAACAATTGCCACTAATAGTCTCAACGATCAACTTAGGCTTATGATGCTTTTTGGAAACGCAGCCAAGGTCAGTGTGTGATAGTAACGCCTGATTGCCAAACTAAAGTCATGTGGACTGTTGCTGTATGTCTTTGTAGATTGTCTGGCTGTATGGTGACAGAGGAAGGCTGTGGATATGTATCTTCAGCTCTGAGTTCAAACCCCTCGCACCTGAGAGAACTGGATCTGAGCTACAATCACCCAGGAGATTCAGGAGTCAAGCTGCTCACTGATAAACTCAACCATCCAAACTACAGACTGGATAAACTCAGGTATGTAGAGTTTTAAGCAACAACAAAAACAGCATTACAATCTTAACCAGTATTACTTATTACAAACCAGTTACACTTTATTATATATATTACATTACTACATTACTCAGAGGTTTAACTCTAGTTATGCTACGAGACTACTGAATGCTTCATTCTGATTGGCTGACGAAAATTCTAAAGTGTGCAATTATTTCCAGTTAACACACAGGTAAAGTAGTTCTAGGTCTTTACATATCACTTTGCAAAATTATTTCATTTATTTCAGAGGTCCTGACAGCCTATAACAGCAAAGGAACCAAAACGCACAAAGACTAAGAAAATATAACAAAGAATAGGATATAAATCACAAACCATTTCCAAGTTACAAAATGACTTTATTCACTTTCTCCCGCTCTCCCATAAAAACGCATACACATAGAGTAAAGACACACTCATACAAAACCACTGAAATTTGTTGTCACGCTGCCCTGCTATTTCATCAGTAAAATAGTTTTGCAACTTATGTAGTATGGGACTGTGTTTGGTGAGGTTCAATGAGGTGATGCATGTGCACATACCCGGCTTTTCTTATTACAAAATATATGTTTTGGAATTTTGTGCAGATACAACATCTAGTATATATACAAATTAAATGAAACACAGCTCTGCTTTTCTCTAACCAGAGCATGTGAGTGTGATTGGCTGGAGATTGTTTCCACCTATTGCAACTGTCACTTCTGTCTGTGTATATTTTGGCTAGTCTGGCATTGGTGTAGTGTACTCTGAAGAATCTTGCATTGCATCAAACTGTGCCGGGCGCATATAGAGTAAGAATGTTCTAAATCAATTATATAATCCCACTCTATTTCAAGTATAGTGACCACCAGCTCTTGTTCCCAAGTATTTTTGAGTGAAATAGAGGGGTAAGGATTTAATTAATCTATTTATTCATAAATTAGCCCTTTTCTGTCTGAGCTAAGAGAGAGAAGGGTGACCATTTTAGAATCAGGAGGAAGATTAGAAAACTGGGCAAACTGATTTTGTACAAAATGTCCGATCTAAAAGAAGCGAAAAATGTGTTTTGGGGAGATCAAACTTCTGACAATTCTGAAAAGGATATAAATATTCCTTTATCATAAAAGGAATGATATCATAAAAGGAATGCCGCTGTTCGTTTGTACTGTACTGTATTTATTTTTTATTTTTCTAAACTGTTTTAATTATTCTTATTTCTTTTTATTATTTTAATTTCTTCTATGTAAAGCACTTTGAATTGCCATTGTGTATGAAATGTGCTATATAAATAAACTTGCCTTGCCTTGCCTTGCCTTGCCTTGCCATAAATGTCCTTGATGGTACTGAGACCCCTAGAAGACCAGTCACGAAAAACTAGATCAGAACATGATGGTAGTAAAGATAAATGGTTTACTATAGGAGCCAGAGCAGATGGTTTGATTAAAGTGAGTAATGTAGATGAATTGCTGCTCTCTTCGGAGCCAGGTGAAAGTGTAAACAAGACTTCACCGTCTCCAAACTAAGCGCTGTCTTGCTCTCTCTCCCTCGCACATATTAATCAAAATAAATCGACACGGTGGTAAAAGTTCGGAAGACCAAAGCTTCATGTGGAGCATTAAGAGATTTTTTTTTGCCTGAATTACCGCTGGGTGTGAATTGTGCTAATAAGTTGCCTTATCTTCTCTGAAAAGCGTTCCAGACATTCAGCTGACATAAAACAACACTTTAATTAAATGAAAAAAACTATCCAGTGATGAAATGTTTTCTGTGTTGACAGAAATCTTGGATGTCCATGTCCTAACTGCTGGGATAGTCACACAACGTGCATGACGTGTCCAATTCGCGAACTAATGACTCCTTTGAACCGATTCATTTTAATGAATGGTTAAAACAACTGATCTTTCCAACAGTGAACTCAGGAGACGTCTGAATCGGTGTAACTAATCAGTAACACTTTACAATAAGGTTCTATTTATTACATAAATTACATAAAAAGTGCACTTCGCTAACTCAAGCTTAAGCTTTAAAATAAATAAAGCCACTTGTTTTTTTGAAAAGCATATGACTACATTTTTCCACACAGTGCTATCAAGAATCGATAAGAGAATCGTTAAAGAATTGGATCGATAAGCAGAATCGTCAGTGGCATTGATATTGATAAAATCTTATCAATTCCCATCCCTATGTGAAGACAGTAAAATTATAATCAAACATTAAAGAACATACATGTTTTTTTAATAGTTTTTTTTGAGAGTTAAAAGAATTAAACATTTTGCTAACATGAGGTCTTGTGTCACTGTCAGTCTTTTTACATCAGTGCAAAACTAGGGTATGCAGATTAAGACCACTATTCATCAGCATGCATTGATTAATCCCATGGCATGTAGCAAAAAAAAAAAAAAAAAAAAAAGGTGCGACCAAATCATATGCTGGTGCGACCAACTGAGAAAGTTGGTAGCACCAGTGCAACCAGTGGAAAAGTTAGTCTGGAGCCCTGTGTGTACACTGGCCCACCAGCAATAATATCTGGCCCGTGTCCGCAGCCAGATTATTTTGATAGTGGCTGGTTCTGAAATAGATCTGTCATGACTGCAATTGTTACTCACAATCACTTCGTTGTTAGTGATTTTGCTTTCAAAATAAAAGTATGAGAACATTTTTGCAGCAATGTTTTATCTTGAAATTAATTGAGAGCTTTTAATTTAAAAAGTTTTGAAAGACATTCAAAAGAGTCTGTGGATCGCTAGACACACCTCTAAAATAGCAGTCATGAAATGTGTGGTATGAAAAAACTAACAGTGAACCATTGAAATGTTTGCTTATAACGCAGGGCCTCAGCACCAACATGTGAACAATAACAAAGTTATTTCTTTTTTGTCAAATTAGATTGACAAGACAATCAGCAAACAACTAATTTCTTGATCATGGATGCAGAACAGCTGGGGGTGCAAATGCTTATACTCCTGAAATGACAGAGTAAACATGAGTAGGCTACATTAATTAAAGTTAGATTAAATTGAGTAACTACGTTCAAAATACATTTTGGCTATTTGGGCTAATTTGAAAACTGGCATCTTCCATCAGTCATGATTTTTTGGATGTTGGGTGATATGGATGTCACTTTAATCCACAGACAGTTCTCCAGGTTTTTATGCGTCAGTCATTTCTCTCATGTGTCTTTATCGCATTCATTGATGAGAAGGTTGACTCGCATGTATAGGTGGAAGGGAACATTGTCAGCACATAAAATGCGAGTGTTTTGATTGTGCTGTACTCTTCTGAGCATGCCACCCAAAAGGCACTCACAGACTCCGCACTTCTGAGCGCATGAATGACCAGGGAAGTTGTTTGGAAATCAGTTAACTCTATCTGAAATGCTGCCTCGTCCAACAAGGGGATCGTTTTTTTCACCACACTCTCAGAAAATAAAGTACATAATTGTACCTTTAGGGGTACAATGGCTTGTCACTGGGGCTGTACCCTCAAGGGTACATATATGTACCTTTTAATGCCTTTTGACCCTCAAAAAGGTACATATATGTACCTTGAGGTCCAATAATAAGCCCTATGGGGTACATTAGTGTAGATTGTACCTTGGAGGACAGAAATGGATTCCTACTGTAACCCTATTTCTGACAGTGCAGGGAGGAGAAGTCTCCTGGTCGGACTGTGAGAGGGTCACGCACAAAAGCAATAATATCCTTTGGGATAGAGTAGTCCTCAAACCTAGAAGTGAAGTTGGCCCGTAGATGAAGGTCCACCATCAGCTCTGTCACTTCTCCCAGTGTTTTTAGTGTACTGAAATGTAGCAGCCAGCCAGTTGATATATCTGATTTCAACAACTCCAGCTTCCTCAAGAATGATTCCAGTTTTTCAACCATGTCCGCTATGGTTTTGCCTTTCCCTTGTAGCTGCAGATAAGCTGATTTAGGTTGCCAAATGTATCTGCTAAAAATGCAACATTAGACATGAAATTTTCATCTTCCAGGAGGGCAAGGTGATCAGCTGCTACCCTCATTTTGCTTAATTTAAGGAACACCTTGACCTCATCCAGAAGCGGCTCAACGCGTTTCCTTTGCTTAACTAGCGCACGTCATTGTGTAGCAGCAAGTCTTCGTAAGTGGCCTCTCCTGACTCAGCAACAAGTTGTCGGAAAAGACGATGCTGTGTGCTTGATGTTCCCCTGACAAAATTAATGACTCGCATCACTTTATCCATAACTTCCTTTTGCTAACCGCTAAGCCTGGTGCAAAGGACACTCTGGTGGATGAGGCAATGCAGTTCATGTATTTGGGGGGGGCGATCTCCTTCACTTTGCTTACCAGACCTCTGTGATTTCCCACCGTCGCAGGAGCCCCGTCTGTCACGATTAGGTTAACCTTCCCAAATGACCATGAATGCAGCTTAAACAACTCTTCCACTTTTATAAATATAATGTCCCCAGTCGTGTGCCCTTCTAATGGAATAAGAGAAAACAGCTCTTCCCTGAACTCCTTTCCATCAAAGTATCTAACATAGACGCACATCTGGGCTACATCAGTGTTGTCAGTGCTCTCATCAATGGCTAGGGAAAAGTAGTTGGCCTGATTGAGACCACTGATCATAACTTCCTGCACAGCATCCGACAGCGCATCTATGCACTGGGTAACGGACCTCGCATATAGGGGTAACTGTTTCACAGAGGCAATAATAGCATTCATCGACTTGTCAGTAGCCGCCAGTCCTTTCAAAACTTTGCAAACAGCGACAACTTCGTTGCAGATAAGACACACCTATTTTCGCTGCCAACTTTCCTCTTTAGACTCTTTGATAGTGCCATTTTCTCTCACCAGCTTAAATGTTAACATCACTCTGCACACGACATAATAACATACCTCCAGCATGCAAACAATACATTTAAAAAAAAATGCAGTTTAGTATGTAAGGATGCCAAGGAATAATTCTGAGTGGAAAAAGTAGGCTACGTCAAATAATTATTACAATAAGTTAGGCTCCATTGTGTAACAAGCTAATTAAAATGATACACATTTATTATTCACAATATGGTAAGAGGAAATAAAACATAGTTCGTTAAAAGCATGACTCAAATGCCATTAATGGGCTTATTAAAGTCCTTTTAATATTTTGAGTTATTTTTATCTATTCCGCATCTCCCACATATGTGTGTTTTAGCAACTTTTTACCAAGGCGGTCTGTATCTTGTGCAAGTTGGTGAATGAAGATACTTGCTACGTGTCACTACTGCTTTATCAATTTATCCAGTGTAAAACCCTGACACCGCCACAGAAATGTGGCTTTTTGTTAATGACTGTCCTACTACAGGATTTAACACAGAGTAACAGCAAATTTTATTTTATTTTTTTTGGCCCGATACCAAACTTACTTGCCTACCCCTAGTATAAACAGTAGCTGGCTCGATGTAAGATCAGCAGATCTTAAACAGATTCTTAAATTTATAATCACAAACCATCTCAGGTATTTCCATAAGAACAAAGTAATATACTTTATTCTTATGGAAATACTGAGATGATGCAATGCTAATCGACATAAATTTTATTACACAAAGAGTACTTCAAAATAATATACTGTCTGCCTCATTCTGCAATGAGAAGCCACTTCAGATCCCAAATGGAAATTATTTCAAACACTCGACTGATGTTATGAAGTGAGTTCGGAGTAAAAACATGTAATATTTGGCGCTTTTTGCTTTTCAAATGCACATCATAAGTGACTCAAACTCACAGTGCTTGCAGAGATGGAGCAGCATTCACTCTAGCGATCAAGCTATTCTGATCACACTGACGCTCCTCACTATGAAACTTGTCACTATTATTGTTTAGCAGAATATAAACATCCAAGTTTGAGCAGATATTCACTAACGCAGTGTATTTCACAGTAAACACTGGTCTAAACATTCTTCTAATATTCATTATATTACAGTGTAAACACTCATTATGACCGCCGCTAGCATAGCTAGCGAAAGCGGTCATATAGGGATTGTCAAAGTTTTTTTTTTTTTTTTTTTCCGTCATCTACTGAATTTTTTCGTCAACGATACCAGGGACACCGAAACACCGGGGAACATGAAATTTGGTGGGCATGTAGCCCCACTAGACTTTTATGGAAAAATTTCGTTTGGTCCCCGGGGGCCACTCCCCCCCCGCGCTGGGCCCCCCCAAACCCAAAAAATGCAGTTTTTCCTAAATAACTACCTGAACCGTGGCACCGAGGATGAAGAATTTTTTATGGTATGTTGGTCTACTAGACTTTTACGGAAAAATTTCGTTTGGTCCCCGGGGGCCACTTACCCCCCCGCGCTGGGGCCCCCGTGAATTTTTCGTCAACGATACCAGGGACACCGAAACACCGGGGAACATGAAATTTGGAGGGCATGTAGCCCCACTAGACTTTTACGGAAAAATTTCGTTTGGTCCCCGGGGGCCACTCCCCCCCCGCGCTGGGCCCCCCCAAACCCAAAAAATGCAGTTTTTCCTAAATAACTACCTGAACCGTGGCACCGAGGATGAAGAATTTTTTATGGTATGTTGGTCTACTAGACTTTTACGGAAAAATTTCGTTTGGTCCCCGGGGGCCACTTCCCCCCCCGCGCTGGGGCCCCCGTGAATTTTTCGTCAACGATACCAGGGACACCGAAACACCGGGGAACATGAAATTTGGTGGGCATGTAGCCCCACTAGACTTTTACGGAAAAATTTCGTTTGGTCCCCGGGGGCCACTCCCCCCCCCCACGCTGGGCCCCCCCAAACCCAAAAAATGCAGTTTTTCCTAAATAACTACCTGAACCGTGGCACCGAGGATGAAGAAATTTTTATGGTATGTTGCTCTTAAGGGCCCACATCAACCTAGCCCATAATCACTCATTTGTGATTTGCGCCCCTCCCATAAAAAATGAAAATGCAATATTATTCTGCTTTAATCGCCCCTATCTTCAGTTGAGATGTTCAGAACTGCACCATATTTCATGTGTATGATTAACTTGACATCCTCTGGGGGTATGCTAAGTTTCGTAGAATTTCATCCATGGGGGGGTATAAAATAAATTCATTTATGTGCACATTTAGTGACTGTACACTCATCGGCCTGTAGATGGTGGTGTTGAGCGAAGGGTTGCTGGTTTAGGATGATACTGTCACTAAGGTTGCCAACTGTCCCGAATTAGGCGGGACGTCCCGCATTTTGGGCCTAATTTATTTGTCCCTTGCGTGACCTCCCGTGTCCCGTTTTTTGACAAGCTGATAAACCACTGACTGATACAACAGCAACAGCAGCAGTGCTGACCACGACACTTGAGAATGATCACCGACACCTGTCATCATCCAATCACAGCTTTTTTTAATCACTGTTTTGAGACAAATCATTGTTTGATTTGCGAACATCCTCTGCCGTCTGGTCGCTTCCGCTTCAAGCCGGACTCGTCTCGCGCTAACGGTAATTTCCTTCACTGTCCACGTTTTGATTTCGGCTAATCAATTTTGGCGAATGCAAACAACGTGATTATTGTTCATGAGTCTAACATCCAGCCACGCAAGAAAACATGTAATCTACCTGAGGGAATAATATGCTCAAAAAACATTTCTGATTATTATTAATGTTTTAAAGCTTTTAGAAAGTACATAGAAAGCTTTTATAACATTATCTTAACTGTCACTTTTGATTAATGTAATGCATCCTTGCTGAATAAAAGTAGGCAATTACTTTATTTTTTTTCCCAAAAAATAATCTTACTAACCCCAAACTTTTGAACTGTAAGCCTAGTGTATAATGTTAAAAAAGCTTTCTATTTTAGATAAATGCTGTTATTTTGAACTATGGTTTGTTTGTAATGTGACTTTTTTCATGTATGACATTAAAATTATTTTTAGAATTAAATACATAAATAGGTTAAGCAATACAAATGTGTTTATGTCTGATAACCTTTTAAACACAAACTTAACTGCAGACACTGAAATGACGTACACTGTGTGATACAGTACAAATATTTTGAGTGTCCCTCATTTTCCTAACCACGATTGTCCCGCATTTTCCTTTTCTGAAGTTGGCAACCCTAACTGTCACACACACACATGCAGGAATACAAACAAACGCAAGCATGCACACACACTGACATCCACACGCACAGACACACACACACATACAAATCCACATGCACAGACACACACACAAACACACACGCGCACACACATGTACGCACGCATACATACACGCACAGACACACACACACACACACAGACACACACATACACAAACACACACACATACACACACACACAGACAGACATGCACATACTACTACTTCTTTTAGGTATATACATAAACACGCAATACAGCCAAATTGCTCCACGTCATTTCTTTTTGTGGAAAGCCAGTGCAGGCCTGAGCGGCGGTCATATTTTGTACCGCCATGCGGTACATCTAGTTAATTTTATATTACACGTACACATATTTAATTAGCACTGAAAGGTTGCTTACCTTCCTATATTTCATATTTCAACATGTATTTCATGTTTCAGTCTATTTCACACACTTTCTCAAACAGTTCTATTATACCTAAATTAAACTCAGTACAAAGGGCGGAAAAATGTATTCTCTTTTAAATCCCCATGTGCAAGAATGTTAATATGGGCGGAAGTCAACAGCACATATTTGCCAAAATTAAAAATTAGTTATTTTATGCATTTAAATGATACATTTTTGTTTGAACTTTACAAATTAATGTAAAATTAGCGCCTATCTTCTATTACAAATGCACAGTGCTCACATTTATTTGTGCATTAAAAAATGACATATCAGCTGGTGCCTTATATTGTGATCTCACATAGCAGAATATTTTAGTCCAGAGACATGTGGCACATACAGGGCCTAAATTTAACACTTGTCAAGCACCAAATGAGAGTAAAAATCGGCGTTGGCGAGTGTTGATTTCTAACAATGCAATGTTGTAACAACATGAACGTGAACAACGCTCTGTACAGTTAATGGGTCAGTGCTGCATTTGTCTTTCCAATGTAAATATTCAAGCGCTGGAACACGCGAAAGGGAATTTATTACTCACACGCTGTGTGGGAAGTTTAACATCAGAAGCGCGTGACCTGAAAGCCACGTCTCTCACAGATGTTGAGCTCTCTTTCGCCTCCTGTGCTTGAATGGACAAATTCACTCAAAATGATTTAAAAAAAACCACTAGACCCAGACCCAGTTATTGCTGTTTTTGGTGTCAGTAGTGACAATGTGGAGCTATCTAAAAAACAGTGTATTGTGCTTGGAGTTGTCACAATCTTAGCACGTAGATTGATTTTGCTCAACTGGAAACAAAAAAATCCACCTCACTGCTCTGCCCTGATTTAGAGATGTTATGCACCACCTTCAACTCGAAAAGATTACATTTTCCTTAAAAAAGAAGACTGATATTTTTTATGTAGTATGGAAACCCTTTATTAATTATTTTAATAAAACAGCAATAATTGAACCTTAACCCCAGAATATTACTGCACACTGTATCTGCAAAGTGAATTTTGTTGGAGTTTTTCTTTGTGCCAATGTAAAAAATGTAATAAAGAGAATGTAAAAAAAAAAAAAAAGATATACATTAAATGAACACTTTTGTCAATTTCGGTACCTGAAAACTGTCATGCCTGAAGACTGTCTATTTCATTATGTATTATATTTATATGTCCTTTTGCTTTTAATTTGATTGTTAGTTATTATTTTATTACTGACTGTTTACTTGTAAAAATGTTGCTATTAAAATTTGTATTAGTTAAGCTAGTAGTTTTAGCTGTGGTATCAAAATTGGAATAGAGGATTGTGAATTTACACAAGCATCTAAAATTTAGGTGTCATAACTGCATGTTTTTGTGTCATGACTGGTAAAAAATATTTTCTTAAGTCACCGGCCATTGGCAGGTGTGGCAAAAAGTTAGGTTTAGGCCCTGGGCGCATATATAACAAATATATGCATGCAGTTTTGACGCAGCTTTAATCAGCTTTTTGGTTACTTCATGGCTTAACTGACGACAGAACTACGACATTACTTGTTTACTGCAAATACAGACAAATATCGTCCATTCTGTCATCTTTTCCGGTGTCTGTCACCTCCGACCACGGTCTGTCATGTAATTTGATTTATGATGTGCAGCAAACTCTGCTGCGATGCGACTGTTCCCCTCACACATCTAACATGCTGTATATAAGTAGTTTACATGATAAAAAGTGTTGTGGCTAAAAAATTCTATTAAATCATCATCACTGCGTAAGAGACACTCTGAATCAAATTGTCTTTTAAAAGTATTTATTCTTGCAAGAAGGCCCAGTCACCGCACAGAAGTTATGCTGTAGAATGAGTGAGACAAAAGTCAGGAAGAGCTGGGCCGCCTTTATACTAGTCTCAAGGTCTTTTTAAGCCGGTTTCTTTTCCCCATGCACATTCCAAGATAAGGGACACATTGTCACATATCCTTCTATTCATCAATAGCTGATGCTTAAGACCACCAAAAGTAAATACAAGGGTCAAAGGTCCCTTCCCAGCTGTTCCCAAAGTGTCTCACTCCTGCACTTCCACAGGTATACACACACATATATTTCCCGTTCACATACCACAATACAAACAATAGAAACATGTGATTTATATTACTGAAGATCAATGAAAATAAAAATTTTCCATTACAAAAGTAATCTTAAAGTTAAGATATGCCTCTAGTTTTAATCATTTAAAACAGGCCTTTGAAGTTTGGGCAAAAACTCCAGGCAATTATATGTTTTTGTGTATTCATACAGAAGTGTCAACAGCTTTCATACACGTACTGTATATACACATACATATATACCGGTATATACATACATACATATACATATACATATACATATATATATATATATATATATATATATACACACATATATATATATTTGACAAAAACTCCTTGGCGACTCTCAGATACCAGAGGCTAGTAGATCAATGACATCAAAGCAGATGGGACATTCTTTAAAACGTCTTCTTCATTCGGGTTCGAACAGCGTGAGGGAGCGCAATAATGACAGCATTTTAGCAGATTTTTTTGCCGTAAAGCAATTCGTTACATCGCGAGACCTGATATCACGCGATACTTCCTGACGCTGAGGTCGTTGGCCCGCCGGCTCAAAGTTGCAAAGGTGGTTTTTCGGCTCACAGGCACTTGGGGGGTGCGAGATGACCACCATTCAACCCGAAAAAAGTCATATAACTATTCCAATGACTCCGAAGCTGTTCGGTTAAGGTAAAAAAGTTACTTCGTTCACCTTTAACGTAGGGGGGAAAAAGGTAACATTACTCCAGTCTATCACATGATCCTTTAGAAATCATTCTAATATTCTGATTTATTATGAGTGTTGGAAACAGTTCTGCTGCCTAATATATTTGATGAATAAAAGGTTAAAAAGAACTGCATTTATTCAAAATAAAAAAATATTTTCTAATAATATAAATCTTCTTTACTATCACTTTTTATCAATTTAACTCATCCTTGCTGAATAAAAGTATTAATTTATTTCAAAAAAGAAAGAAAAAAAATTACTGACCCCAAATTACTGACCAGTAGTGTATATTGTTGTTACAAAAGATTTCTATTTTTAAACAAAAAATTTTATCTAAAAGTTTAAACTTTAAACTTTTTCTATTTTTTTTTTATTTATTTTTTTTATTCATCAAAGTATCCTAAAAAAGTATCACAGGTTATGAAAAAATAATGAATCATCATATTAGAATGATTTCTATGTGATAGACTGGAGTAATGATCCTGAAAATTCAGCTTTGCATCACAGAAATAAATGATAATTTAAAGTATATTAAATTGAAAACCAATTATTTTAAATTGTAATAATATATCACAATATTAAATTTTTTTCTGTATTTTTGATCAAATAAATGCAGGCTTGATGAGCAGAAGAAACTTCTTTCAAAAACATTAAAAATAGTAATGTTTCCAAACTTTTGGCCTGTACTGTGTAATGATAGCTTGAGAATCTGTTAGGCTATATACGGTAATATATAGAGCAACGTATGCCTGTTTGTGGCATGCGTAGCTAATAAAAGATATACGGTATTGAGTCAACACAGTGTTCGTTCATGCCGCTAGATGTGGCGCAGTTGTGAATAAAGAACCGAAACGGAGCAACGCTTCTATTGCCTCATTTATACATGACATCCTAACATTACATGGTGTCAGAAGTCAACGTGACAACATGGCAAAGTTTTCTCCACCCGAATGTTTTGACTTCAGTCATCCCGAGCTCTGGCCTGAATGGAAGCAGCGTTTCCACAGATTCCGAATAGCCACGAAGCTGGACAAAGAGTCGGGAGAAGTTCAAGTTTGTACACTTTTGTATTCTCTCGGGAAGGAGGCAGAACACATCGTCAGTACATTTGTGTATGCAGCGGATGGCGACGAGAATAGGTACGACATAGTTTTAGAGAAGTTGAACAATTACTTTGTGCCTAAAGTCAACGTGATACATGAACGGGCGAGATTTTATCAGCGTGTTCAAAAGCAAGGTGAAAGCGTGGAAGAATTCATTCGTAGCTTACACGAACTGGCTGAAACATGCGCATTTGGAGAAGCTAAAAGTGAAAATATAAGAGACAGACTGGTGATTGGTGTTCTGGATAAAGATATGTCCCAAAGATTACAAATGATGTCTGACTTATCGCTTGAGAGAGCATGTAGGCACGCACGGCAATCGGAACAGATAAAAAGTCACGTTTCCGAACAGACTAGCTCTTCAGCATTGAATGAAGTCGTACGGAGGAAGCACAGTGCATCATTTCGACCAAAAGGAGCGTTCAAGCCAGAAAGCATAGAGAGAAAATGGACACAGAGAACAAATAGCCAGAAAAACACACGATCAAATGACCCAATTGTGGGGAAATGCATGCGTTGTGGCAAACAACATCCAAAGAGCGTCAACTGCCCAGCGAGAAGAGCAGAGTGTCGAAAGTGTGGTAAGAGAGGCCATTATGCTATTGTGTTTCGTACTCTACATGTTAGTGATGTAAATGTAGTGCATGAAGAGCACGAAGATTCATTTTTCCTTGGAGCAATCACAGTAAAGGACTCAAGTGACGCATGGTCCATAACCTTGAGGATTCAAGATACGGAAGTGGAGTTTAAGATAGACACTGGTGCAGACATTAGTGTCATATCGGAACAAACTTATAAAGCTCTCAACACAAGGCCTAACTTAATGTTCGTGAATGCAGCGCTGGATTGTCCAGGAGGGAAATTGAGAAGTTCAGGGAGATTTGAGACAAGCACGCACCACAAGGGAAACAAGTACTGCTTTACTGTTTTTGTCATAGCAGGTCAGTCTGTTAATAATTTGCTGAGTCGAGAAGTTTCTGCTGCCCTGGGGTTAGTTCAGTCGGTTGGACTTTTGAAAACCGCTCCTGTGAAAATCAAGCTGAAAGCAGACGCAGCCCCATATGCCATTACGACAGCCAGGAGAGTGTCGGTTCCCTTACTTTCTAAGGTGAAAGCTGAACTAGACAGAATGGTGAAGTGTGGCGTGATTGAAGAAATTACAGAGCCTACTGAATGGTGTGCGCCGATGGTGCCTGTGCCTAGGAAGAATGGCCAGGTGAGAATATGTGTAGGCCTAAATCGTTTAAATCAAGCAGTTGAACGTGAAAGGTATATTCTACCAACCCTCGATGATATACTTCCCCAGTTGTCAGGTGCAACAATGTTTTCACTACTAGATGCAGCGAGCGGATTTTGGCAAATTCCTCTGGAGAGGGAGAGTGCTAAATTCACGACATTTATAACACCGTTTGGGAGGTATTTCTTTCATAGGCTTCCTTTCGGAATCTCCAGTGCACCAGAGATATTTCAAAGAGAGATGAATAACCTCTTAAGAGACTATGAAGGTACAGCAGCATACATGGATGACATAATCATCTACGGGGAAACGCCAGAGGTTCACGATTGTCGTTTAAAGAGGGTCTTGAAGACACTTTCTGATGCGGGATTGAAACTCAATGATGACAAATGTCTGCTGAGGCAAACACAGATACAATTTCTGGGTCATATCATTGATGCTCGTGGAGTCAGACCAGATGAGAAAAAGGTTGAGGCCATACTGAATATTCAACCTCCACAGAACGTGACAGAAGTAAAGAGGATTTTAGGAATGGTTCATTATCTAGGTCGATACCTACCTGGTTTGGCTGAAATAACCCGCCCACTTAATGATCTCCTTAAAGCTGATACAGTTTGGACTTGGAGTCATGCACAGGAACGAGCGCTCACAAGAGTCAAAGAGCTCATGACTGAAGCACCAGTTCTTTCTTTCTTTGACGTGAACAAACCAACCATTGTAAGTGCAGACGCTAGCAGTTATGGACTAGGAGGAGTCCTCTTCCAGCAGCATGATGGATGCTTGAGACCTGTAGCTTACTGTTCGCGTACCTTAACCAACACCGAAACAAAATACGCACAGATTGAAAAAGAATGTCTCAGTGTGGTGTGGGCTTGTGAAAGATTTTCCAAGTACTTGTACGGTCTGGACAGTTTTGTAATTCACACGGATCATAAACCGTTGATTCCGCTCATCAACAGCAAGGAAATTGACATGGTTCCTTTGAGATGCCAGCGACTCTTGATTCGACTGATGAGGTTCAATGCTAAAGCTGAATATGTGCCAGGGAAATCACTGGTTGTAGCTGATGCTCTTTCTAGACATCCATCTTCGACACCACATCTGGATTCAGTGGAGCTTATGAATGACATTACGGCCTTGGAGGAGTCCACTAGAGCTGCCTGGCCAATGTCATGTTCACGACTGAACGAGGTCATTGAAAGCACAAAGACTGATCCTGAGTTGCAAGTGGTGATAAAGTACGTTAGACAGGGATGGTCAAAGTATCCTTCACAAGTTCCAGAGCACGTCAAGCCTTACTTTGCTGTGAAGGATATGCTGTCTGTGTGTGATGATCTTCTGATTTACAGTGACAGGATCGTTATTCCAAGTGTCATGAGAGCTGAGGTCAAGAGGAAACTTCATGATGGTCACATGAGGATCGTCAAGTGTAGAGAGCGTGCAAAACAAAGTGTTTGGTGGCCTGGGATTAGCAAGGAGATCCAGGTATCTATAGAGAACTGTGCTTTCTGTCGAATAAATAAGCCAGCACAACACAGAGAACCTCTGATGAATACCCCATTACCAGACGCACCTTGGGTGAGAATTGCAGCTGACATTTGCGAAGTCAACAAAAAAAACTACCTTGTAGTGGTTGACTATTTTTCTAGATTCATTGACATTGCCTATCTTCCAGATATGTCAGGGAAGACGGTGGTATTACGATTGAGCAACATGTTTGCCAGATGGGGTTGTCCTGATACTCTTGTTACTGACAATGGTCCGCAATTCGTTGGTCAACAGTTTCAGGATTTTGCAACAGCTTACAAGTTTCACCACGTCACCACGAGTCCGTATTTTCCACAGTCAAATGGTGAGGCTGAAAGAGCAGTGAGAACCGCAAAGCACATTCTCAGGCAAGAAGATCCTTTTCTAGCTCTTCTAGCTTACAGAGTTACTCCCATCCAAGCCACAGGATACAGCCCTGCGCAGTTGATGCTTGGACGTCAGTTGAGAACACCGGTTCCTGTTCTGGAAAAGAAACTGATGCCTGAGTGGCCTGATTTTTCAAAGGTGAGAGAAACCGACAATATGGCGAAAGCTAATAACAAGCTTTATTATGACAGACGTCATGGTTGTCGACCATTGCCTGAACTCAAACCTGGAGATCCTGTTACAGTCAAAACGGACAATGAGAAAGGATGGAACAAGACTGCTACGGTTGTATGTAAACACACAACACCAAGATCTTACATAATTTGCACAGAGAATGGAGACTTGAGAAGAAACAGAAAGCATCTACGCTTCCTCAATCCAGCTTCATGCCAACGTGATTCCGATGAAGAGAAAAGTGTGGATGAGGAACTGGCACAAGCTGAACAATATCCAAGTAATCAGGATCAAAACGTAGAACAAGAAGTTCCAGAACAACCTAAAAAGGTTGTTACGCGTAAAGGAAGAGTTGTTAAACAGCCTGGATACATGAAAGATTTCATAGTTAGTACATAGACTGCCACGTGAGGCAGAATAATCCTCGGCTTCTATGTGGGTGACCAGTAGTCTACCCGGAATCCATAGATAGTCATTCATGATTATAACGAAGATTTAAGTTCTAAACAATTGTTGAATAAGATGTTTAAAAGACAAGAAAAGAAGAGACTGACAGATGTTTGTTTATTATCTTTATTGGTGTTTGTTGTTGTGACGTTCTCACGTGTTACAGAATAATATTTGAAAATGGGAAGATGTAATGATAGCTTGAGAATCTGTTAGGCTATATACGGTAATATATAGAGCAACGTATGCCTGTTTGTGGCATGCGTAGCTAATAAAAGATATACGGTATTGTCAACACAGTGTTCGTTCATGCCGCTAGATGTGGCGCAGTTGTGAATAAAGAACCGAAACGGAGTAACGCTTCTATTGCCTCATTTATACATGACATCCTAACATTACATACTGTATATACAACATGATTTATCCTTTTGATAGTATTGCACTTTAAAGAAAGAGTGATGTTGATTTTTGTAAAGACACGATTATTTTCTGTGAATGTGAGTATGAAAGATGTTGCCCACTGATCTGTGGAGAGTAGAGAAAACCTGTATTAAAATGTTTAAATTGAAATTAACAAATAGACACTGGAACATCATTACACTAGGGAAATGTTATATTGTTTTGTACAAGTGAAATTTGTAATAAAGAGACAGAGATTTGGAGACGAAGATGGCGGTTCGCTCTTTCACTCACTGACTTTGTGATTCTGTTTTCCAGGAGAGCTGAGAGTAGTGAACCCCAATCAAAAATAATTTGTTACTTCAGTTACACAAGTTGAAACTCGTAACACTACCAGCATTTTCATTAGTCAACAAACCAGCATCTGTACCTTCAACACTCGTTTAGTGTGAGCTTCTTTGCCACACTCAAAACACTTCATTATACCGGAATATGCAAAGATGACATAGGCCTAATCAAACCCGTCAATTCGACATTTGAATGCCACATTCAATTCATCCTCGCCATTATTCAAAACAATATACACTTGCCGTCTAAAACAAACAACATGTTTGAGACTTACAACAGAGCGGTATTTTCTTCATTTGAGACATGATCTTGCCATGCCTAGACAGCTCTTTTATCAGCAACTCATCCTTAATGAAGGGTGGAACATTAGAGAGAATTATTCTTTTCGTTGGTTGACTTAACGGTACAGCAGAAACCAACATATCTTGTATCACAACTCCACTCTGAACATCACTTTTTCTATGGCGTCAAAAAGAAAATAACTACAGCGCCATTCATTCGGGAAGCCGACACAATACTATCATAACCGACAGCCTTCCCAACAGCCAAAGCTCAATCCTCCACCAAACAATTAAAAACAGGCAGTACTTTAATGCCATGCCTGCGTGAAATTTGGTCAAAACTTTGAATGGGCGCCGCCATAGCCACGACACACAGCCAACACCCGCCTACGGCGTTCTTATTAATTATACTTCACACACTAATTATTTTCCTCTAAAATATTATACCAATGAGTTACTTAAAAACAAGCAACACAACATGCTTGTGAAAGAACAGTTTGGGAAAAAACAGGAATAGAGAGAAAAGCTCACTCTCACAACAGCAGCGTTCTCACTCACACACTCCTCGCAACACTCACTCCGCACATGCACACGAGAGAAAGAGAGAGTGAGTGTGTGTGTGTGTGTGTGAGAGAGAGAGAATGTGTGTGTGTGAGAGAGAGAGAGTGAGTGAGTGTGTGCGTGTGTGAGAGAGTGTTTTTGTGTGGGTGAGTGTGTTTGTGTGTGGGTGTGTTTACCGATTAACTGTGACACTGTGTGTCTTTTGTAGTGCGGATCATGGAGGAGAGATCAGGATTACAGCAGGATTACGCAAATGTACGTATATACACAAACACACTCTCTCTCTCACACACACACATATTCACTCACACATAACACTCACACTCACTGTCTCACACACACACACACACTCACTTTCTCACACACACTATCACTCACTCACACACTCTAACACACACACACTGTAAAAGATCAGACAGTTTCACAACTGGCCAATCGGTAAGCCCTGCTCCCCTTAGTTACTGTTGCGAACTCGGACAAACAAATGGAGTTGCTAACTGTCTTACAATGACTGCTGTCAGTGTGAAAACCTTGTCCCAAGATGTTTTTGATACATTTTGGACACAGAAGGACCACCTCTCGCCGAAGAGCATTTATGTGGGACTTACATATTGCCATGGAGGGATATATGAAAGATTTTAAAATAAATATGGTGGATAACAAGATTCATTTGAAATGCAAGCAAGAGAAGCATCATGTTACGGTCGTCATCACGATCACAGATGAACAACATCCAGGATCAACACTGTTCATATACCACAGTGTGAGATTAAATTAATGTACATTTACCAGTTTAATATGGAGAGGCACTGAAATGTAAACCTTTGTTTATGTGTTTATAACCTACACTGTACATGATCCAGGATCAACACCAGCAGCCATATCACCCTGTAGCCTAAGACTGGTTGCTCACTGAAGCTAAGCAGGGCTGAGACAGGTTAGTACCTGGATGGGAGACCTCCTGAGAAAACCAGGTTGCTGTTGGAAGAGGTGTTAGTGAGGCCAGTAGGGGGCGCTCACCCTGTGGTCTGTGTGGGTCCTAACACCCCAGTGTAGTGATGGGGACACTATACTGTTAAAGATCACGTCCTTCTGACTCTCTGTAGTCATTAAAAATCCCAGGATGTCCTTCGAAAAAGAGTAGGGGTGTAACCCCGGCATCCTGGCCAAATTTGCCCCTTGGCCTCTGTCCATCATGGCCTCCTAATCATCCCCATATACTGATTGGCTTCATTACTGTCTCCTCTCCACCAGTAAGCTGGTATGTGGTGGGCGTTCTGGCACAATATGGCTGCCGTCGCATCATCCAGGTGGACATTGGTGGTGGTTGAGGAGATTCCCCCTTCTATGTAAAGCGCTTTGAGTACCTAGAAAAGCGCTATATAAATCTAACAAATTATGATGTGAGAACAGTTAGCTATTTAGGTTTGTACGTTAGCATGGACTCTTCGTTTTTAATTGTAACTTAATATGACAACCAGAAAATGAATGTTTTCATCTTTATTGGGATTGGGGTTGAATCCTTAGGGAACCAGGTTACTGCACCCACATCATTGATAAATTAACCGGGCTTCAGTCGCTGATAATTGGTCCGTTCGCACAAATCTTATCACACTTTTTAAAACGAGCTGATGAACGCGCACGCACACTACGGTGATTCAAAACATGAATACCCATACACATCCTCTCCGGATACCTGGAATCATCAGTGTTACTAGAACCCCAGGCATATCGTTTTACCATTTTTGTAGTATAAACACCATCAAAACGATGAAATCGGATCTTCCGATGTTTCTCTATGGCGCTGAAACCTAAAGTTGTCCGAGTTCCGGTCCCCATGCAACTGATACTCAACTGCCATTGGATCATCTGCGTTTGAGGGGAGGGGTTTACCGATAGGTCAATTCCTTATTACAGAAAGATCTTAACTTTAGAACCCTCTCTTATCTGTTTGGTAATCATGGCAATTTCAGATAGAACCTCATTTATGACAAAATCTATTGCAGAATGACATTTCTTAAAGCTGCAGTCGGCAAGATTTTTTTTATCATATTCACTGAAACCGACACTATGCTCCGACAAAACAACGTAATCAGCCGGTTTTAGAAAAAAACCCTGCGCTTCTACCTCCACCTGGAGCCTGTTATTTGTTTTGCAGAAATCCACCGCTCCCGGTTCTTCTGGTCCAATCAGCACAGGGCTGTGTGAGATCTGGCTGTCAATCACAGTCTGTGCACACGCCACAGATCCCCCTCCCCCCTCGCGCACGTTACAATATCACATGCACACGCCTGAAGTTAGCAGGTGTGTTGGATTGTACAAAGCATGATGGTGGACAGAAAATCGACTAACAAGTTTCCAATTCCTCGGTTAACAACCAGAGCTTGGAGGTCCAAAACAACCAAGTTCTCCATGGCGTTGATCGATGCTGAAGAGACGGACGCGTTCACAGAAAATCTGGTGCACACACACTGACGAGCACAAACTCGATGAGAGGGTGCTCGAGAGTTGTAAACATTCCAAATTTTGGCTAAGTTGGCTAAAATGCTGCCGGCATTTTGTCAGTCAAAAATAGTCAATCTCCGAATGCAACATAACAGGGAGGAGAGTAAAGATGGAAAGCTTCTAAAGCTTAGTCCATATAAATTCACGGATAATTTGTTGTTTTGTCGTTAGTGAAAATCAATATTGACCTTGTATTTCCTCATTTGGAGTCAGTTCATTCGCATTCGGAGATCGACTATTTTTGACAGACAAAATGCCAGCAGCCGGAAACAACAACAGCTGCAGTGAGTTGTTCAAAACCTTTCTTTTTAGTAAACTCTGTGTACACAAACAATGTTCTCAATGCTCGAGTTCATGTGTAGAGCCCCTGGTGATACTTGGAGCACAGTTTCATGTTGTGTAGAGCCTTCTTAGTGTTTTAACAATAGCGATTTTTGATGCTATCATAGTCGTGCCCCTAGCACTCCCATTCAAAAGGCAATTTGACCGAAAACGAAAATACGGTCAAACTTAAAAGTGGCGTTTCCATTCTAATTATGCTTTTAAACTAAAGTTTGCCTCGGGTAGATTAACAAAAAGACCCTAGATTGCATTTTGGCGAAAGTTACGCTTTAAGATTTGCTTCTGTAATACGAAATTGTGAAAAACCCTAAATGAACTTCAGTCAGATTTGAAATTAAGACTCAAGATAGAAAGTTTCTGTAATTCACTGATGTGTGTTTTCTCTCCATCAGATTCTCATCAGTTCACTCTGGATCTGAACACAGTGAATAAACTCCTCTGTCTGTCTGAGGAGAACAGAGTGGTTACATTCTCTAACACAGATCAGGAGTATCCTGAACATCTAGACAGATTTTATTTATATCCTCAGGTGTTGTGTAGAGAGAGTGTGTGTGGACGCTGTTACTGGGAGATTGAGTGGGTCAGGAGTGTGTTTATATCAGTGTCATATAAGAGCATCAGCAGGAAGGGATCGGGTGATGAGTGTGTGTTTGGACGTAATGATCAGTCCTGGAGTTTGATCTGCTCTCCCTCCAGTTACTCATTCATACACAATAACATAAAGACTGATCTCCATGTAAAGCCCATCAGCAGGAGAACAGGAGTGTGTAGAACAGGAGTGTATGTGGATCACAGTGCAGGAACTCTGTCCTTCTACAGCGTCTCTGACACACTGAGCCTCATACACACAGTCCAGACCACATTCACACACACACTCTATCCTGGGTTTTGGGTTTATTCTGGATCATCAGTGAAATTGTGTTGATGAATCAGAATAGACTGTAGAGAGATTCTACCCATAATGCTTTGAGCTGCATGATAAATCAGTAACAAGTCAAGTCAAGTCATCTTCATTTATATAGCGCTTTTAACAATGTAGATTGTTCCAAAGCGGCTTTACAGAGATACAAGGATAGTTTAAAGTAACAGAGATTGTTTTGGCTTTAAAGCAGTTCTTGAATGAAGTTATTTTCCAGCTAAAGTTAATCTGATTGATTCACTTCCGTCGCAACAATCGTTAGTTATTAACTTAAGGGCTGCTAACACAACACCGTTTTAACAGGAAACTCTACACAGACTTTAAACGCGAAACCTGTGAGAACGCTGATGGCGTTCACATGCGTATTACGAGTTCAGTCTATTGGTATGCGTGTTTGAATATATGTGCGCAGGTTTGTAATTCCCTACAAACCAAGCCTTAAAAAACTACTTGTCTGGCCTTAACATTTTTGATACAGAATTTTATCACTTCGGGGTAGATACGCGAACCGAATTTTCTGTTGAACAGTGAGATGTTATAGAGTCTCTTATTTTCTCTTCATTACATTAATACTACAGTAAAATAACATGACAGAATAAATGTGTGTAATGAATCCTCAAATAGACAGTAAGATCAGTGTGTGTTTGTGAGTCATGATGAGTGATGGTGTGTATCTGTGCTTTTCTCAAACTATACTTGTGTTTATGGAAATCAGTCATTCAGTTATTATTGTAGTGTCATATAAATCATATTTATTATTACTATCAAAATGACCTTTCAATAAAATGTATCATTCAATAAAACATGTTATTTGTTGTAAAATTGATAAATGTCAATGTATTAATAAATGTGAAATATATAAACTAGGGCTGTCAAACGATTAATCGTGATTAATCGCATCCAAAATAAAAGTTTGTTTTTACATAATATATGTGTGTGTACGGTATATAATTATTTTCTATATATAAATACACACACATGCATGTATATATTTAAGAAATATTTGCATGTATATACTGTGTATATATATTTATATTATATATAATTTATATTATATATAAATATTTTATATATAAATAACACATTTTTCTTAAATATATATATGAATGTGTGTGTATTTATATATAGAAAATAATTATATACCGTACACACACATATATTATATAAACACAAACTTTTATTTTGGATGCGATTAATCGCGATTAATCGTTTGACAGCCCTAATATATACCCAAATCATCTGATCATACTGTAAACAATTGATCAATTATTAAATAAACCTCCTCCTGAACAGAACTGAATTTACAGACCTGGTGTTATTGTTAAAATGTCTTTATCTTGAAGTATGATTTTGGTCATATTGCCAATTACACATAATATGAACTTTTCTTTATTAATTCATATACTGTTTTAACATGTATTTTTAACTTAACAACATTTGTAGCTATTTGCATATTAATACTGTAATATCTGGTATAAATGGTTTCTGCACCCAAACATTACAGTTTTGCCTATTAGACAGAATCTCATAATCTTTCTGTCATGATTCCTGTCTTGTGTTCCCCTTGTCTTGTGTGGACTTTTGTTATTTTCTGTTCTGTGCCATGTTTTGTAGTCCTTTGTAGTTTTTCTTGTTTATTAGTCTTCCCAGGTGTTTCTGATTAGCCATGCCCCCTTGTTATCTTGTTTGCCTGTGTATTTAAGCCCTGTGTCTAGTTCAGTCTTTGTGGGTTCTTAACTTTGTTTGTGGGTTGTGCTGTTATTTGTGAAGTTTTGAGTTTATTTAATAAATACCTATTGCACGTGGATCCTGCTTCCTCCTATGCTTCAACCAATTGTTACAGAAGAACCCAACACAACATGGATCCATAGTAATGGCAAAATGAGGCTTCCTGAACCACTGAGACCTCGCCGCCTATTGCTTCAGCCAAAGGTTCATTACTCGAAGCTTCATTCAGCATTGCTCACTAGTGACACCTAGGTACTGTGCAAATAAATAGCAGACAAATTAATTAATTCTGAACCAGTGTCCCCCCCCCCAACCCCCCCTGTTTTATTTATTATTTTTTTCTCACTGTTAATGTCTGTAACCTTTCATTTGCAATAATAAAAAGACCTGAGCGGACATTTGTCCATTGCCTGGGTATAATATAAAATATGTATCTTTCTCTGTCTGCATTTACTTGAGCAGAGACAACTGTCACACACACAGTTAATTAATTATTCATAAATTGTTTGGATAGTGACAGTATGAACAACAAAAGTGACACTGTGTTGAGTGCAGTGCTTATGGTGGAGGGAGTGTAATAAAGTAAACTACAACAGAATAGTCTGGGGTGGTAAAAATTGTTTCTGGGGGTTATTGTGCATTGAACTGTTACTAGTTTTAGTGCAGTGTTGTGCTTATTGGACTGGGGATATCGAGGAGCAACCTGCAACACTGCAGTTTGGGGTGGGTGAAGGAAGGATTACAATAGATTTTTTTATTGAGAAACAGAATTATTTCAAGTGTGTTGGGATTTAGACGATTCCTCTTCTTGGACAAAATCTCTCCAGCCACAGAGGATGCAGGGGAACATAAAAATGCCAGTGCCAGCTGGTATAAATGAGGATACTGATGCTTTCCTCTTTCTTGCTGGCTCCATTACCAGGAAAAAGGAAGAGGTCACAAAAAGCAAACAAATCAAAAAGGGCAATCCAAATCAAAAAGCAGTCCAGTACAGATCCAAAAATCCAAAGCAATCCAAATACTCTTAACTAATTAATATAACAAGACTATAATATAGCTACTATAATTAATAATAACAATATACTATTAACTATTCTAACCTGATAATGTAATAATATACAGCCCTAACACATATATGACACAATAACGACAATGACAATGATAGTTATCTAACTCTCTGACTCTCTGACACTACTATAACTGCTTCTACTACTCTTGACAACACCCAGTAGGTGTCGCGAGTTTAAAACCCCCTTTTTCCAGAAGTGACACTCAGACCGAACCGATGACGTATCCACACAAACCGAGGCTTCGTTTATCATTAGTCACGTGATTTTCACGTTAACAACACAAGCCTCGAATCGCGGCTTCATCTGGCATGCCCATTTTTTCTTAACACAAGCTCCGACGCCTCAGTTCAAATGTCACGTCACTATGGATCCAGCATATCGTCTCTTCCTTCTCAGCCAAGGTAACCGTCCAATTGAGGAGTACGTGAGGGAGTTTTGTGAGCTTTGCCATGGGGTGGACTTTTGTGATGAGCTCTTAAAGGACATGTTTTGCCATGGACTTAATGAGCCGCTTTACTATCTTATGCCTGGTAATACCCCTCTCTACACTCTGGTGAGATAAATTGACTTTGCCGTTTTGTGGAGTGGCTTGTCATTTACTGCAGGCTTTTACGGATGAGGAGCCCCGCAAGCTCACAGTATCCTCTAAGCCTGAGCCAATTCACGTCATGCCCACTCTAATGTTGGCAACTCCAGTGCTCACACTTTGCTCACCAGCACATTCACGCCAGAGCCTCATCCTGTCATGGCCGCTGCCGAGCCAGAGACTGTTCACGTCATGCCAGTCTTGTGTCTTCGGACAAGAGGGCCACTGCTTGAGTCAGCTCTGGATGATACGGCAATTATGATAGTCATCACAGCTATGATGTGTGTGTGTGGCAGCACACACATTGGCTCCAGCCCACGAACCTTTGCCCAAGATGGCCGCCATGCCTGAGTCTCGTCCCGAGATGGCCGCCACGCCTGAGTCTCGTCCCGAGATAGCCGCCACGCCTCAGTCTCGTCCCGAGATGGCCGTCACGCCTGAGTCTCGTCCCAAGAAAATTTTGGGGAGGGGCAGTAGGTACCTGATTAAGGCCTCAGAGGCTGTGCCCCCTGAGCCTCGAATCCGCCCTGGCCCCCTGAGCTGTCGGATCCGCCCTGGCCCCCTGAAGCTATGTCATGATTCTTATCTTGTGTGGACTTTTGTTATTTCCTGTTCTGTGCCATGTTTTGTAGTCCTTTGTAGTTTTTCTTGTTAATTAGTCTCCCCAGGTGTTTCTGATTAGCCACACCCCCTTGTTATCTTGTTAAGCTTGTTTGCCTGTGTATTTAAGCCCTGTCTAGTTCAGTCTTTGTGGGTTCTTAACTTTGTTTGTTGATTGTTCTGTTCCCTAGTCCTATTTCTTAGTCTAAGTCTGCAAATTTGTGAAGTTGAGTTTATTTAATACCTATGCACGTGGAGCCTGCTTCCTCCTATGCTTCAACCGATCGTTACACTTTCATTGCCAGTTCTTAATATTTTCTGGGCTGCAAAAGAAAAACAGCAGCAGCGTGTGAACAGGACATTTATTTTGGTCTGGTTGTGTGACGTCATAAGGCTGTGCCGCGCTCCTGCATCTGTTGTGAATCGGCTGCCGAAAGGTTTGTGTTTTTACGCATTTAAAGTGTTTAAATCAATGCAAACCGTTCAGTCAATTCAATTGTTTTTACAAGCTAGGGACAATAAATGAACAATTCTTGACAGTATGCTTTAACAATATGATGAGCGTTATTTTGGGGAGTAAATCGCATTCCCTCACGAGTAACAGGAAAGGTGCGCCTCATTTCGCTCTCTATAACGTGAATCAGTTTTTCGTAAACACAAATTCAGGTACTGGAAAGAAGTGATGAGAGAAACTGAGTTCTTTTAAAACTCAGAGTCAGTTGAATCAATTGCTTCTTAAAATGATTCAGTGATTTGAATCACCGCATGCTGACATCACCAGCTGCTCAAACAATGTAAATGAATGAAAACAAACACCATTAATGTGTAATGACAACTTTTACAAATCAACTGCAAATGTTTTCATGAAAGTGTAATCTATTAAATTTGATGTTGTCGTGGCAGATCCATAGGAAAATAGGAAATAGGAAAATGTTGACGTTATTTTGTCACTTATTGGGAGCAGTATGCTAGCTGGAGCCGTTTACCTCCTGTCTTTGTGCTAAGCTAGGCTAGCGGTGGGTGCGTCAGACAGAGTTACAGAGTCAGACAGAGTTACGGCACGCACGGAGATGAAAAAGGTATGTATGGACTGTAATGGATTTTTTCCTAAATCTGACTATCTAGTGTCTACAAATCGAAACTTAATAAATAAATCTGTTGCGTCTACAAATCGACACTTAATAACTTTATACTCTAGCTCCTTGCGTCTTCCGTCGACAACTGGACGAGTCTCTTATCCTAACTTCTTTGCTGCGCAGCATAAATAACAAAAGAGACAGACTTCAGTAAATGTCCTTTAAATGCCTTTATTAACGGCCGGAAGAGTGTTCGAGCAGTTCTCAGAAAAACTTTCCAAAGAAGAATCAAGGCCGGAGGATCTCAGACAAATTCCATTGAGAAAATCCCACAGTGCACAAGAATACAACAGTTTTTATAGTATAGAGGTATGGCATAAATGTCAGGCTGCATTACATAATTTCCCCACTATTTGATTGGTTCTTCATATACAAACCCCTCTGTTACTAAGTAAAGCAAACTTTGTTTTAACGATGACTTCATTTGTTAATCACAAGATTCTAACAGACTGTCTAGTTTCATTTCCCAAACTATGTTATTTATACACACACACGCACACACTCAAAACCAAGTTTTCCATTGGTTTCGTACAGTACATCCTGTTCAAATGTTAGATGTTAAATAAGGTTAGATGTTAGAAACATGATTAGTTTAATATACAGTTTAAAATTTCTACGACAGGAGTTATCTAACTCTGGGGGATACAGTGAATAAGCTAAAGACCCAAAAAGTCGGTGTGTTCCTTTAACTCTCACTCTGACTGACTCTCTTACCAGTGAAGGGCAATTCCACACAAAAGTCATCCTTTACATGAAAAAATTAAGTTTTTACCTAAAGATCAAAACCGTTTTTAAGTTGTCCATTTAGGTCTGTAATATATTGTATTAATGTGCAGTATCGGAAGTTTTAAGAAATTGTTTTTTCACCACATATGAGGTGAGCAACAATGCTAAAATAAAATTTTCAACCAACCACATTTCATGCTTTCAAAAGAGGGATCAAAGACCCCCTTTTTTAAACTTTATTTTGACATAAAGCATTTTGCAGAAAGATGGAGGCATGCCTGAGAAATAAATTTATTAAACTATATAAATAAATTTAAAACTAATTTTGTCATAACAGCACTGGCTGTTTAATTTATAAGGGCTATAATTAAGAGGGCTATAATTAAGTGCTCTGTCACGTGCGTAACGTTTTAAAGATTACGCTTATATAATATAAAAATTATAAATACAAATAACTTGAAACTTTATATACAATGCTAAATTATGTTTATGATTGTTAGGATCGACTACTTTCATCTCACTATTTTTCTCTGAACAACCATAATAACGCTTCATATTAAATCACATGCATATGACTATTGCTGTGATCTGTTTCAGGCGTACCGCATATCAGTGTATATCCAATAATCGCAATAATATTTGTGCTTTGTTAGTTTTAATATGAAAAAAAGTCAAAATTTTTAAATTCAGGCTCAGTGTAAAGCGGCAGATCAAGCGCATATGAACCAATCTTCTCTTTCTTTTTGCCAGTTACAGAACAAAATAAAAATATCAGAAGGGATATGATATAGTACAACTTACAGAAGAGCATGTGTCTCATTGGACACTTCCCTCGGGATGCCGCGTTTTTCCGTCTTGGTTAAAACATGAATATTCATCATAATCCCCCGATCAAGCTGACAAAATAATAATAATTTTGCAATCATTTTGACACAAAATAAAATGTGATCATTTTGACTTACGACTGTGCTTTGAACTGCACAAGCGATCATTTAGACACAAAAAATAAAACACACCTGCGGACAATAGTGTCAATCAGTTCACCTGACTGTGGAGGAAACCTGCCATTTGAACTCCTATATGATAAACATTAATATTTGTTAATGTATTTTAGCAAGCAGTTCTGTTAGTAGGAAAATCATGGTCTCTATATTGAGTCTTGAACAAATGCACACACTTGTCAAAATGAGAAATAGTCTAATCAATTACCATTTGAAATAAAGTGATTTAGTATAATAAAGTTGATTAATTGTGCAATCTTACCAGACTGGTATCGCAGATTTCGATATTTAGTAGGGATAAGTCACGATTTCTAATACTCAATTAGTTGATTAAATTAGGCTATAAAACACATACAAGATGGCGCCGCGGATGGCTGCCTCGGTGTGGAGCTCTCCAGTTATTGTGTTGTTTTTGTTGGTTTGTTCTGCGTTTAGTCATTCTTTTCCTATCAGTTTCACCAAAGACGAACTACTGGACATTAGGAAACACACACCAGACAACTTTTTTACAGATTTTGATTACTCAGACGTTTTACTGGACATTCTCGTCGGAGGGGCAGCGGTGTTGTTCAAACGCGCGGTCAGACGCAAACGCGGGAAGCGCGCCGGCGCGCTGGTTAAACTCCGCGAGCGCGGCCTCCGCACTGCACTCCCCAGTATTCATCTTGCGAATCTCCGATCTCTTCCTAACAAAATGGACGAACTTCTTCTCCTCACCCGCACTAACAAGGATTTTTTAAACTCCGCTGGTCTGTGCTTCACTGAAACCTGGCTGAGTGAAGCCATACCGGACAACGCACTACATCTGCCGGGCTTCCAGCTGTTCCGAGCGGATCGCATCGCGGAACTAACGGGGAAAACGAGAGGTGGTGGATTGTGTTTCTACATTAACGAAAGTTGGTGTTCAGATGTAACAACACTGAAGAAGATGTGCTCTCCTAATTTAGAGGTGCATTTCATAAACTGTAAACCTTTCTACTCGCCGCGGGAGTTTTCCTCATTCATTCTCGCGAATGTTTACATTCCTCCAGACGCCTGTGTGAGCGCGGCGCTACTACAGCTGGCTGAACATATAGCTGAAATGGAACAAAGGTACCCAGACTCTCTTTTAATCATTCTTGGGGATTTTAACAAAGCAAATCTCTCCCGTGAACTGCCAAAATACAGACAGCATGTTACATGTCCTACCAGAGACAGTAATATACTGGACCACTGTTACACTACGATAAAGAATGCGTATCACTCCGTCCCACGGGCAGCTTTGGGGCTCTCTGATCACTGTTTGGTTCATCTTATACCGACCTACAGGCAGAAACTGAAATCAGCTAAACCTGTAATAAGGACTGTAAAAAGATGGACCAACGAAGCAGAGCAGGATCTCCAGGCCTGCTTCGATTGCACTGATTGGACTGTTTTTGAAGCTGCAGCCACCGATCTGGATGAGCTCACAGATACTGTAACATCATATATCAGTTTCTGTGAGGATACATGCATTCCTACCAGGACATTCTTATCATTCACTAATGATAAACCATGGTTTACTGGGAAACTCAAACAGCTTCGTCATGCCAAAGAAGATGCTTACAGAAGTGGGGATAAAATCTTGTATAACCAGGCCAGAAACAGACTGACAAAGGAGATCAGAGTTGCTAAAAAAAGCTACTCTGAAAAGCTGAAAAAACAGTTTTCAGCCAACGACCCGGCATCAGTCTGGAGAGGCCTGAGGAACATCACCAACTACAAGTCACCATCCCCCCCATCTGTGGAGAATCAACAACTGGCTGACACTCTCAATGCATTCTATTGCAGGTTTGAGAAGCCCAGACTCACACCTCACACCCGCTCTGATGAGCACTTCACACATCCACCATCACCTCCTGCAACCCCTCTCCTCCCCCCTTCTGCCATCCAACCTGAGCTTAAGGTCTGTGTGGAGGACGTGAGCCGAGTCTTCAAAAAACAGAAGACTAGGAAAGCTTCAGGCCCAGACGGCATCTCATCTGCTTGTCTAAAAGCCTGCGCTGACCAACTGGCCCCAGTCTTCACGCAGATCTTCAACAGATCATTGGAGCAGTGTGAAGTTCCCTGCTGCTTCAAACGCTCCACTATCATTCCGGTTCCCAAAAAAACTAAAATCACTGGACTTAATGACTACAGACCTGTCGCTCTCACGTCTGTGGTCATGAAGTCGTTTGAAAGACTGGTGTTGGCCTATCTGAAGGACATCACTGGACCCCTGCTGGATCCCTTTCAGTTTGCTTACAGAGCAAACAGGTCTGTGGATGATGCAGTCAACATGGGACTGCACTATATCCTGCAACATCTTGACAGACCTGGGACTTATGCACGGATCTTATTCGTGGGCTTCAGTTCGGCCTTCAATACCATCATTCCTGATCTTCTCACAGCCAAACTGACTCAGCTCTCCATGCCATCCTCAATCTGTCAGTGGATCTCCAGCTTCCTGACGGACCGGCAGCAGCGAGTGAGACTGGGGAAACTCACATCCAGGACCCTCACCATCAGCACTGGTGCCCCCCAAGGGTGCGTTCTCTCCCCACTGCTCTTCTCCCTGTACACTAATGACTGCACTTCTAAAGACCCCTCTGTCAAGCTCCTGAAATTTGCAGACGACACCACTGTCATCGGTCTCATCCAAAATGGTGACGAGTCTGCTTACAGACTGGGGGTTGAACAGCTGGCTGTCTGGTGCAGCTATAACAACCTTGAGCTGAACACGCTCAAAACAGTGGAGATGATCATGGACTTCAGGAGAAAACCCCCAGCACTCCCTCCTCTCACCATCATGAACAGCACTGTGGAAGCAGTGGAGTCATTCAGGTTCCTGGGCTCTACCATCTCTCAGGACCTGAAGTGGGCAAATCACATTGACTCCATTGTAAAAAAGGCCCAGCAGAGACTGTACTTCCTTCGCCAGCTGAAGAAGTTCAATCTGCCACAGGAGCTGCTGATCCAGTTCTACTCAGCCGTCATTGAGTCTGTCTTAAGCACTTCCATCACTGTCTGGTTTGGTTCAGCTACCAAATCGGACATCAGGAGACTACAACGGACAGTCCGGACTGCAGAGAGGATTATTGGTGCCCCCCTGCCAACCCTCCAGGACCTGTACTCTTCCAGAGTGAGGAAGAGAGCAGGTAAAATCATCACAGACTCCACTCACCCTGGACACCCCCTGTTTGAACTGTTACCGTCAGGACGGCGATACAGATCACTGGCCACAAGAACATCCAGGCACAGGAATAGTTTCTTTCCACAGGCCATTTCCCTTCTGAACACTTAACATGCCCCCCAAGGCATATGCCTGTAAGTGCAATACTCCCACTGTCTAGTGCAATATTCTATAACTCAGGTGATATTTATATCTATATTATTCATACTACTCAAAATACTGTAAATATGTTCATAATCTGCAAATGTTTATTCGGACTAAACCCAACTGTGACCCTACTTTTTTACTTTTATACTATTTTTATATATATATTTTTTTTAATATATTTTATTCTTAGAATTTGTACTACTATGTTCTTGTTGTATTTGTATACTGTATGTGCACTGGAAGCTTCAGTACCAAAACAAATTCCTTGTGGGTGCAAGCACACTTGGCAATAAAGCTCTTTCTGATTCTGATTCTGATTCTGAATAGGCTGTGCGATTATTGTCTAAAAAAATCTCCATGTTTTTGGTGCTGATGCTGTGGTGCTGAACGCATGTTCATGTAACATGTAAGGGTGACGCTGCCAATAATGCACCTAAAAGCGAAAGGGATACTTTGTTATTTTGTGTATTGAAATAACACAATTGAAAACATGCTGAAATATTTGAAAAGATTGTGCCAAAGCAGTTAAAAATGAACTGTAAAAGATCAGATAGTTTCATAATTCACAGATAGATTACAGAAATATTCTACACTCAAAAAAATAACTCATTGGACAAACTCAATTTAACTAAGGGGGCAGGATTCCCATCCAATAAATATGTGTAGCCCCAACTCGTAAAAAAAACTAATTCATGCAATGAAATGTAATTGAGTTGGTCCAACTAAATTTTGACCAACTTAAATGAGTTGGTCCAACTCAATTTTGATCAAATAGTTTAGATGAAATGGATACATTTATAAAATGAGTTTTATGCTTCTTAAACTTAAATTAAAACATTTAATTGAAAAATCAGTTATTAGGAAATCCTTCTTTTGTACCCCATAGAGAAAAGAGACAAATCTTGATTGAGATGTTTTTATTTAAAACTCAATACTGCAATAGATATTTAATGTGAAAAGTATTTAATACTTAAAAATTATTTAACCAAACAAGCTAGTTGCGACAATGCATTACACATTTTAAAGCCTTTTTTTCCAGAAAGTCTGGAAATTTGCCTTTGTGGCACATGAACAGTTTATGGAATTCCAAAGTCAAAAACTTTGGACTATTAAATACTATTTAAAACAGTCAAAATAAACTTGACTCTAAAATAAACTTCAGAATCATATATACATATGCATAATGGCTTGTCTTAAAAGGGATAAATGAAAATTGTCATAATTTACTCATCCTCAGGTTGTTCCAAACGTGTACAAATGTCTTTGTTCTGTTGAACACAAAGGAAGAGGTATGGGAAACTGAACAGTTCTGGGCCACCATTGACTTCCATAGTAGGAAGAAAAAACAACTATGGAAGTCAATGGTGGCCCAGAACTGTTCAGTTTCCCATATTCTTTAACACCTCTTCCTTTGTGTTCAACAGAACAAAGACATTTATACAGGTTTCGAACAACCCCAGGATGAGTAAATGACAGAATTTTCATTTTTGGGTGAACTATCCCTAAAGACAAGAACGACTAACTAGAAATACACACAAAAATGTGTAAGAAAAAGCATGTAAGAGTGTATAATTTTCTTTGTACTTTTTTTTGTGTGTGGTGTGTGTGCATAAGTATGTAAATGACTCAATATACAACAATGTATTCTCAAATACGTTGTGTCCTCAAAAAAAGTGCACATCTCATGCAAACAGCTTGATTTTAAGCTGCTGGATCTTTGCATTCAGCCTATGTCCATCCAAGTTCATTAGGATTTTCTGGATAAACTCGAAGGTGTACTTGAGGTTGTCAGGAAAACTAAGATCAAGTATCTTGATCTTAGAAAAAAGGACCCTCTCCACCCTGCAAAATTATTACTTTTAAAAATATTATTTTATTAAAATGAATAAAACAAAATCTTATTATTCCACTAATACATATTATTTTATTGTGAAATTAATTATTAAATTGAGCATTTAATAATAATAAATCATATATTCTATTATAAAACATAAAAGTATTAACAGGATTGTTGTTATTATTACTTTATAAAAAAATCACTTACCACATACTCCTTGCAGAAAGAGTCTGGATCTTCAGTGAGGTTGATCATCAGGCCTTTCAGGATGCACTCTCTCCTGATGTTTATGTTGTCACACTACAGCAGGGGGAAAATCAAGACTGAAATTAGCCAAATGCACAAAGCTGAACAATAACTACACAAAACAGAAGACATTGCATGCATTTCTACTAACAGAGTCTGTGATCGCCAGGGTATTTTTTATGTTTTGCTCCTTCACTCCTCCTTTGCTCTTGAAGATCTGCATCAGTTTATCTGAAAAGTGGTCCAGCTGTGATAGTTGTGATCCGCATGAACTCTGCATTCACCTTCAAAATAATTTTTTTTTTAAAAATGGGGAAAAAAACACAGCAATTTGTTTTGTTTATCCTTCTTACTACGAAAAGAATAACGACTAAAATAAAACACTACATAACGTTTACTGCACTCTGCTGAAAAAGAGCTGGCCATTGATTCTTGAACACCTCTATCATGGGCTTTGCTCCACATTCTGCTGATGTCTGTGGGAGAATGTTCTTTCAATTTTTGCTTTTATCATCACTTCATTGTCACGCTTTTTTACTTCCGACAATAAAGAAATTCTCTCGTGCTCCAAGCTTTCCGTAGATTCACCTTTTGGATGCAGAGGAATGTAGTTGACTTCAGCCTTCCTTGGTTTCTTGATGCTGGCAGCAACCTTGCCTTGTTCTTTTTGTTTGTACTTTAAGGAATTTACACAGATTTCAGGATGTCCAAGTCGGCCAAGCTTTGTGCGATAATTTTGCATCTTGTACTTAAGTGACTGCTTCCATCCCCAAAATCCTGTCTTGGAACCAAGTTGCCCCAAACAAGGATGGACCCTAGTTAAAGCTGCTGCTTACCTCTTCACACTGATAGTCTTTAGGATATTTAGTGTATTTTACCATTTCTTGGGCTAGGCCATTAAGAATGATAGCTTTCAGCTTTGAGCCAGGGTTAAAGTATGTCCCATTGCCCTCAAACTCAGTATTCTTTATGTTTAGCCCAAATTCTGCGTCATAAGTAAACTTGGGGACCAGAAAAAGCTTTGGGCCATGGGGACAAACCTGAGAGAGTTTCTGTAGATGAGTGAGAAGTAGATGCATACTGTATATCATCATCAAGTGATGAGGTTTGTGGCTCTGAATTAGTGGGAGTCTCAGTAAATGAACGTACTGGGTACAATGTGATGCAGGGCTCATCAGTCTGGAGCTCCGAAGGTGACAATGCAGGCAAGTATATCACCTTCAGTGTGCTTTTGTGTTTAATTTCAAGAACTGAAGTTAGGTTCATATACTCTTTGAAGTCAGCATCCATGTATTGCAACCGGAAGTCCTCATTCAACCGAAAGACTGTCTTTATAAATGCATGAAGTTCTTCCACAGTATCTGGAATTCCAGACATCAGGGACAGTTTCCTGGAGTCAGTCTCGTCACCAAAGATAATCCGCAGAGCAAAAGGACCCGCCATAATGCAACACCTTTAATCTAGAGGGGAAAAAAGAGAGAAAATTTTAAAAGAACAAGAAATTATCAAGTTATATTTTTGTTTTCATTTGAAATTAAAATATAATCTGAGATTTAGCAAGAGAGAGCATAATAAATACGGTAGACATTGGCATCCAGACTGCAAACTAGACTGAAAGGATTATACTAACCTTTAATCATTTTAACAGGCCTTTGAAGTTTGGGCAAAAACTATGGTTTCGTGTATTTTTTCCCCCACAGCGCTTAATTTCATATGGTGATTGTGAAACACGGAACACCTCACTTCATGATTTTATGGTGAAATCATGAAACCTCACTTCATAATTTTTTCTTCAGCACTTGCCAAAATGTCAAAATGAACCTAATTACACACAAGTACTACATTTAAAGAGCGATTTGAGGCTACATTTGGGACAGATAGATCAATTCCTGCAGCTACATCCACACGCTGGAACAGTACATTCAAGCAGCTACAGGCCCTTACAGCACTTGACCATAGGGATCTCGCACAAATTTGCAGTTCAGACTTTCAACATGTTCTTTTTTCAGTTCGTGAAAAAGTGGAAAATCTCTGAAGAATTTAGGTTCTGTTCTCTTTCCTTTTGCGGAAGCAACAGAGGGTGAGAAAATGGTCACTATTAGTATGGTGGTCCCCACTGTACTTGATTTAAACACTCATCTGCTCCAAATATCAGAGTCAAGAAGTCATTGCCGGCCACTAGCCATAGCCCTTCGGCAATCACTTTTAAAGAGATTCTCTGGGATCTTTGTGAGAACCAAAATGGTTGAGCAAAATGGGAAAGAGGACCAGTTCAACCATACTGTCTATTTATTGGCTACAATGCTGAGCCAGAGACTGTCCACGTCATGCCTGCCGAGCCAGAGTCTGTTCACTTCATGCCAAGATGGCCACCGCGACGCCTGAGAGTTTGTCTCTACCCAAGATGGTCGCCCTTCCAGAGTCTCGTCCCGCCGAGACCACCGCTCCAGAGTCTCGTCCCGCCGAGAGCGCCACGCCTGTGTCTTCGGGCAAGATGGCCGACTCCTTGCCTGTGTTTTCGGACAAGATGGCTGACTCCATGCCTGTGTCTTCAGACAAGAGGGTCACCTCTACATCTGTGTCTACACCTGCAGGGCCATAGCTAGAGGATTCGGGGCCCCCTGAAAAAAATATTGATGTGGGCCCCCACCACCCTCCACCAATATCATATACTGTACAATAGATGAGAATGGAGGCCCACATATAACAGAAGATGTTGATGTTGTTGTAAAACCTTTATTTTAAAAGTTAGATGTTTATATAAAAATTACAACTAATAAAAACTAACAAAAAGCAAGAAATTGTTAAATAATAATAAAACCAATTCTAAAAAAGTAACAGCAAATTAATGTTTTTTTTTCCCCATCAGTCTGTTGTAATTCATGAATCAAAAAGCAAACATTTAGAAACTGACAAAAATGCAGTCAAATTTAAAAAATAAAATACTTTGTCTTATTTTTTAATAAAGATAATAATAGAAACTGGTAATATTATTAAATAAAGATAATAAATGTATTCAACCTAATGCAGTGTGTTGTATTGGTGTTTTCTTGATGTAATAAATTCAGCCGGCAGGTCAGGTACATAATGCAATGCGTCGTGACTCGTGTACATTTTTTAACTCTATTTACAATAGTGTAGCGACAATGGGTAGAAGCCAACCACCAACTAATCTTCTTCCAGAAAATTAGTTCAAACTTCCCACTTCCTGCCGAACAAAGAGGAAGATTTGTTCAGAACACCTCATGATCGTCATCAATCTTGCCATCGGGTCCGGCATCACCGGTCTGACTAATTAAAGGAGCCCCCAGCACTAACTAAATAATGAATGGACAATGCTAGATTTGTGCCGAAACACTGACTGGTCAAGAGATGACGTGAGACCCAAGGTCCCACGAGAGACAAACAGATTTCAGCAGGAAATACCCATGACCCCAGGGCTGTCTTAAGCCCATAAACGTTACACACAAAGAGACGTTAACCTATCAAAATCCTTGAAACTCAACCCAGAGCCATGAATCATTCACAGTCTCCAGCTAGTCTACGCTAACCAACGAAAACCCCCAACTAAGAACTTTTATGAGCCCAGCTAAAGGAAGAACTTGTCAATGTGAGATAGCTTGGAAAAGAATGATTGGTTCTGAGATGACACAACTCGAGCCCACAACATTCCAGACCCCCTCCTCCTTAAGGACCTCTGAACGAACAAACCAATTCTCTTCTTTTCAAACCAGAGAACTGAGATTTTACCTAACTATACAAAAATCATTCAAGAACAATTTTCGATGGACTTATACTCAAACATCATGCAACTACATAATCCTGTGTTGTTTCTACCACTTACATGCATGTTTAATAAGATTATATCCCATGTAAGTCCTTTAATGGGTATAACTGTTAGATGTTTGAATGAAAGTGTGTTGTGTTTCACATCAGTATGATCGTATGCCCGAGATTCAAAAGATGGCTTGAATGATATCTGTGTAATATGTTTTGATCTTCTTTTAATTAGAAATCATGTCTAAACTGTGGCCTCTGTTCTCTCTGCTTAAGAGCTAGAGAACAGACACCCCCCCAGATAATGCATGATTTACGATGAGACAAACAAAGCCAGTGTCTAATTGGTCCGATCTCTTCAGGAGGGGGGACAAACTTTTAGTTTAAAAACCTTAGACTCAAAACTCTCTCTCTCTCTCTCGGTGCTCTCTCTCGGTGCTCTCTCTCGGTTCTCGCTCTGAAGAAGAACTCTCAACAAAGGCAGAACAAAGATGGGCAGAAAAAGATGAAGATCTAAACCAGACTAGCAAACATGTAACAGACGGAGCAGAAGGAACCCAAATTAAGATCAGAAGAACGGGTTCCACAGCTTTATCCAAGCCATATTACTAGCCTATACTCTCTTCTCAATTTCCTTTCTTTTCTGAGTCATCATTTCTTTTCCGATTGAAAGTCTCGGTTTTAAGTTAAGTTTTGCGGCAAAGTTTCGGTCAACGATTCACGGCTGCAACGAACACTTTCAACTTCAAAGACTTTTCATTCAGCAGCTCCAGCACACCACGTGACTGGAACGCCACAGACATTTATCCAAGCACGAGGAGGCCAGCCGACGAACGAACAAAGGGAAACCCCCCTTTTACGCAACAAAAGGAATTCCCAAAAGGAAAAGCAAAGACGCAAGTACCTCCAGGCTAAAATCTTAACTGGTGCATATGATACATTTAATAACCTGTCTTAAAACGATAGAAGGGTTAAATTAATGTTTGATGGTTCATTCAGGTTGTGTCTTATTAGTGCATAGAAACTTGGGATTTAATCATCTCATCTCTTAAATCTCTCTCTCTCTCTCTCTCTCTCTCTTTCTTTCTGCAACTCGTATGAATGTGTATGCGTGTGTTTGTGTTAGATATTAGCTTTATGTGTTAGTAGCCTATATAATCAATAAAGTATTGTTTGTATTTAAAAGAGATTACCCGTGTGTGCTTATCAGATTTATTGTCTTGAACTTCGATTTAAGTTACCTATGCTGTTACCCTTAATTTACTTCGTAATTTATTGTTAGCTGGGGATTAATTCTTTCTTGGCCAGGAAGATATTATATTTCCTAGAGTTAATACTTGTTTATGCTTTCTGTTCATTGGATGAACTGATAAAATGATCATACTATTGATTCTGCTACAGTAAATTCTGAAAATAATTAAAAATAATTAAAATATTAATTATTGGTCATATTCCGTTATGAATAATAATTAATAATATTTATACGTGGGCGTATAAACGCTACAATAGTGTAAAAGACAGGAATTTTGACCACATAATCATTTGGTGGATTGTGGTGCGCACTGATAAAGAAAAGTGACAGAACCCGGCAGGCTGTAGACGGTAGTTTTCTTATTCCTAGCGAAATAACAATACAACCTGTCTTTAAGAACGTCTTGATTGTCTGGGATACTGTCACGGGTGACGATTAGGAAGGAGGCGGAACCTTTGATTCCGTCCGGAGTTTCCTATGGGGAGCTCTTCCGGTGTGGGACCCGTGAAGACTCCGGTTCCGGGTACACCGGGCAATGACGGAGATTATTATGGAAGATTGAGAACAGATGCGGGAGGAGAGTAAGCGGAACAGCGATTGGGGCGCGCATTGATTGGGGGTAACATAAAAAGGTATTACATTCAAACCAAAGGCAGTTCAGCAGTTTAGCGGAGTGGAGTCGAGCGGTGTTGGGGCAGCTAGTCTTGTGTTCCAGACGTGGTAGGAGACCGGAAGCCGGGCAAAGGGTGAGTCCAACGGGCTGAGGCATAACTGAAGGGTTGGAGAGGAGAATCGACACCGATGAGAGATAAGTGATATCTTTAACTGGATTGTGGCATAATTTATGTCTTTTGGAACTGGATGAAACTTCATGTTGTTTGAAATTGTCTTTTGGGAGGAGTTTATAGTTTATTGAATACTCCACGCTTCGCTGCTGTTACCAATGAGACTCCATTGGTGAGTGGTGTACGGGACCCCATGCCAACACCCTAATCTGTGAGTGGAGAGACTTTGCAGTGCTGTACATTGATATATTCACGTGTGATTACTTGTGTGGTTTGCAGTGAAACACGAGTGTGGGAGTGCATCGCTAAAGCATTGTGGGTTCCAGTCGGCCAACGTGCCGTTCTCTCTGTTGTAATCAGAACCAGTTACGCTGTGGAACACTTATCTTCTCTCTCTCTCCGCCTGAGCCCTGTGAAGAAACAGTTAAGCTGTGGAACACTTATCTTCTCTCTCTCTCCGCTAGAGCCTGCTAAAGCTGTGAGTTATACGTACCCTCCATTCTCTGTCTGAGTCCAGTGAAGAGCCTGCTAAAGCTGTGAGTTATACGTACCCTCCATTCTCTGTCTGAGTCCAGTGAAGAGCCTGCTAAAGCTGTGAGTTATACTCACCTCCATTCTCTGTCTGAGTCCAGTGAAGAGCCTGCTAAAGCTGTGAGTTATACGTACCCTCCATTCTCTGTCTGAGCCCAGTGAAGAGCCTGCTAAAGCTGTGAGTTATACTCACCACCATTCTCTGTCTGAGTCCAGTGAAGTGCCTGCTAAAGCTGTGAGTTATACGTACCCTCCATTCTCTGTCTGAGTCCAGTGAAGAGCCTTCTAAAGTTGTGAGTTATACGTACCCTCCATCCTTTGTCTGAGTCCAGTGAAGAGCCTTCTAAAGTTGTGAGTTATACGTACCCTCCATTCTCTGTCTGAGTCCAGTGAAGAGCCTTCTAAAGTTGTGAGTTATACGTACCCTCCATCCTTTGTCTGAGTCCAGTGAAGAGCCCGCTAAAGCTGTGAAGTATACGTACCCTCCATCCTTTGTCTGAGTCCAGTGAAGAGCCTGCTAAAGCTGTGAAGTATACGTACCCTCCATTCTCTGTCTGAGTCCAGTGAAGAGCCTTCTAAAGTTGTGAGTTATACGTACCCTCCATTCTCTGTCTGAGTCCAGTGAAGAGCCTGCTCAAGCTGTGAGTTATACGTACCCTCCATTCTCTGTCTGAGCCCGGTGAAGAGCCTGCTAAAGCTGTGAAGTATACGTACCCTTCTCTCTGTCTGAGTCCAGTGAAGAGCCCGCTACAGCTGTGAAGTATACTCACCTCCATTCTCTGTCTGAGCCCAGTGAAGAGCCTGCTAAAGTTGCGAAGTATATCCGCCTCTTCCTCCATTCGAATCCTGTTGGGGCGAACGTTGAAGCTACTACAGTAATTGTTTTAAAGAGATGTTTTAATTAAATAAAGAGACTTCTGTACTTCCTTTGGTTGTCTTGTCTGCTGTGTCCTGCGGTTTAGCTCCTCACGGTGGTGTGTAAGTCAGGGGGGGGACGGCTGGCCATAAAGAGCCCACCCCGACCTGTGACAATACAACAACTCTCCTGGCCTCCCGCTCCTTCTTTTCATGCCATTTCTGGTACCCTGATTTATGTTTTCTTTTCCCCAACATTTTGTCAGTCAGTCAGTCTCCTGCTCTTCCACCAAGTTCATCGTTAACTTCAGGCACTGCCGCCTCAACTCTGATTGGTTCTGTTCACGAGCTGGGGTGGGACTTACAATTTTATTGGGTCCATCTGATGTTTGTCACTGACTGAATGATTAATAAATACTTTAGATAGGACATTTTAGGGAGGTAAGAGAAGCAGATATTTGGGAAAAAAACATTTAGGCAAGGCAAGGCAAGGCAAGGCAAGGCAAATCTCAGGCATACAACTAATATAAATATTAGAATTATTCATACAACAGGGGCCTATATAGTATAACTGCTGGTTCTGTTATGATTCCTGTCTGTGTTCCCCTGTCTTTTTCCATGTTTGGTAGTTCCCCGTCATGTTTAATGTTTAACTAGTCTCCCCATGTGTTTTAGATTAGCCACGCCCCCTTGTTATCTTGTTTAGCTTGTTTTTCTGTGTATTTAAGCACTGTGTCTTGTTCAGTCTTTGAGTTCTTGACGTTGTATGTTGGTTGTTCTGTTCCCTAGTCTGAGTCTGAATTTGTCAAGTTTTGTGTTTATTTAATAAAAGACTACGGCTGCACGTGGAGCTGCTTCCTCCTATGTTTCAACCGCATCGTTACATGGCCAGAGTAGAAGTGATTTCACAGAGACTTTGCGCAATCTGCTCCTGTTTATCCAAGACTGCATCGGCGATGACACGTGCAGTTGGACGGGACCTGGGGGCACGTACAGAGGCAGGCCTACTGCAGGAAGGCCGAATGGTGTCAGGTTCCTCTTCACAAAGGGGTTGCCTGGATTGGAGAACTGTAAAAAACAAAAACAATACTGAAACAGTCACAGTGCACTGATTTTTTTCTTTTTTTTTCTCGAAGTTTTAGTTTGTTCTATATAGGCCTACTGCAAAAGCAATAGGATTTCAAACTGAATAAACTAGGAATTCAGATGAGGACTCAGTCACATAGGTCCACATTTGGTTTGACAAACTGGTGTAAAATCCCTTTCCAATGGTTTCACCGCTGCTTTCAGTTAAACTATGGCATAAAATTGTACAAATTCAGAAAGACTTGCTTACCGTCTGATTCACTGGTGGGAGATGGCCTTAGAGGATATGAAGCTGTTGATATAGGGCCCTGGTCAGTGTCCAGTTGCTCCGCTGATGGCACACCCGAGAGTGCCGTATCACCAATAATGGCCCCGATGCACTGGTCAATCTCAGATAACTCAGTGAATAACTCCAGTGGTCAGCATATGTCTCTTATGTTTGGCAATGGATTTTTTGGTCTCTGATTTTAACCCTCTGGGGTCTGAGGTGTTTTCTGGGACCTGGAGGTGCTCTGATATTTTCATGGCTAAAGTCTGATTACACTGTATCCAGCACAAACTCTGCTACAATAATATGTCAGCAGCATGTATGTAAAAGTTTGTAGCTGTGCGATAATGACGTTTATGCGTGGTCTGTGAAAAAAAAAAACTTGTCACTGAAAAAAGGTCATGAAACCCATACTGATTATTTCTTCACAATACTTTTGAAATTTGTATCGCGTAGCCTAGAATATTTGCTTCAAAACTATGTGAAAATCATCCTGTGTACTCATTCAGATAAAACAATATATTGATTTAAAATTTGTAAGACATGTTTTTTGTAAGAAAGCTCTATGCGAAGAGGCGTGAATCATCATGAATACTGATGTGTTTTACACCTGAGAAAGACAAAGACCCTCCCATAATGGCCCTATCAGGTGGGTGAGTACAAAGAATGAGTAGAAATTTAAAAAAGAAGGGCTTTTTGATCAACATAATCCAAAGATACACAACAAATGACAAAAAAGTACATTATTGAACACACATTTGTGCCATTCCTGAAACATAGTACATACCTGTGATTTTCAAGGTGTTTAATTATTAATTTTACCATGTTCCTGTACAGAGACTCAGTGGCATCTGGTCCCTGTAAAAACAAAAAAACAACTGAACACACTGATATCAAGAGAAACTATAGGGCCGCATGAATAAATCCCAGATAGCAATGAGTCGGCGGACCGCTTTTTAATTTTGTCCTTCCGCGGCCCGTCGGAGGCAAGCGCTATTTTCGAGCGATCTGCTGCCACTTATTGTAATATATATATATATAGCATGCAGTTCATCAAGAATAATGATTGATCAAACCAGACAGATTTCCATTTGCCGTTTTAATTCCACATTTCAAAGTACAGTAACTGTCATTGAATCAAGATGTCAGATCACTGAAATATAAATAACAGGAAAAAAAAATACATACATACATACATACATGTTTCCAATTAAATTTTGGTAAAAAAAAAAAAACAGCCTTACAAGCAAATTATAACACTTACAATAATTGTTAATAATATAAAGAGGTCAGCTCTGGGATGAAAAGAATTACCAGTAAACATTATAACAAGTAATGAGGATATTTGGTACCAAAGAATGTGCAGGATACCAAATAAATTGAGGTATAACATCACATTTACAAGCCATTTCTAACAATAGGATAAGTGGTAATAATTTAGAGTAAAGCTCTGGAGTAGAATAGACCATTATTATGGCATTGCTGACCTGGGGTACAAGATTTCACTGTGCTGCAATAAGATCTGTCTCTCTTGTATCTGTGATAAACAACTTAAATATATATATATATATATATATATATATATATATATATATATATATATATATATATATATATATATATATATATATATACTGAGGTAAAAATAGTAGTAGAACAGACCATTATAACTGCAATGCTGACCTGTGGCACAAGGATTTACAAGCTATATTTAACAATAGAATAACAGTTAAGCACTGTGATGAAATGAAAAAAGCAAATGTTAAAAACAGAGTAAGTAGAATATTTGGTACCAGGTAATGTGCAATATCAAGTATCAGAGGTATGAAATAGGATTTCCAAGCTATTTTAATAGAATAACAGTTAAGCACACTGATGGAATGAAAGTAGGTACTAGTTTTGGTACTAGTTAATGTGCAATATCAAGTATCAGATATGAAATAGGATTTACAAACTATAATAGAATCGTTAAACACTGACGGAATGAAATAAGCCAATACTAAAGTCACGGTAAGTAGAATATTTAGTACCAGATAATGTGCAGATATCAAGTATTAGAGGTATAATCAAGGATTTACAAGCTATATTTAAAAATAGAATAGTTAAGCACTGTAACAATAAAATAAGCAGCAAATTGTATATGAAGTAATTGAGATCTTTGGTATCAAAGAATGTGCAGGATACCAGGTATAATATACATTTTAACATTCAACTTACACGACTACAATTGGGAACAAATACAATTAACAGCAGGAAATCTGGCTGTAGAGAATACAGGGGGAATTTGAAAATAAAAAGAAAGAAAGTAATTTCCACAGTGAACAGTGTGGATTGGGTGAGTGCAGTCTGACACTTCTGGCTTCTTTAGGGGTCTTGATGTTACTGACTGCAGGATAAAGAAAGGGTTCCAGTTGTCAGTGATGCTGGGGTGTCAGTAGTCAGCCTAGGTTTAATGGGTTGAAACATCTCCTTTTTCCGCCTTCATGGTCAGATGCTCCTTTCAGGTAACGCGTAACGTTAACCTGGACCGCTTCATCAGTGGCATCCTGGGTTGCTGAGTTCTTCCGGATGGCTCCTGTAGAAAATACAGATCTGTCATTCCATTTGAATGGCATAATGCCATACACGATAACTCTCCAACAGACACATTGGCACTGAAATGTTGCAGCATAGTGTCCATTTTGTTGTCCATGCTACGCACAACTGCGTATGGCTATCGCCAAACTCTCCAAGACGTCGCAGCATTAGGGTGCACCTACAGGGGTTCTGCAATATCTATACAATACAATATAATACAATATCTGCACCTACAGGGGTTCTCAGAATAAAATAATATAGTCAGTCCTGGTCCCTCAACTACTAAACTATGACATTTATACCTAGGTCTACTACATGTATAGGTGGCCCCAGTGGGAATTAAACCAACAACCACAGGTGTTGTTTGCAAGTTGTACCTGATTGCCCAGTGCGAGCAAACGTCTTCAACATTGTCCCAACTTGCTTCACCTGCTCTTGAAGTGAGCTGCTGTCATCCGAAGCTACAAAATGAAAGGCATATGGTAATTTTGGACCTACATCATGTACTCTTTCTTAAATTTTTTTCTTTTTTGTGCATGTTCTCACCTGCTCGTGCATTGCTTTCCCTCAGAGCTTCTCCTCCCTAAGGGCTTGGTTCTCATCCATCACGGCTTGTTTTTCATTCTGGAGTCTCTGGATTTCAAAAAAACAAAACAAAAAACACCTAAAGGCACTAATTTCAATACAGTTAAAACACTGGACAATAAGACATAGGCCTAGAATATACCTTCATAGCTGAAAACTTCATGCTGTACACGAGATGCCAGGGGAGTCCAAGGGCCAATAACGGAGCGATGACTTTCTCCTATTGATAAGTATTGACATGTAAAAATATATGTGAAGTTATTGCATACATTTAATGAATTGGACTTAAATGTAACACTTAGTTTAGCGCAACATATTACATACATACCTCCAGCGTTTTCACCCATATGCTGCCAGGGTAAATTTGCTGCTGGGGGTGTAAAGCTTGGTACTTGATGAGCTGGGGGAGCAAACATAACAGCTTTAATTTCACTGCAGAGTATTGCATATTCAGTAATGAAACTATAATTGAACTGTGCAAAGCTAATGGAATGTACAACACACCTCGACACCTTTCATCCAGAAACTGCTGTGGCGAGTAACCAGTCAAGTGTCCTAATGAAAAACAGATTATGATTAAAGGATTCCTCATCCTTATTCCTTCATTCCTTATTCCTTCATTCCTCATTCCTTAACCCTCTGGGGACCAAGCTGTTTTTGGGGTCGTTGAGATGTTCTGACATGCTCTGACATTTGTGCTTTTTTCAGTTATTTATAAACATGTTAATGGCAAAGGTGTAAATTCACTCTATATAGCACAAACAGGGCTACCATAATATGCGAGCAACGTGTATGTAGATGTTTGTATTTTTAAGAGAATAATGTTTATGCGTGGTTATTGGAAAAAATTAAAATGAAAGTTGCTGATTTAAGAACACAAAACACATATTAAATATGTGTCCACAAGACTTTTGACTAATGGATGTTGTCCCTTTGAATTCTAGCTTCAAAATTATGTGAAAATCATCCTGCCTAATTTTTCACATAAAACACTACATTGATTTAAACATTGTAAAACAGTTTTTTTGTCAGAAGAGGTTTATGCGTGGGAGTGGTAATGGGTCATCAATATTAATGAGATTCAGACCAGGGGTGTGACATAGACGCTCCCCCAAGTGCTAATGGGCCATCAAGTGAGGCAGCCTTAACAAAGAATGAGGAGATTCAAATGTTTTGTTTTTCAATCTGTTTTATTGTAATTTTGTAAAAACAAAAGTAAAGGCAGGTATCTCACAGTAAATGCTTATGCCCCGTTGATGCGGGCTCTAAGCAAATCAAATGTGAGGAAAATAAACAAAAGTAAAGGCAGTTGGTAAATATGTACTTACTCTTTCTGATTTCTGACTGTGTTGCTAAGCGCACTCCGAGTTGCAGGCGGAGGTAGTGATGAAGCTACATTCCTTTTAAAAAAGTTGAAGAATGTAGCGACTATGGCTCGATGGGTAAAAATGGACTTTTAATTTATATACTAATTAAAAGTGAAAACACTTTCTAATTCCCACAGACTTGGCAAAGTCTGTAACTGAACCCCCTTTTTACGACTCACTTCCCCCTTTCCACAGTGTGAGCTTCAAAGACATTACTGACATTCCGATCTCAACAGAAAACCCGCTCTGAATCACACACACACCAAACCACTCTGAAACTCTTAAAACACAAGTTACACACACGCATGAATCATTATCAAAATGTTTTTATGTAGTTTTCTTGTTTATGGGATGTGATGGGATAAATTGAGATATTTATGCCCTTCTGCAGATGTAATGGACACGTGTTTATACATTTGAGATGTATCTGTTTCATTAACTGATATTAATGTCGGGTGTGATATCCTACTGATCGTAATGAGCTTCCTGATACAGAAATAGAAACTATATTCCGCACAAATGTTTATTCCTAGACATAATGTGGTATTAAAGTTTTAATGCATTTTTCTGTGTACGATCAGAAGAGGCGTTCCTTCACAAACAATGAAACGCTCCCGCCTCAGAACCGAAAGATTTCATTGGGTCCCGTCATCAAACAGGGCGTTACCCCGCGCTGCTTTAAAACCACAACACAAGCAGACGTCTCTCTCTCTGCTCTCATACACTCTCACCCTCGTGACTCCGAACTCTGAACTCTGCACTCTCACCCCTCCCTGCACCAGCAGCGGAGCGGGAGAAGGCACAGGGCCTTCATCCAAACGAACCGCGGATGTAAAAATCCAGCTTCGTCCTGTAACTAAGTTTTCTCGCCTTTCCCGTACAGGGAAAAGAATTCTTTACTCGGTAATGTTACTTTCAAGTAAGCTTTTAAGAACTTCACGCGAAACGCAAGCCTACAAATCGATGAGACACGGTCCAGCCAAGATACGCACGTGGTCCCGAAGCCCAGCTTCGCACAGACAAAGGAACAGAATCGCAAGTGTCAAATGATCTCTCTCGAAGCGGCTTTCACAGTTGTCTCTTAAAAGGTTCTGTTTGTAGATTACCATACTTTTTCCCTCACTTTCTTCCTATTTTCATTCTGATCAAGTCATGTTTTATGTTTGTTTGTTTAAACGTTCGTGGGTCTTGTGTAATTTTACGTACGTAGATTAGCCTATATTACTTCCTATATGCATATAATCCTTTGTGTGTAATTTTTGATTAAATAAATCTTTTATACTTTGACTGACTCTGTGTTACAATCCCACCAATGTAATTGTCAATGAAATTGCGATAAGATCTGGCTACTAGCTCTTTATTTTAATTCATAAACCCAGCAATTTGCATCCACGGCCAGGAGAGAATTTGTCTGAGGTTTGATAATATAAATATTCCTTCTTAAGGCGAGACACGGCAGGCAAAAACATCGTTTTTTTTTTACTGGTCAAGTTTGAGATTTGGGGATATTTGTCTTCAATAACATGTCTTCTTTCAGACTTGTGTTGAAAAAAAGTCCAAAATACACATTTAGGTCTTTATTTTATTACACTTTGTCTGTTTGCGTCTGTAGATTTCTCATAAATTCAACAAAAGTTCGCGTTCTTAATCAACGTGCTGCTCCGCGATCTCTGCCGTCAGCCTGTCATCAGAAGCACCGTTAGGAAGCTCTCTCTCTTGTGTACAATCCTGTCGGATCCAAATATGGTCATTTCCTTTTTATCAGCAACCAATCGTGAAAGTAAAAGGGCTGAATGCGCAAGCTCATTGGCTGATGAAAAATCTTTAAAGCCCGTTTTCTCAAAATGACTTTTCTCTCATACTCCAAGGACGAAATCTCCACTTCAGTAGCACCTATATACACCAAACTTTCCAGACTTGTACCTAGTTATATTATGAAGACATTTACAGAGGGATTTGTAAATATATTATTCCTAGCCTGATTTATATAACATTTTATTCCAAAAAACATGGCGAAAATCATTTTTTTAAGGCTATTGACAGTATTTTCTGATTTACAGGATAACAAAAGTAGATATCCATAAATCCCTCTGTAATTTTTTTCCCATCTAATATGTGAACACAATGAAAAAATAATTTTTAATCTGGCTTTATCCAATACTCAGATATCGTTTTTTTAAATATATGCAAATTAGTGCATATTTGATTAGATATTGCCTGATTTGCATATTTAAACATTAAATTACAGAAAACTTGTAATAATTTTTTTTCTCATCTTAATGTAGGTAATCAACTGGGAAAGTTTCATGGTGATATCTGCTAGTTAAAATTTTTACCCTATTCACCTGTAGTGTCTCGCCTTAACTGGTATAATCAAAGCATTCGCTGGTCGAATGACTGATGAGAGACCAGTTATAGAACGAAATATTTTTGATAATTAGCAGGTAATGTAATAGCATATGTGAAATTTATGAATTATGACTATGAGTTATGATTTTAATATTTCCCCAAATTTCCTTACTGCTCGAGCTAATATTTCATATATGACCTAATTACGATTGTTACCATAAACGCTACAGTTTGGTGGAGAATGCGGGCATTTCAAACTTTACTTGGTGGAAAAATTCAGTTTCAGTCATAAGTTTATTGATTTGTTGATTAAAAATTGTGCATGCATGTTTTTGAACTGTGAGAGAAGTCGTAAAGCGAACTCACCCAGCTGACCGAGGCACAAAGCCAGCTCAGCTTACAAATTAACAGTGTCCACAAATGGCAAACATTTAGTCACTGTTAAATTGTATAAACTGCAGTATTAAAATTAAACGACTGTTAAGACGAAGAAAACTCTTAATTAGTACGTATAAATCTGATCAGTATTTAATTACCGCCGAATTAGGACGATGCTCTCCTCTTTCCGTGCGAGGCATAAATCTGATCTGGGCGAGTTTCCCCATTTCAGTCGCTAGGGCCCCCTTCTTAAATCGTTAGCAACGATTCTCTCCTGGTGAAACACTGGATTAGCTACCCAGTGTGAAGCCACGCATGTAAATTCATATTAGTGAAATTTTGTGTGACGTGAGACTGTAATTACTAGCAGATGAAAAATACCTGCATAAAAAGTAGACGCTTAATTCCTGCTTGTAAGTCAACCAATGACTCCTTTATTAGTAATTACTAGCAGATGAAGAAATTCCTGCGCATTAAAAAGCAGACGAGAAATTCCTGCTCGCATTAAGCAAACGAAAATTGCTACCTGTTCATTAGAAAGTAGACGATAATTCCTACTTGTAAACACTACAGATGATAATTCCTGTGTGTATTTAAACCGTTTCCTGTAAAATGTGTAATCGAAGACAGACGTTAAATCCCTGTAATTCACATTTGTGAAACGCGCGCAAAACGAGCCAAAATTTATTTGTGATTCTTAAAAGACATAGGAAGTCTGCAATTCTCAGTTGCCGAATCACTCCACTGACCAACACCAGAGGGCAGTCTTTAGGTGTGTGGCAGTTCTCAAAGTATACGCCCCCACGCTGACGTCATCTGAACAAGCACTTCCTCTTACTGTCAGCCTGCACGAGCGCAACAACGCCATCTCGTGGACGCTCTCAGATAAGACCTGCTTTTCCTCTAAAACTGCTTTCATTTCTAGACTGAATTTTTCTGAGCTCTCAAATGGGACATGCATTCAAAACCCCGAGTTTGTTATGCGGATGTTATTTGAGAGTTAGATAAATTCTCTCTTCTGTTTTTGACTGTCACATTTTGAGTTTAATTTGAAAAAGAAAATCAAATTAGAGCTTAAAATTTAATTCACTCAGTCCATTGAGAGCCCACCCAGGGGGGGGGAAGCACGCCACCTTGTGGCCCTCCTGGGTCGGATTATCATTTCTCCCCTCAAGTCTGCATTGAAGTGTCTCAACATTGTGGTTAACCATAATCACTTCTAATAACTTAAAGGTTATTGTAAGGATTGTAAAAATCATTCCGATTTTCAATTCAATTATTTTGATAATTAGTATCGATACTTAACTGCTATCATTCTGATTTTCTTCCCTCTGTTATCTTTGGATCTCTTGCATGTTTATTTGAATTTTAATTTAAATTGTGTCTGCTCAACCAGGTGGAAAGGAGTTACGCCCCCCCTGTGGTCCAAACCCACGTCAGAGGCCTAGTCCTTTCCTGCATCACAAGCCTGTGTTGTTATTCAAAATTTTATCTCACCGATAATCTTTTCTTCTTTCTCCAATCTCCAAAAGGGGGAGGGTTTATTCTGATAATTACCACCAGTTATCATAACTCCCTCTCGTTTTTATCATAAGTTTAGTAAAACCTTTCGCCTTTGACTCCTGCATGCATACTTACTCAATGTGTTGAACCCAAAAAGCCTTAATTCACATTAAGCCTAACGTTCATCCCTGATTGTGTATATATTGGCAGGACCCTCTCAGTGCACTGCGGTGATTCGACAGTCACTTCTGGTTGGTTTCCAGTGGGCGGGAATCATCTGTCCGGCGTTACTGACACAGAGTGTTAGGGAGACCGTCGGAGAGTCTGACCGCGCCCGCTGGGTTCCACCAGAGTGACCTCTATTCACCCCAGGTAAACTAAATTTGATAAAACCCATCCACTTATTATAAACCACAGAATACTAGATATTCCCCTGGTCATATTTTAGGTGTTTGGCCTACTTTTCTCTCTTAGACACCCCCTCTTCCGAGATCCTGTCCCGATAACTCACGCCTGCTGGACCTATCAGGAACTCTAGCAGTGTTTAAAAGGCTTAGGCCTCTATTTTAAATAACGCTCCCCGTGTTATTGTTTACAACATTTCATTCGCAGATCAATTCACTTCCTTGTGTTGTTTACCTTTTTCCCTGCTCTCACCTTTATCTCTCTCTTTTCTGTGTGATTTGTTCCCTCATTTCACTTAAGAGACAGAACCTTATAGAGAGACCCCCAGGAAAGCTGAATAATAGAGGGACGATCAAAGTTGGCGTCGCCAGACGCCCACCAGGCTACCGCCTGTCAAAATTTCTATTGTGGGTCTAAAACGTACCCACGAAATTGGCTCCGCTAACTGTCGGCATCAGTTAGCCCAAATTCTCATAGCGGCACGGCCCGTATGAGTCTAGCGCATTAACCTAAAAACAAACTTGCATTTTGTTTTTCTTTTTGTGTGTGCTGTGCTTCTCTCGCCAACAGTAAGCCGAGATGTCGAGCTCACCCTGTCCTGCAGTCTGCTGGGACCCACATCGCTCGAGCCAAGAGCAACGGGACACAGACCTGGACCAGTTCGAGTCCCATGATCCAGCCCAGACATACAGCCACGAGCAGCTGTCCAAAATCTTCGGAAACCTCACACTCAAACTCGTCGCCAGGGCCCGGGACAGCGAAAGGAGCAACTTCGACCTGCAGCAAAAGGCAGCCACACTACGGCTTCAAGCCACAGCGGCCCGGAAGGACCGGGACCACACCCAAAGTCGTCTAGACCAGCTACTCTCCCTGACAGAGGACGAGACGGACGCAACGCTGCGTCAGGAAGTTGAAAGACTTCAACATGCCCTAGACAACCTTCGTCTACACACAGACGGCAGCCAGCAGTCGAAGGACAACACCAGGAAGGAACTCGACGAAAGACTCCGACTGGCTGAAGCTCTCATAGTGCACATATTGAACTCAGAGACTTAGCCCACAAGGCTTATAACATGCGAAAGACTGTAAACACACCCACAATCAACTCCGTCTCTGAGCACTGCTTAGAGCTAGACACAGAGGGTTCTGAACAACCCCTCTGTCACAGTCCTTACTACAGAGAGTCAGAACCGTTCCAGGCAAGCAGAGGGCAGTACTACTGTGACAGTGCTAGTCCAGAGCACCAAAGCGAGCACTCTGGAAGATTCTGGGACCAGAATCACCAGCCGTCCAGAACTCATAGCCCTGACAACCAGCTCTGGAACCACTCTCTCCTGAACACTGGTGAGCCTGACTCTTCTTACTCCACAGATGAAGACAGCGCAGCCACTTCTGATACAACTGACATCCTGAGTTTGCTGAAAGAGCTCCTTCACAGGACGGACGAATAGAACAGGCCTGACATTTTATGCCTCAGCATAAAACCTGAAACAAGCACCCAGAACATTGCTTTCCATCCACAGGCTACAATGCTAACTGTCACCTCACAAAGTGACAGCACTTCACAAAGTGACAGCACCGACATCAGCCTGAGCCACCCTTCGATCACCTCACCAGCTCAAACGCCAACGTTTCTAAGAAAACTGATAGAAAAGGGGGTGGTTCGAACACTTTACATGGTCACACAACGACCACTCAAACACCCTCATGATTGCAGTGATTACACAGCACGAACGAACTTTAACAACACACTGCACGCCTCAGAGCCACTAACGCGGCCTCCGCTGTGTAGAAACAAGGTCATGCGGGCCTCTGAAGAACAAACTTGTCCTATGCCACCGCTTACCCCACCTGCCACCCTCGCACGACATCTGAACACTGACAGCCAGTAACTCAGATTGCTCTCTGAGTCCACGCACATGCTGCGTTCACCGGACTTTCAAATCGCATTGTGCACATGTTGCCATCACAGCGCCACAGCTTGTAAGGTCACAGCGCACAAAAGGGGGGTCAAGCATGCCCAGTAAACACACCATGTGCTGAACACCGCAGCACCAAAGCCACACATGGGACATTAAAGCATGTGGCATACCAACCTCAGCGAAAACAAAAGACTGTCCTAAGCCAACCAAGGACGTCCCTCGCTGGATTTTTTTTTTTTTTTTTTTTTTTGTGTTGTTGTTTTCTCCTTCTCCCTCTCTCTCCCTATTGCCTCTAACAGGATGCTGTGGTGGTTCGCGAGAAAGCAGCCACAATCAGACATCACCAGGTCCGGCATCCGGCATCGCACGGAGAGAGCAACCCTGAGTCCTGAACACCAAGGCAGGACTCGCACTCAACACAGTCCCTCCAAGCATGGGCAACCGCCCAGCCTGAACACCTCACCTGTGTCCATACCTGGACCGCAGCTGACGCTGCGCTGTGCACCTCCACAGCAACCGACCACGCCCTGACTCCCGTCTTGGCTTTCACCCTGTACCAGACCCTACCAAATGTGAGCAGCCACAGCAAAGCTCACAAAGCCGTGTCTGGTGGTTTCCTATGGAACCGCAAAAAGGGGGTCCCGATCCGGGGCTCGCCTAAACCTCATTTGACCTGAGTCCTCAGTCATCAGCCACTTGCCATCGACCATTGCGCTAATTTGTTGTTCGATAAAGTCCATCCGAGGTCTTCATCTAACAAAAAGGGGGAATATGTAGCGACTATGGCTCGATGGGTAAAAATGGACTTTTAATTTATATACTAATTAAAAGTGAAAACACTTTCTAATTCCCACAGACTTGGCAAAGTCTGTAACTGAACCCCCTTTTTACGACTCACTTCCCCCTTTCCACAGTGTGAGCTTCAAAGACATTACTGACATTCCGATCTCAACAGAAAACCCGCTCTGAATCACACACACACCAAACCACTCTGAAACTCCTAAAACACAAGTTACACACACGCATGAATCATTATCAAAATGTTTTTATGTAGTTTTCTTGTTTATGGGATGTGATGGGATAAATTGAGATATTTATGCCCTTCTGCAGATGTAATGGACACGTGTTTATACATTTGAGATGTATCTGTTTCATTAACTGATATTAATGTCGGGTGTGATATCCTACTGATCGTAATGAGCTTCCTGATACAGAAATAGAAACTATATTCCGCACAAATGTTTATTCCTAGACATAATGTGGTATTAAAGTTTTAATGCATTTTTCTGTGTACGATCAGAAGAGGCGTTCCTTCACAAACAATGAAACGCTCCCGCCTCAGAACCGAAAGATTTCATTGGGTCCCGTCATCAAACAGGGCGTTACCCCGCGCTGCTTTAAAACCACAACACAAGCAGACGTCTCTCTCTCTGCTCTCATACACTCTCACCCTCGTGACTCCGAACTCTGAACTCTGCACTTTCACCCCTCCCTGCACCAGCAGCGGAGCGGGAGAAGGCACAGGGCCTTCATCCAAACGAACCGCGGATGTAAAAATCCAGCTTCGTCCTGTAACTAAGTTTTCTCGCCTTTCCCGTACAGGGAAAAGAATTCTTTACTCGGTAATGTTACTTTCAAGTAAGCTTTTAAGAACTTCACGCGAAACGCAAGCCTACAAATCGATGAGACACGGTCCAGCCAAGATACGCACGTGGTCCCGAAGCCCAGCTTCGCACAGACAAAGGAACAGAATCGCAAGTATCAAATGATCTCTCTCGAAGCGGCTTTCACAGTTGTCTCTTAAAAGGTTCTGTTTGTAGATTACCATACTTTTTCCCTCACTTTCTTCCTATTTTCATTCTGATCAAGTCATGTTTTATGTTTGTTTGTTTAAACGTTCGTGGGTCTTGTGTAATTTTACGTACGTAGATTAGCCTATATTACTTCCTATATGCATATAATCCTTTGTGTGTAATTTTTGATTAAATAAATCTTTTATACTTTGACTGACTCTGTGTTACAATCCCACCAATGTAATTGTCAATGAAATTGCGATAAGATCTGGCTACTAGCTCTTTATTTTAATTCATAAACCCAGCAATTTGCATCCACGGCCAGGAGAGAATTTGTCTGAGGTTTGATAATATAAATATTCCTTCTTAACTGGTATAATCAAAGCATTCGCTGGTCGAATGACTGATGAGAGACCAGTTATAGAACGAAATATTTTTGATAATTAGCAGGTAATGTAATAGCATATGTGAAATTTATGAATTATGACTATGAGTTATGATTTTAATATTTCCCCAAATTTCCTTACTGCTCGAGCTAATATTTCATATATGACCTAATTACGATTGTTACCATAAACGCTACAAGAATATTATTACATAAATATAACCATAGTAGCATTAGTCTATAATGAATAACTGATGTAAATAATTTTAGACGCGTGCAATAAGCCTATATGCGTGTCAATGGGCCATTACCGGAGAGGCACACCGCAAACATTAGCCTAACACATTTGTGCACTTCATTAACTGGGTATATTTACACATTTCAGCACATTTACACACATTTACAACTGATATTTGCGAGCATGCATCGTTAATGATAATGAGGCAGCATTTATATAGTCAAAATATAATCTAAACACCTACTAGGCCTACTTTCTAAAATAATTTCTAAATTCTATCTTTCATACATAATGATCTAAACATATCATTTACTGCTAGGCTACACATACAAATACAAATTTTCTTAACCAAGGGGTGTAGCATATGTACACAAAAAAACAAAACAAAACATTTTTGACGTTGAAATGGTACGAGATATTAAATTCATGGTATAGATATGCACTTTCATTAGATCGTGTTGAATATAGGTAGATATCAAATGTCAATACTCTGGATGGCAAGTCCACCCAGTATAATATGTAAGCTCATGTTTTGAATAGCTTGTCAACTAATGCAAGTAAGAATAAATACTTACTCATCCGAAATTCTATCCACGGCTGGATCAATTCGCTCCTCAAAATACAAACGGTCGTCATCAGAGTAGTCGCGCTCCTCTTCTGATGAAAATCTGGACTCTTTGTCGCTAGTATCCAGGACGAGCTGAAGGGCTTCCGCACCGGTGTACCGTGTCATCTTCCCAACGCGCAGGTGACTGAATGATGAAACTTGAAGCGTTTAATTCAGTATACAGAAAAAAAATAGAAACTGAACAGGATCGATTGATGTATAACACGAAAATTAAAGATCAAAATTAACAGAGCATTTTGTGTTTATTTTTCATTGCTAAAAAAAAAAACGAGCAAAACGCGCGGGCGCGTTTTTGGTCCCCAGAGGGTTAAATAGAAGCAATAGTTTCCAAGACAAAAAACGTCACAAATAACATCACTTACTTGTACTCAAACTCTTGGCTCTGTGAAGTGGAGTCTGGATTTCTTGGGAGTAACCTGGTTCTGAGAAAGAGGTATAGTAGTCTAACAAAGGGTATCGTTTAGGGGCACGATCACAAATCAAGCATCACAGCAATACATTTTACATACCAGCTCTGAAGTCTACAGATGGCTCAACATTTTCCTGGTTTTCTGGAATCGATGCAACTTCTGGAGCATCGGGCAGCACTGAAACCTTGTTACCGGGAACAATGTTTTCAAAGCTCAAAAGAGGTTGTCGAAACGACAGCTCTGCTGGTGCATCTGGAAGAGTAGACTCCTCTTCATCAGAAGAGGCCTGGGGTCTGTACTTGGAAATTGAGATCGTTTCAACGCTGGAACCTGTTTGGAAGCGCACCAAATATCTCATCGCCTCTTGCCAAGATTCTAGAGCAGGGAATAATGAATGAAAGAGTCAGTATACACCATCTGAGAGTTCTGTTGTTTTAACACAAGTCACTGTTTTCAGAAGGGTTCTTGGGTCTTTAGGAAGGGTTGGATGATCCTTGGACAAAATGGTTAAAAGCTTACCAAGTGCCACATGGGGGATCATGTTGTCAATAGCCCACCCTTCCAATTGTGTGGAAGGCATTTAGGCAATCCTCTTCACTATCTTCTGTGCTTGAGGAAAACATTTCACCATGTTCATATTCCTCATCAACAGTTATTTCCTTACAGTTACAGTTTGTCCATGGCTTGTTGTAGCCATTCCATGTTGATGTTCATTAACAGGAGGATTTACTTGTTCAAAGTCGGGAATAACAGCAAGTAGAGCATTGTTTGCAGCTGCAATTTCCTGTTTGTCCCTCTCAACTCCTTTCAATATTCTTCTCCTTTTGGACCAGTAACTAGACATTGTGACTAACAATGCATTTACCTTTAAAGCCAAAACGATTGTCCAACAGTAGGTCTCTTGGCTGAAGTTAACCGGTTATGCTCCGGTCAAGGTATCTGCAAGAAAATGTGAACAAAAGCACATTGTTAACGTTAGGAATATATAGTAGCTATGCTGTGGGGGGAAAAAATTATCAGCCAAATGTGGAACAGTAAACTTACTCATTCAGTGTAGTGATTCAAGTGAACACAGCATTGTCCTCAAACATAAAAAGTACAGCAGTTCAGAGAAATATAACTCATCATAATCCCCTTAAATCCTAGAAGTACAGTAGCAACACATCACGTGTTAGCTAACACTTGCTAGCCACTGTAGCTACATTGTGAACTGAACTAGCAGCATACTTGTTCGGACAAACAAAATAATTTAAACAACCTATACATCATTCTGTTTTGTTACAAAACACCAAAAGTTACTTAGTCTTTCTATATGTAAAGCTTTGGCTACCTACTGTAGCTAGATACATTTCTACATGTAACGTTACTAGCAACATTGCTTAACCTCAGTGTGTACTGTAAGGCAAAACAGCATGTGTTAGGGTGCGGTAAAGTAGGTTTTATGTTGGACATTCGTTAGACATTCGCCAAGCAAATTAAGGGACTGTCTCAAAACTGCACACACACATACACACACACACACACACACACACACACACACACACACACACACACACACACACACACACACACACACACACACAAATAAGCATTCCAAGGTGTGAAACCATGCAAAGCATACTAATAAAATGTAAAGATGTGAATTAAGTGGAAAACCTAATTTTTGTCAAATAGGCCTAGATAGTTTTAAGCTGTGAATGGGATATCACTATGGGTACATGGTTATTACATTGTACTCCAAAATTTTATTTTACCTGATAGAAACAGGTGATGTCACACCACATGGAATGTATTCACTAACCCTTGGAACACACCATACACGACTTGAATTTGGAAAATGTCATTTTGTCTATTTTAATGATTTTTTGAAATACACAAATCGTCTATTTTTAATGAATTTTTTAAATATGCAAATCTATATACAGTGAGGAAAATAAGTATTTGTACACCCTGCTATTTTGCAAGTTCTCCCACTTAGAAATCATGGAGGGGTCTGAAATTGTCATCGTAGGTGCATGTCCACTGTGAGAGACATAATCTAAAAAAAAAAATCCAGAAATCACAATATATGATTTTTTAACTATTTATTTGTATGATACAGCTGCAAATAAGTATTTGAACACCTGTCTATCAGCTAGAATTCTGACCCTCAAAGACCTGTTAGTCTGCCTTTAAAATGTCCACCTCCACTCCATTTATTATCCTAAATTAGATGCACCTGTTTGAGGTCGTTAGCTGCGTAAAGACACCTGTCCACCCCATACAATCAGTAAGAATCCAACTACTAACATGGCCAAGACCAAAGAGCTGTCCAAAGACACTAGAGACAAAATTGTACACCTCCACAAGGCTGGAAAGGGCTACGGGGAAATTGCCAAGCAGCTTGGTGAAAAAAGGTCCACTGTTGGAGCAATCATTAGAAAATGGAAGAAGCTAAACATGACTGTCAATCTCCCTCGGACTGGGGCTCCATGCAAGATCTCAACTCGTGGGGTCTCAATGATCCTAAGAAAGGTGAGAAATCAGCCCAGAACTACACGGGAGGAGCTGGTCAATGACCTGAAAAGAGCTAGGATCACCGTTTCCAAGGTTACTGTTGGTAATACACTAAGACGTCATGGTTTGAAATCATGCATGCGTGCCATGTCAAGGCCCGTCTTAAGTTTGCCAATGACCATTTGGATGATCCAGAGGAGTCATGGGAGAAAGTCATGTGGTCAGATGAGACCAAAATATAACTTTTTGGTCATAATTCCACTAAACGTGTTTGGAGGAAGAAGAATGATGAGTACCATCCCAAGAACACCATCCCTACTGTGAAGCAAGGGGGTGGTAGCATCATGCTTTCAGAGGCGGCCTTACCTATGTTTCACCCGTTTCAATTGAAACAGGCCCCGCCCTCCAAGGGGGGCCCCCAACAGACCAGCAAAATCCCATTCATTTTCTCCGTAGGATATTGATTTTCAGCCATAATGTCTAAACCATCCAAGTTAGATTGACCACGAGCTACGAGGTTGTGAAACGAAAGTTTCTGCTCCTATAAAAGCCACAAGGTATAAAAATCAACCTTGTTATTTGCGATCTTCTGGAGAAATACTACACTACCCGTAATTCTAAGCAAAACACTGACGTCTCTGATTGGTCGAACTCGAGTCGCGCCGCGGTTACCATGGCAACGTTTACCGCCCCCGTGAACGCTGATCTGAAGTAAATAAATACCGGTAGTTTATGTGTTTATACTTTGCCTGTTTTCCGTAAGGTTTTTTTTTTAGCAGGAAAATAATTTGAATAGGAAATGAAACGTACATATTAGACTTGTAGTCAAGACCGCCTAAACCGAGACCAAGACACTACCAAGACCAGAGGGTATCGAGACCAAGACAAGACCAAGACCAAGACCAAGACAGACCAAGTCAAGACCAAGACCAAGTCGAGACCAAGTCGAGACCGGAGGGAAAAAAAATAGACTAGTGTTGAAGCTAAGCAATATGAATTCAAGAACAGCAGCATCTAGGGTTCAGCCGCAGTTTACATTCAATACATATTAGATGGTATTACTTCAACTACACAGGCAGAACAATACAAAGACAGACCATGTCATGTGTGTGACTGTGAGCTCACTGTAAATGTTTTTGCAGGGTGAGATCAACTATGTGTAGCAATTGCATGACGGCTGTTACTGCACTATTAGAGGATTGAGACTCCCTTAACTTTTGTGTACTGTTGAGGACTGACATGACTGGTACTGACTGGTTCATCTGACAAAACATCAAACACCTCCAACACCATCTTGCTCCTCCAACAACTGTCTAAAGAATGAGAAATATGTAACCAATTGAAATTATACTTAATGTGTAGATGAAATCGTAACATCAAATTAAAGATACGCAATTATAAACTTGGATTAGGCCTAATGTTTAGTCAACACAACGGAGATATGCAGATGATATTTAAAAGACCATTTATTTAGTCTAACACCATCTTAAATACAATACTGTAATCAAACAACACACACACACACACACATGCACACACACACACACACAGAGAGATATCAAAGACACAAATTCATCTAAGCAAATGCCTGCCTATCTCTGCCGATTTCGGAGTCTCCAAATTAATCCATTCTGCAACTTTTAAATACATAAAATGTTTAAAAACGAAATTATAGGCTTAAGTGCAGGATCCGAAAGTTGGTCGTTTTGTCACTATGGTTACACACACACACACACACCGTTGGCGGTGCGCTGACTGCGCTCAAAGTCATCTGTCAGTTGTGCAGTTACCCAAAATCTCCTGAATGAAGTTAAAACCCATCATGTCAATGATTTTAAATCAAGTGATCAAAGTGCTCGATGCCGCTGCGATCAGTGGCGCGGATAAAGTGTTTTCTCGTATATTGGGCGCACACGCCGCACTGTCTTCACTCGGACGCGCGCTTCAATCCGTTCCGTTGCGGATAATAATGTTGCATTATCGAACGTTGTGTCGTCGTGGATATTGTAGTAGCCTATTGTATTGCTAAATCCCCGACCACTATGTCGGTCTGAGACAGCGAGACCTAGACAAGACCGAGAGGTCCGAGACCAAGACAAGACCAAGACCAAAGACCGTCAAGGCCGTGACAAGACCGAGACCACGTAAAAGTGGTCTCGAGACCGGTCTCGAGACATACATCACTAGTACATATGCCAGTGGTGCTGAAAAAAGAAAGATATCAGACAACAAAAGAAAAGCTTTATTCAGTCTACCAAAAGTGACCTCTTTCTTTGGTCCAGCATCTGTAACGTTAACCCTACCGGCGACAGCAGCGGCCGAACCCCCGTCACAGGATGCTAGCCAAAATAAAGATTATCCGTCTTCAGCTCAAACTGCTAGCAATGATGACCAAACATTGTTAGAACAAGAACATGACGATGAAGTTTCTACCGCTGAGACAGGTGAGGGAGATGCCAGGGAGAAAGCCCCGTTTACAGAGACAGACCCGGGGTGCTGGCCAGAGCATATTGCCGATGACCAACGAATAGATATTGTTAGGAGCGGTCCCATTCAGATAGAGGAGTTTAACTTCCCACAAAGCCAATCACACCGCCGTTTTACCAAGGACAGATATTTCATGAAGATGAAAAACGGAGAAAAGATACGCAGGTCATGGTTAGTGTACTCAAAATCATCCGATTCAGTCTTTAGTTTCTGCTGTACCTTATTTGGCAAGCGGACGAGTAGTCTCACTCACAGAGGTTTTAGAATGTGGGAACGACTCACTCTTACACTCCAGGATCATGAAAAATCTAATACACACCGTGCCAGTATGGACAGCTGGCGCGAGCTGGAGAAACGCGTAAAAACGCACAGTACCATTGACAATACCTATCAAGAAATGCAAATGTTGAAAAAAAGACAGTGGAACGACGTCATGAAAAGGTTAATTGCCATAGTCTGTCACCTTGCAGAACGAAACCTTGCTTTCCGTGGCCATAATTCCAACCTACATGAAACAAACAATGGAAACTTTCTAGGTGTGGTGGAGCTGCTTGCAGAGTTTGACCCAGTGATGAGCGAGCATGTCAGACGAGCGGAGACAAAAGAGATTGCTGACCATTATCTGGGAAAAACGATACAAAATGAGCTGATCACTCTTATTGGAGACAAGACAGTGGAAGCAATAATACAAAGAGTAAAACAATCCCATTACTACTCTGTGATAATGGACTGCACCCCGGACGCTATACAATAATTACAATAATTATTGTAATTATTATAACAATAATAATAAAGTGCTAAGATTATCACAAATAAACAAAAGATTTTGATGCACGTCATTCATATTAAATCGTATATTCCACCCCATACCCGCTACAACTGAGAATCACTTTAAGCATGCAGACGCAGTAAAGACAATTTGATGTATTCCACTTAATACACAATAAAATAATATACTATAAGATTCGTTAACAACGTACCTCCTGGTGTTCTTCTAAAATGAGGGCGAGCCACAAATCCGTACAGCAGTTTACAAACCCGTGGGAACGGATTGCGAAAGCGTGGGCACGGTTTAAGAATTTGTGGGTACAGATTGCAAAAACTGAAGGCACGGTTTACAAGTCTGAGAGCGCGGATTAGAAACTCGTGGGTACGGTTTATTAATCCGTGGGCACGATTTGTTAAACCGAGGGAACAGTTTGAGAATTCGTGAGTACGGTTTATAAACTGGGCGCACGGATTTTTTTTTTTTTACTCACACAGTTGACTTCCCGGGCTCCGTATGAATTCAAATTGAGGGGATGTTTGAGCTGTTTTTTTTTTTTTTTTTTAAGTCAGCCCAGACAGCTGAAAATATACTGTGCAAATCAATTAAGCAGTGAAGTTGCCCTGCGTGAAAGGGCGAGGCTTATTCCAACGTAAAACGCTGTATTGTATATAGTTTTAATCAAATAAGGTTGAATTATTTCTATGTTGAGCTGCCTGTTAATGAAGCTGAAAGTGCACGTAATAAAATAATATGATGCAAACCAACAGGAATCCTTGCTTTTTCTGCTCTATTATGTTTATATTTTATGTGGGTAGGGCCCCATATTAGTTATTGAAACGGGCCCCCAGATGCTTAAGGCCGCCCCTGCATGCTTTGGGGGTGTTTTTCTGCACATGGGACAGGGCGACTGCACTGTATTAAGGCGAGACACTACAGGTGAATAGGGTAAAATTTTTAACTAGCAGATATCACCATGAAACTTTCCCAGTTGATTACCTACATTAAGATGAGAAAAAAAATGTATTACAAGTTTTCTGTAATTTAATGTTTAAATATGCAAATCAGGCAATATCTAATCAAATATGCACTAATTTGCATATATTTTAAAAAACGATATCTGAGTATTGGATAAAGCCAGGTTAAAAATTATTTTTTCATTGTGTTCACATATTAGATGGGAAAAATGTAAATAATGCTATACTTTATTTAGAAATGATAAATTGATCATTAATAAAGTATGAAAATACAATTATTAAACACATTCTAGATATGCTTATAAATCCAGAATAAAGCATTTATAGCTGTATTTATAAACTGCTTATTAATGTATATTAATGCTTTATAAATGATGAATTAACTGTTTAGTAATGCTTAACTAATGATTAATAGTGTGCAGTTATTATAAAGTGTTACCAGATATATTGCCAAGTAAGTCTTACAAACGGAATTATTTTTGGTTTATTGGTGCATAAAAGTGCAATAAAATAATTTGCAATAAAATAAGTGCATAAAATAATCTGATATATTTTAAATATAGCCTGTTACTGTATCGCTTCAGAGTTTCAAAGTAATTTAAATGTCATTTCCTAAACCTTACCTTATCATGGAATCAAGAGTCACTACAAAAAAAATACATGCATTCTGGTAAGAAAAAATACGCTTCATTCAAAGAGAACCTCTGTTAATTTTGAGAAATTGATCTGAAAACAAGGCCTATCTTTAATCTTATGTCAAATTGCATCTTAAGTAAATGTATCTTTTGTAGTAAATGTTCCATGACAATATGACAATTACATTTTTGTGTGATTTAACAATTACATTTGTTCATACACTGGTTTTATATTCACCACATTTAGCTGATGTTTGCAAAAAAAATGGAAGGGATTAAGAGATACAGAACAAGAACCGAGTGAAGGAGGCCAGCAGGAGTGGAGCGGGGTATAAACACTGGAAATATTCTGCTATTATGAGCTTCTTAACCCCATTCCTGGAGTTCAGGGAGAGCTCAAGTAACATTTCAAGAATCTCTCCACCCTCTACAACCAGTACATCGCGTTCAGAGTGCCCAGGCATCCAGTGCAAAGATATCCCATCCAGCCAGATCACATCAGAATTGCAGGACAGACAGCGAACACATGCCCGCCATGCATCCACTAGAGCACCTAGGCAGTCAGTTTAATATGGAAAACTGTCCCAGCTCCCCTAATAGTGTGTCTAGCTGACCAGCTTCACCTGTGCCCTCTCACAGTCAGTGCAGTCAGCCCCCAGCATCCCCTACTACAGGATCTGGCAGAAGCACCCAACCAGAGGAATGTGTTGATAGTCAGCCACTAGCTAGCCTGTCTTCCCAACCACAGCCTCAAAGGAAGCGAGTTCGAAAGGACAAAATGTCATCCTTTGAAAAACGGATGCTCTCAGTAGTAGAGAGTGCATCTAGCCCTGCTCCAAATTCAGCTCAACATTATGATGAAGATGAGCTCTTTCTACAAAGCATTCTCCCGCTCCTCAAAAGGCTCCCGATACAAAAGAGATCAGAGGTCAAATTTAATATGCATCGTCTTCTTTATGAGGCTGAAGTAGAAAGTAATAAAGCAGTTTGAGTGGCACCTAAAAGTAAAAGTAAATACATTTTGGTTTAATCAGATCTACTTGTGTTTATGTTCACATTCATGCATGGCTTGTCTTTTTTTATAAAAATTTTTATTAGCTGTGGATCTTTGTTTACATACACTCTATGAAAATGGTAACTTCTTCAATCAGTACAGTAATCAGTACAATCAATGGTTAAAAACCATACCATAATGGTTAATAATACACTGTAAACCCAAACAGTATAACTAACTTAAAATGGAAAGTACCTGTTACTCAAAATGTGCCAAAAAGTTTAGCTAACTATTATTTTTCAGTTTATTCAACATCTATCAGAGATTTAAATTAACAGTAATAGTTTTTTTTTAGTTTTTACAACTACACTAAAGTTAAGAGTTTAGGGAACTTGAAAAATAGATTCAACCATAATCAAATACTTTAATGTCAAACATACGTCCTCTAGTGGCGTAAAAAAAAAAAGTGACGTCATCGCTGAACATGCACTCAGACATATTCCAAACAGATGCACAGAAGTTCGCGCTCTGAGGGCGAACTGTTTGGATGGCTACAAACATATGCAAGTATTCAGCGGTTTCAAATAATGTTGCCGTCTAGTTGGTATCAGCTACACTAACACCCACGTTAGGTTTTCCATTTTTCAAAATATTTAGAATAGAGCTACCAGTTAAAAGTGTACAAACATATGTACATTTCTGTAACGTTAGGATTTTAAATGATGCAGCGCACATGAACATTTTTAAATCATATTAAGTCGTGTATTTTTTCTATACGTGAAGTCAACTGCAGGTTATCTGGTGAAAGTGCGTGTTCTATCTCTTTTCTTTGTCTTATGGATAGTTTTCTTCTACGTTTTGAAGCATAAAAGTAGTCTGAACTTAACAGGCCTGTCCGGTCCACCTGTCCACGCTGTTCCCGCAATTTCAGTTCCCAAGGTGAGACACGAACATTTTTGCTACATAATCCTTACACGAACATAGATTTTGTTTAATGAAAATTGCCCGGTTGACGCTAAATGTTGACGTAAATCTGAAGTTAAAGGTTATTTCATTGGCATTATGTGTTTAGGATTGTCACTGCCAGTTGAAATTCATGTTTGTTTTTTTGGATAGTGATAGATAAGGTTGTCTTTTGTTTGGATGCATACTTTTTGTGAAAATTAAATGATGCAGCGCACATGCGGTATGTTAGGCCTTTCTGTTTTTTTGTTTTTTTTTTAAGTCGTTTATCTTTCTATACGTAAAGTAAGCTGCAGGTTATTTGATGAAAATACGTGTTCAATCTGTTTTCTTTGTGTTACGGGTAGTTTTCGTCGACGATTCGGTGCATAAAAGTCGTCTGAACCTAATAGGCCTGTCCAGTCCAGGTTGTTCCCGCAAATCTAGGTCCTAAGGCGAGACAAGAACCTTCTTGTAAATATAATCTTATTAGACTAACATTAATAAATTGGTAATGAAAATTGCCTCACTGATGGAAGTTTTGTAAATTTGAAGTTAAATGTTATTTCATCTGAATTAGCCCTATATGTTTTAGGATTGTCACTGCCTGTTAAAATTCAAAATTTCTTTTAAAAAGTGCCAAATAAGGTTGTCTTTTGTTTTGAAAGATTGTTACAAAAAAAGGATATTAAATGATGCAGTGCATATGCAGTCTTACAGTATGGCCTTTCTGAAAATGTGTGTATTTTTGTATAGGTGGAGTCAGCTGCAGATCATTTGATGAAAATAATTTTTCTTTGTGTTATCATTTTTCAAATCATTTCATTTCCCCCAAAAAAATGTGCTACTGAATTAAATGTTTATTTATTGCATCTGAAGTTTAGGTTTCATTTAAATTATTTTTTATTTTTAGGATCTCTGCCGAGCAAGTTGAAAGTTACAGTTACAAAAATTGGGACAACTTCCAGGTAAATTTGTCTAAGATTTTTGTTTGGTGAATTAGAGGGATGGCTTGGGACTGTAAGCTGTGTACAGCCTCATTTCAATCCAGAACACACTTGCTCACACACATTCGATTGCAGCATAGTCATTATTCAAAAGTTAGTCCGTTGCCATGTTTACATGAAGACTGTGCATGTTCATTTTACTCATTTAATGCCCTGAAAACCCATTTATCTCGATATCACATAGGAGACAGTATTACACAAGAGGCTCAAAATCCGGAACCTTTAGTTTTTATCTGTCCAATTTGTTTATTTAAGCATCCGTTCTCAGACATCACTCTCTTCAGGCACCTGAGAGTCCATTTAAAAAGCCATGAAGTGGTTGAATGTCCATACAAGAATTGCCAATTTAAAAGTAATGTGTACTCGTCATTCAATTCACACAAGAGCAAGAACCACCAATTTCATTCCACCTCAGATTATAAAGATGGTCTAATAGTCAGTCAGGAATCAGATGTACCACAGTGCTCTCATGCTACAGCATCTGACACAACAGAAAATGAACCTGGCCCAAGTAATGACAGCCTTGATGTAGCAGAGATGCAGTGTGATATTGACAAGTTGAGATGTCAATTAAAATGTAATTTGTCCTCATTATTTTTGAAGATGCAAAGCATCCTCCATGTCTCGGACACAGCTTCACAGGAAATCATTCAACACTTGAATGAGATATTTTCCTTATCAAAGCCAATAGTAAAAGAGACCTTAACAGAGACACTTCAGAAACATAACTTGGCTGTTTCTAGTTCTGTTCTGGACGAACTAACGGAGGCTGTTATGGACTGCAATGTTGTAGTTAAAGCCACGTCAAAAAGCTCAGATTTGTCTACTGCAAAGCGCAGAAAGGTCTTTGTCGAAAAAAATTACCCTCTGGTAAAACCAGTTCAGTATGACTTGGAGATGTCAGGGAAAAAAATGGTTTATGTGCCTATTCTTAAAATGATTCAGGAGCTGTTCAAAAACACAAATATTCTTCACAAACTCCAGGAGTCTGTTAGTTTACCTGGTCACTATACACTCACCTAAAGGATTATTAGGAACACCTGTTCAATTTCTCATTAATGCAATTATCTAATCAACCAATCACATGGCAGTTGCTTCAATGCATTTAGGGGTGTGGTCCTGGTCAAGACAATCTCCTGAACTCCAAACTGAATGTCAGAATGGGAAAGAAAGGTGATTTAAGCAATTTTGAGCGTGGCATGGTTGTTGGTGCCAGACGGGCCGGTCTGAGTATTTCACAATCTGCTCAGTTACTGGGATTTTCACGCACAACCATTTCTAGGGTTTACAAAGAATGGTGTGAAAAGGGAAAAACATCCAGTATGTGGCAGTCCTGTGGGCGAAAATGCCTTGTTGATGCTAGAGGTCAGAGGAGAATGGGCCGACTGATTCAAGCTGATAGAAGAGCAACTTTGACTGAAATAACCACTCGTTACAACCGAGGTATGCAGCAAAGCATTTGTGAAGCCACAACACGCACAACCTTGAGGCGGATGGGCTACAACAGCAGAAGACCCCACCGGGTACCACTCATCTCCACTACAAATAGGAAAAAGAGGCTACAATTTGCACGAGCTCACCAAAATTGGACAGTTGAAGACTGGAAAAATGTCGCCTGGTCTGATGAGTCTCGATTTCTGTTGAGACATTCAGATGGTAGAGTCAGAATTTGGCGTAAACAGAATGAGAACATGGATCCATCATGCCTTGTTACCACTGTGCAGGCTGGTGGTGGTGGTGTAATGGTGTGGGGGATGTTTTCTTGGCACACTTTAGGCCCCTTAGTGCCAATTGGGCATCGTTTAAATGCCACGGCCTACCTGAGCATTGTTTCTGACCATGTCCATCCCTTTATGACCACCATGTACCCATCCTCTGATGGCTACTTCCAGCAGGATAATGCACCATGTCACAAAGCTCGAATCATTTCAAATTGGTTTCTTGAACATGACAATGAGTTCACTGTACTAAAATGGCCCCCACAGTCACCAGATCTCAACCCAATAGAGCATCTTTGGGATGTGGTGGAACGGGAGCTTCGTGCCCTGGATGTGCATCCCACAAATCTCCATCAACTGCAAGATGCTATCCTATCAATATGGGCCAACATTTCTAAAGAATGCTTTCAGCACCTTGTTGAATCAATGCCACGTAGAATTAAGGCAGTTCTGAAGGCGAAAGGGGGTCAAACACAGTATTAGTATGGTGTTCCTAATAATCCTTTAGGTGAGTGTACATCCTGCTGTGATGGTTCATATTTTCAAACTAACACATTGCTTTCATCAGGAGAGTTCAGTCTGCCACTCCAACTATACATTGATGAATTAGAAATAGCAAACCCACTTGGAACATAAAAAAAAATCCACAAACTATGTGCTGTTTATTGGGTCTTTGCCAGCCTTCCCAGTAAGTATCGCTCAGCCTTGCATACAATTCAGCTGGCACTTCTATGTAAAGTAGCTGACCTTAAAAAGAGTGGGTATAAAGCTGTGTTCTCTCCACTGTTGAAAGACATTAGCATTCTTGAGGAAGAAGGTGTGTTTATTGAGTCATTAGGGCAGAATGTTAAAGGAACTGTCTTTTGTGTGTCTGCAGACAATCTTGCAGCACACGGATTGGGAGGCTTCACAGAATCATTTAGATCTGAGTATGGAGTATTTAGATGTAGGTTTTGTTTAGCCACTAGAGATCAGATGAAATCTATGAGTGTAATTCAGGGGGATTTCCCCATGAGAACAGAGACCAGTCATGACATTCATGTTCGTGATGTTTTGCAGAGTGATACCCAAAGCAGTAAGTTTGGTGTAAAAGGAGACTGTGTGCTGCGTGAAGCATTGAAACATTTCCACCCTGTCACCGGATTTGCTCCAGACATTCTTCATGACCTATTGGAAGGTATTGTACCAGTTGAGTTGTGTTTATGCCTTCAAAAGCTGGTTAACAAGAAGTACTTCACTTTAGACTACCTAAACAATAAGATTGAATTGTTTCCTTATGAACACACTGACAAAACAGACAAACCACACCCAATACCAAAAACCTGTTTCACAAAAGGTAGTGTTGGTGGAAATGGTCATGAAAAAGCCACCTTACTTAGACTGTTTCCTCTGATGGTAGGTAGCAAAGTTCCAGAGGGAGATAAGTCATGGGCTGTCTTAATGGATTTAAAAGACATTGTTGAGCTGTCATTATCACCAGCATTTACGGAAGAAACTATCCAGTATTTGCAATGTAAGATCAGTGACCACAGGCAGATATTTTCTGAGATTTTCCCTGAATCGTGTTTCCGCCCTAAACATCATTTTGTGGAGCACTACCCGAATCTTATAAGGCGTTTCGGGCCGCTAGTGCCTCTCTGGACAATGAGGTTTGAGGGGAAGCACAGATTCTTTAAAAGAGTTGTACATGACACCCAAAACTTTAAGAATGTGACTTCTACTCTTGCAACTAGACACCAGAACATGATGGCGTATCATCTGAGCTCACCATCATATTTTAAGCCACATACACATACTTCAAGTGTCTCTTCAGTGCTAGTCTCAACACTGCCTGATTGTGCTAAGGTTTTCATTCAGGGACAGACAACTACTAGCATAGTCTACACCACATCTAGGGTCACCATAGATGGCACTGACTATGCCCCAGGAATGTTTGTGTCTGCAGAAGCCTGTGGTGGATTGCCTCAGTTCTGGAGGATTGATGAAATCTTTCTTGTCAATAACAATGTGTCGTTGCTCTGCAGTTCATTTGAGTCATGGTATGTTGAACATGTGCGCTGTTATGAGCTGTCACCAATGCCAGGAAGACTCTCTGTTTTTCAGATTTCGGATCTGAATGACACAATCACACTTGCTGCGTACTTCATTGATGGTCGGCTAATGCTGTCTCCCAGAAGATACATCTTGCAAAGGTATTGCTGAAGTTCAACATGGGTAGTTTAATGGGAAATGTTTCTGATCTGTGTTACAAAACACATTTTCAGATGTTGTGCATGTGATTGTTCATTTCTTTTTTTTATTACTACTCTTCAGTCCATAGAAAAATGGCAGCTTCCTCCTGTTTGATGCTTCGTGTCATTGTTGATGCCAGGACTACTCGGAAGATCACACTTGCCTCCTATCCTGAATCCACCGATGACCTGAAAAATGTTTTAAGAGAAAAACTGGACTTGGATAAAAACTTCAGCATACAAACCGAAGACCCAGATTTCGATGGACAACTTGTATCTTTGGTGGACATCGACGAGTTGCCACCAAAAGCTACTGTTAAGCTTTTTTTTGATGGAGGAAGTAGTTCTACATCAACAACAGACAGTGAATTATTAACTGATGTTTCCACACCTGAACGTGTTTCAGGGTGGCCTCAAGACAATTTTCCAGTGCCTGCATTTTCTTATGAGGTCGAACACATACTTAGAGAAGGAAATTCTGCCTTTGAAAAAACAGGAAAAGTGCTGCAGCTAACCAGAGACCAGAAGCATGATGTCCTTGACAAATTAGCAGCTGCAATCTATAATTTTAAAGCCTACCCAAGTGACAAAGAGCTGTCAAAAGCAGCAGAAGCTCTGGTCACCAAACACCCATGTCTGAAAGAGCTGGGTTCAGACACCGGATGGTTTGGATGGAAAACTAGCATCAAATTTAAAATTGGAAACTTCCGAAACAAGCTGAGGAGAGCAGGATGTATGGAGGTTGCAGTGAACGCTGGAAAACGAAGCAAAAGCAGTCCAGACAATGAACCATCACACTCGAACATAAAAAGGGCAAGACGTGCCGAGGTAAACTACTTACCAGACTTCCCCCAAGGACATGATTCTTCGACTCTAGAGCAGCAGAGGGTTGAAATTACAGAAGAAGTTCAGAAGGCTGAAAAAAATCTTGTTGTTGTTGATAAGAAGATGCAGATGACATTTGCATTACGCAGGAATGAGATCATTACCAGTCCATCACCAGTGAAAGAGATCCTTGGACGCTGGCCAGCTCTACGTTTGGAATCACAGGTATAATTAAATTTAATTATGTGTTTAAAGAATTTATTTAATAGTTTCAGTCATTTTGTGACATGCTTTTCTTGTCTTCTGTTTCAGGTATGTGCTGAATTTCAACGCATTACCAACCAGAATTTGACAAACACATTTTACGCAGAGCTAGACCGCCACAGTGTTCGCCTGATGACTTTATATCGACAGAGAGCAGCGAAGACTGGAAAAACTGCTGATGCACTTGCTGAATTTCTTCGGGTTCATGACTTAAAGGTATTATCGTGGTATTATTGTTGTTTAATGCTTCAACAGACATTGTTTTGACTGTATATACTGAATATTATCACTTGATCTAAATATATAAGTCTGACTTGGATTTATTATGTGTGGATTTGGATTTATTATTATTTATTATTTATTTATTAAGTGATGAGTAAACCTTTTTCAGAATTTTTTGTATTTAATTTAGAACAGTGGTTCTCAAACCTGTCCTGGAGGACCCCCTGCCCTGCACATTTTGTATATCTCCCTGATCAGATGCACCCAATTTAGTTCTTGCAGTCTCTACAACGAGCTGATGAATAGAAACCTGTGTAGATGAGGGAGACATACAAAATTTGCAGGGTAGGGGGTCTTCCAGGACAGGTTTGAGAACCGTTGATTTAGAATACATTAAAAAAAAACTTCTGATGTGTCTTTGTGTCCTTTTAAAGGGATAGTTCACTGAAAAATAAAAATTCTGTCATGAAATACTTGCTCGTTGTTCCAAATCTGTATAACTAACTTTGTTTGGATGAACACAGAGGAAGACATTTGGAAGAATGCTGGTAGTCAATTGTTTGGTTATAAACATAATTATAAACATGTGTTCATCAGAACAAAGACATTTATACAGATTTGGAACAACTTAAAGGTGAGTAAATGATGACACAATTTTTATTTTTGGGTGAAGTATCCCTTTAAGAGTCAGGACTCTTACCGTGATTACTTGTTTTATCTATGCCTTGATCAACTTTTTGGCATTCATTCCGTTTTAAGTTAGCATTGTTTGGTTTTGTGCTGGCTAAAATGTGTGTTCCACTTTTAACATTGTTTTCAATGTGAACTTTAAGGATCAACATGATGTACACACAAGGCGAACAACAGTGCTCTGTGCACTTCCTGTGTATCTGAGAGAAGACACTTCAAAATTCTTTAAAACATGCACGGTAAGTCACTTATTCTGCATATTTCGTAGGATTATATGTCAACATTTTTTTTCACACTGGTAAGATAGCATTTGGTAATTGTGTTTCAATACTTTTTACATCCAGATTGAAGATGATTCAGAAGAGCCAGATGTTGATTCATCAGTTGCCCTTTTGACAGTCGTCCGAGAACTCCCAGACATTCAGTACAATCCAGAGAAGATTTCGATCATCCTTGAGAATGAAGTTGTCATAACAAACCTTCAGAGACTCTCTGATGCTTTCCTTTTGATGTTTGGCTTAATCTATGCATTGGATCTCTCATATCCAAAAGAGATGGCCAACACATTTGAGTTTATTCAGAAGGTTCTTTTGGGTCTTGATGATGGCAAACTTAAGCCAAGGGTGCTGGCTCTAAAGAATGACTTGCTGATTCATGCACAGTAATTTTATACTGTGTGCCTGTGTTGTGTTGTTTTCTTTGGCATATGTGACATCAGGCATATGTGCAAGATTTCAACAAGACAACAATTGGTGCTCTGCCTAAAATATAAACAAAAACAAAAATAGCAATTTCTTCTGTCACAAAGTTAAAAAAAAATTGAAGACAGCAGATCAAGAAAGCTTAATTCTGCTTTGTATTCATTAAGGTAATATTTTAATTTATTATTTTTGACCAGGTGTGCCTTTTTTTGTTGCACAGAACTGTTGTCAGTTTTTGTTGGCATAATGGCTGTTTAGGTAATATTTCAATGTATTTTCTTTGACCTGGTGTAACTTTTTATTGCACATTACTGTTGTCACTAATTTTGTTTGCATAATGCCTATTCCTTTAGGTAATATGACAATTGATTTTCTTTGACCAGGTGTGCCTTTTTTTTGTTGCACAGAACTGTTGTCACAGTTTTTGTTGGCATAATGGCTGTTTAGGTAATATTTCAATGTTTTTTATTTGACCTGGTGTGCCTTTTTATTGCACAGAACTGTTTTAATTTCTCATGTTTTATAATACATTTTTGTACTTTGTTTAATGATTTCAGATTTGTAATTTGTACTGTTAAGTTGTAAAATGTATATATTTGAGTACAGGAAACTTAAAAAAAAACAAGGCAATCAGTTGCCACAAAATATTTAAGTAACATTACTACTACAATTTAAGTTACGTAAATGATATAATTTAATTTAATAACACTTAAAGTTCATTAAAGTAAGTTTAGATAAATTAAAAGTGTTGATATATATTTGAGGGATATTTTAATTAAGTGAAATAATTAAAGTTGTCAGTACTCAAAACTTTGAGTTGCATTAAAGTAAAGATGAGCAATACACTAAATATATATTTTGATTTAAATTAATGTTTATTTATAATTTACAGGTACTCAAAGTAAGTAGCTATATGCTTACTGAAGCTATTTAAGTTTGCAAACTTACAAAAATAGCGGCAATCAGTTGCCTCAATTTTTTGGAGTTAGTAGAACTTATCCGGGTTTACAGTGTATAAAAACTGAGTACATTGGCATTGTTGAATATAACGGTTTAAAAAAACATAATATAAAAGTCAAACTTTGGTAAGTAAGATTATATGATCAAAAAAAGGAGATCAAACAAAAGAAATGTTTCAGAACATAAGTGTTTGGAATGACATGAGAATTAGTAAAGATATAGAAGTAGTTATGTCTGTGTGAAGTACTTCCTTTACACATGAAAATAAAGTATGCTTTTCAATTACAACCCCATTTCCAGAAAAGTTGGGACATTTTGTTAAATGCAATAAAATCAAGAATCTATGATTTATTAATTCTCTTTAACCTTTATTAAACTGACAAAAGTACAAAGAAAATATTTTCAATGTTTTCACTGACCAAATGAATTGTATTTTGTACATATACACACATTTTTTATTTGATGGCTGCAACACACTCCAAATAAGTTGGGACAGAGGCATGTTTGCAACTGTGTCACATTAAATTTCCTTTTAATTACACTTTTTAATAGTTTGTGATTTGAGGATACTAATTCTTGAAGTCTGCAAGTAGAATTTTTGCCCAATCTCTTCTGATATAATACATATGCTCAACAGTCCATGGTCATTGTTGTCTGATTCTCCTTTTCATGATGGGTCATACATTTTCAGTAAGAGACAGCTCTGGTCTGCAGGCATCAGGCACATCTCTTCTACGGTGCAGAGTGTCTAGAAACCACTCAGTTTTAGCATGTGCAGAATGAGGCCTGGAATTGTCTTGCTTCCCAGGAAAGATGTCACCTTGATGGCAGTTAATGTCTCTGTCAGTTAAATAAAGGTTCAAGATAATAAATAAATCACAGATTCTTGATTTTATTGTGTTTTGTCAAAATGTCCCAATTTTTCTGGAATTGGGGTTTAAGCTACAGCACAAGATGTTGCCAGGGCACAGCACCCTCTGTACAGAAATAAGCAGAGAACGCATCCCTGATGCGAATGGCAACACGTGCAGCTTTGTTGCTTCCCTGTCTTGGAGCCTCCTGTAGTGCTGCTGGCCCCTCTCTCTGCCAAGAAGAGACACATAGGTGGTTTCTGGTCCCTCTTCTGGACATCCTAAGAAAGTTGTGGAGGATGCAGGTGGCCTTCACACACACCTCTGCCTATGCTGGGTTGACAGTGAGCAGTCGATGGTACATACGCCATTGGCTTGTTAGTATGCCAAAGGCACACTTCACAGTCAACCTGACTGAGACGACAGTTGAAAATACGTTTTTCCCTGGAGAGATTGGACGCAGGAGGTAAGGCTTCATCCCCCACAAACACATGTGGCAGTGGAGTACAGTGCTGTGATCCTGGCAATACACAGTCATCTGGGAGATCAAGGTTTCCATTCCTCAGGGCTTCACCAACGGCAGAGTTGGCAAGGGTCCCGCCATCACTGTTACGTCCATATCCACCAACATCTATTATACGGAACAGATATTTGGCATCCACAACTGTCAGAAGGACAAGAGAGAAGGTCCCCTTGTAGTTATGAAACAGAGACCCTGAGTTTGGAGGGGCCTGGATGACAACATGTTTGCCATCGATGGAACCCAAGCAGTTTGGGAAGTTCCATTGCTTTAGAAAACCTGCAGCAATGTTGCTCCAGTCCTGCTTTGATGGCACAGGCATATAGTCATCCAACAGGCACTCCCATATAGCCTGGGACACTGCCCCAACAATGCGTACCACTGTGCAGACATCCACACGGTAGCTGTAACTTATTGTTGTGAATGAGTCACCAGTGGCAAGGTAGCTGCAACAACAAAGGTAGACTGTAAAAAAAAAAAGCTGTGTGGTATTTATAAGAAAATTAATGTGAAACAAATCAATTGTGGCTACAATAACAAAAAAGAAGTAATTTTTTTTATGAAATTGGTTTTCAAAACAGATTCCCACCTCACTAACCTAACAAGTCAAGTCAAGTCATCTTCATTTATTTAGCGCTTTTAACTATGTAGATTGTTTCAAAGCAGCTTTACAGAGATAAACGTATAATTTAAGGTAACAGAGAAAACTTTTAAATACCAACATAATACAACATTTAAAAAAATAACAACAATTCTCCATTTTCTCATCTTGCAAGAAAATGTATAAAATTAACTATATTCTTCTTCTTCTTCTTCTTCTTCTTATTTATAAAAAAATATTTAATTACTCTCCCAAGTTAAACATGAGAACTATGTTTTTAAATAAACATGTAAAAGGCCTATAATGCAAAAATGACATTAAAAATCCTATAAATAATCACCGTAGGCAAATGGCAAGGCGTCCCCTTGGAATTTATAAGGTTCTATCTGACATTTTTGTCAAAATTTAGTTATTCTTATTCTGTACCACTTCTTTACATTATGTGATGTTGTTTTTTAAGTTGTGTACATTTTGGAACTTTTTATTTAGAAAATAAAAAGGTTCTTTCTACACAGTCGAATGGAATGCAAAAACTTTAAAGGTCAATATCTCAAAACTGCTCAGAACGCAGATAGAACCTTATAATTCCAAGGGGACGAAGGCGCTCGGCTGGGGGAATTGCCAGATGAAACGATGTGTTCTGCATCGTTATCCTAGGTGCCAGTATGGTCAGCAGCTTATCAAACTCTGTCTTGTTCAGTCTGAAATAACTCTGAAACAAGACATCGTCAAAATGAAGCTCCTGTACCAAACGGTAGTACTCGCTGTGTGATCTGCGGTACTGGCGTATAGGGTGTACCCAGAACCTATGGCGCCGTGTCCTTCGCATGTAAAGTAGGGTGATAATGACAATCTTCGTTCGATAGTCCATGATGACAACTGACAAACATTGCTGGATACCATTTTATAACCCAGTATTACCTAATTCCAGAATAAAAGCATATTTTACATTTATTATTTTATTTATTTGATGTTATTAAATTATTTTGCATTCAATCATTTGTTCAGATTGTAGTTTAGCTCTAGTCAATACATTCGCAAGTTTTTTTTAATAAACAGTACAGTGGAGTGACTTATTTAAAAACAGCCCTTTTTTTGAATTACGAAATTTTCAAATATCAAATAAGCCTAAAAATGTGTCAGTTGAATGATTATTTAAACATTCATAAATTATACCCTTTATTTTTTATTTTTTAGTTACTCATGTGTTTTATTTAGGTCTGTCTTGAACATTTGCTGATGAATTGTTTCATCAGTTTGAACTTTAGATGATAGATGGCGCTAATAAAGTACTTGGTTTGTGAACCACCATTAAAAAAAGAAGAGGAAACGCAAACAAGGTGGAGACATTCGTTTCGGAGGCGTGCTCCACGGTAAATTTACTCACACGCCCCAAAGTGGAGGCATAATAGCGTTGCCAGCGGCACTGAGCGGAGTTTTGCCCCTGTAGTGGACACACACCGTTAGACGGAGGCAACCGCCAAAGAAAATGAAGCAGTCTGCCAGAAATTGAGCGTCAGCGTCAGTTCTGGCAGGCCAGGTAGTCAAGACGCTGCTAATGCTGTTTGCTAAGAACACTGTCCCGTCAGCTGATCTGCTCCAGCTGAGCTGCATTAGCTCGTTAACTCCCCTCGCTGCTCAATGGCCAAAGCTCAAACAAGGCGCCCTATTTAAAGCACATTCAGTTTGCTCATACATGCTTGCTGCTCGCTTCTGCTGATCTGTACGCTGGTAAAAAGTTGTTTAATTCCTTCATCTAGCTTGTTTCTCAGAAGATGGCTTAGTCATCTCTTCATAGCATTTACACTGTAGACTGTCAAAACAGTTCAAAGTCAGATAATTCTAGGTAACAGCATGTTTTAGCTATTGCGGTCTTGAATAGTCATTTCAGTAATTAATTCATTTTTACCATAATATAAATTGCTAAATTAGGGTGGCTCAGACGACACCGTTTGAGACACTCAATTTCTGTTTTGGGGGGAATAGCTCATCTAGTCAAAATAATGTGAGAGCCCTTATGCTGCTACTGCATCCCCTCATGCTGATAATGCTGTCTCTATATGCTGCTGCTATCTCCTCATACTGCTGCTGCAGGGGACAGCAGCAGCAGTATGTTCTGATCAGATGAGTCCCCTGACCATTCATGAATTAGCAGAAGTCAGGGGACTCATCTGATCAGAACATACTGCTGCTGCTGTCCCCTGATTCTGCTAACTCATGGGTGGTCAGGACTCATCTGATTATAACATATTGCAATTATCCATATATTCGTAGATTACTAAGCATATAATTGTTAAAATAAAATCATCCTCTGTATCTCAGAGGATTGCCAGGTGTGGTTTTGTTTGGGGGGATATTTTAGCTCTCACAGTCCTAAACTGTGTGAGCGTTCCCTAATGCTGCTGCTGCTGTCCTCTGACTCTCTGCTATTTCATGGTGCTCATGAAAGGTCAGAGGACTCCCTGAACAGAGCCATACCGCCAAATTTCAATTCAGGAACATCAACTTGTTTGCAATCTATTCAATGAAAATTCTTTATTTTTATTGTCCGTGTGTTCTTGACTTAATGGACCTGACAGAAATTGAGCGTCAGCGTCAGTTCTGGCAGGCCAGGTAGTCAAGACGCTGCTAATGCTGTTTGCTAAGAACACTGTCCCGTCAGCTGATCTGCTCCAGCTGAGCTGCATTAGCTCGTTAGCTCCCCTCGCTGCTCAATGGCCAAAGCTCAAACAAGGCGCCCTATTTAAAGCACATTCAGTTTGCTCATACATGCTTGCTGCTCGCTTCTGCTGCCCGCCACCTTCCCAGCTCCTCCTTATGCATAACGTGGCATTGCTTTATGTCATGTTGCTTGCTCTGTTCACAGGGGGGATATTTTAGCTCTCACAGTCCTAAACTGTGTGAGCGTTCCCTTATGCTGCTGCTGCTGTCCTCTGACTCTCTGCTATTTCATGGTGCTCAGGAAAGGTCAGAGGACTCCCTGAACAGAGCCATACCGCCAAATTTCAATTCAGGAACATCAACTTGTTTGCAATCTATTCAATGAAAATTCTTTATTTTTATTGTCCGTGTGTTCTTGACTTAATGGACCTGACAGAAATGGGAGTGACGTATTCGCAGTGGTGTGCCGTCAGAGCCAGCAGGGCCTTCTCTGCTGGCCCTGTCAAAAAAAAAAAAAAAAAAAATTTCTATAATTAAATTAATGTGTGTCTGAACATGTCTAAATTCAATCACTGTCTATCAGTACGTTACGATTATATTTCCAGAAAGAATATGGTTATTTTTTGTGAGTCGGAGCTGTATTTTACATATGTCATCTAAACGCGGCTCCGTGGACCAGCACTAGTAGTATAGCTAGCCTTCTGTTGAAGCTGCCATTTTCCATTTGATTATAACTTTGACTGACATGTTTTATCAGCCAATCAAATTGTGATGCATATGACAGTACGCCCCAGAGGCCCAGCGATGTGCGACGGCTAGCCCGCGCTGATGTCATTGACATGGGTGGGCAGATACAATACATGTTTGTGTACAATAACAATTTTCAGGAAAAATTACATTACGATGTCCAGAAATCAATTTCATTAGTACATTGGGTCATTTTGGGTACATTTGTCATTCTAGATCTACTATTTTACTATTTCCACGTGACTAAATACATTGATACTTATATAAATTCTGTGTTCTGCGATGGTCTAGTGGTAGAGCTTTTGCCAAGCGTATCAGAGGTTCTGGGTTCAAATCCACACTCGTATAGGTTTTTTTTTTTTTTTTACCGAATATGTTCATCAGTGGTTTTATATCAAGCAGGGCGTTTGTGTGCATTTTGTTTTGTAAGATTTCAACGAATAGAAAGTCTCCGCAACGGCGATAGATTGAAGCGCGCATCTGAGTGAAAACCTATTTTTTTACAGTCTATGGTGAAAACTGTGCGCGAGCCACAAGAGAACACTGTATCCGCGCCACTGATAACAGTGGCAACGAGCACTCAGCTTGAACAACACATTTCAGCGCTAGAATGCATCTTATTCAACAAACGAAAATTAATGTCCTGCTAGTTAACCAGAGAGGTTTTATTTATTTGTATTAGGTACATCCATGTGCAAGATGTTTCAGCTCAGCTTTTATAATGTACAGTGGTGTGCGTGTGCGCTGAGGTTGAAGATCAGCTGTCTCGTCGTTGATGTTATGCAGTAGTCCATACAGTGCATGATTGTATTTTGCATGAATCTGTGTGTGTTGTTATGGCGATGGGGGGTGTTAGATCGTTACTGAAGGCCCTGACTGAAACCCCACAGTACGCTACTGCGTATTCGGCGGCAAACGTTTCATCCTCGCCAGTGGGACGCACCTATAGCCGACAGCTTAGGGCCGGCGGCAAAAAGAAGCCGTGCGGATATTTTTTGCTATCTGGGAAATTGTAGATTTTTCTGGTTAAAATTGCTATTTAAACAATATATATATATATAAAATGAACACCGGGTTTGTTGTGCCTTGTAGGCATATACTTATATGGCTGCATAAAATAATAATAATAACAATAGCCTATAGCAGGCAGCCTATAAATGGTTAAAAAACGAACACTTCAGTAACACTGCAACAGAGAAAAAAGATATGGATTATCATATGTTACTTAAAATGTTTCCATTCGTTATGACAATATGAAATGAGATTGGAGTAAATAAAAACATGAAGCCTAATGTTTGGTGCGTTTTGCGTTTCAAACGCACAGCACGAGTGACAAACTCTCAGAGAACATGCAGAGAACATTTACTGAAGCGATCGAGCCGCTCCAAACTATGAAACATTGTTACCGTATTATACATATCTACGATTGAGCTAATATCCACAAACACAGTATTTAACAGTAAACACGGTTCTAAACATTATAATATTCACCATATTAGAGTAAACACTCATACTAGCCTACTTTTATATCATGCTGTGTTTTATTATCGAACATAAAAATATCCTTGTGTCGTACATGTATATAAATTTTGCATTGAAAGGTAGCCTTCCTGTCTATAGTTCATATTTCATCATGTTTCCATCGATTTCATACATTTTAGTCTAGCAACAGTTCAACTGCAATGTGTAGTTTATGCAACAATAAAACTCTAACTAATATCATTCAGAATACATATCTTACCTTAAAATCTTTCTTGTCTTCAAATCGTGTTCTTCTTCTGAGGTAAATCCAATGTAAGCTCACAATGTAAGTCTTCCAAACTTGACGAAAAGCAGAGGAATGATGAGGTTTGGTGCTTTGTTTTTGAGGTAATAAGGGCGTCGGGTTCCTTCACATGGACGATTTGCATGTCAATCTCTTTTGCGCGTGTGGGCGTGGTCACATTAAAACTAATGACCAAGCGCTTGAGAAACTGGACATCTTATTGGTTTCATACAAATGACTTAAACAGAGAATATTTGTTTTCGTTTTGAATCAGATCAGTTAAAAGTACACACTTAAATGTTTATAAAGATGTATTGCTCATGCATGTGTGATAAGTATTCGTTGAGTTTTGTTTCAGTATATAGATGTGCTCAAGAAAAAAAAAGTTCACCGAGACGGAGAGGCAGAAAGCACACCCTGTATATTTTCTTTATTTTACAAAAGCACAATGTTTTGTTTTGATTGTAAGTGGACACATACAAAAGTAGACATCTCACAGATTCTTTTTTCTGTATGACCAAGTCTATTGTGCTACTATGTGAAGAAGATCCAGCAAAACGTGCTGACCCCAGATGGTTGTCAAGCCATTTCTTTTTTACATCTTCAATTGAGCTCAGTTCACAGAGATCGCCTTTCATGCTTCTGTTCTGTTGGTGGCTTTAAAACCACTGGAAAAACTACTAAATATTATGCCTCGTTTGGCATTTACCTGTTGCAGTAGAATTTCTATTTCAGAATTACTGAAGTTGTTTTTTCGTTTGGTGATCGGTGGACCATCACCGTCTGTGCATCTTTTGGACATCCTCCAACTTTTCTTGCACACGGCCCTGAAGTGTCATGTCCTTATATGGGAATTTGCGGGCGTTTTCTTATGCTAATTAGGAACAACTGGCACACGCTTTCAATTACAAAGACGTGGGATTCATCAATCCTAAGAACACAGGTGCGAACAATTCTGTTGTTTAAGAGCATGTCATGAATCCGACGTAGACTTTTCTTAGGAAGTTTATTAAGTACAAAGTTAAGAAAATTCTTTGGAAGATATTGGTGAATGAGGCCCATAGACATCTGTCAAGCTGACACTGCTGTAACAGTGGATATTAATAATGATCATAGTTATGCAGCTTCAACTGTTATATGTGCAAAATGTGACTGCTTTCAGGAAGATCACGGCTACAACCTAGAGTCTCTGAGGGCTTTGAAATCAGTCCACAGAGCAAGTTTTAAAATAAAATACAGGAAAAGGCTTAGAAGCCAAAAGTCCAGGTGTGCTTAACTCACAACATGTCACAACTCCTTTTGAAACTGGTTCTACTAGTTTTCTGAAAAAGTTCTGTTTTAACAGGTTTAAGTTCTGAAGAAACCTCCCCCTCCACAGTCCTTTATGAAAATGCTAATTTAAAGGAGTTTCAAAGTAAGTTCTGCTCATGACGGTTCAAGTTCAGTGGAGGAACAAGGAACACCAATCGTCATTATTCATGGTTAGTAAATACTACTTTATAAAATACTTATAGATATAGATTTAGAAGTGTCATGTATGGATTAACATTGATCTAGACTTAATATACAGCACTGATACATTGTTTATACAGAACTCCACGAAACTCAAAGCAAGTATTTGCATTGCAGATTTAAACAACACAGCTTTCTGAAGCCTCATTTGTCTCTGTATCTCTCTTCATAAATAGCCTCATTCATCTCAGAACATTTATTTCTCATTTAGATTGGGACTGTCCCGATATCAGATTTTTCACTAGATGATTGCCGTGGCCAAAATGATTAATGATAAAAATATATTTTGAGATTGCAATAGACGTGAAGGACTATAATACGTTAACCCTTAGGGGTCCAACGTGTTTTGACATGTCCTAACATTTGTGCTTTTGTCAGTTGCTTATAAACATATTAATGGCAAAGGTATAATTACACTCTATTTAGCACAAACAGGGCTACCATAATATGTGAGCAACATGAATGTACATGTTTGTATTTTTGAGGGAATAATGTTTATGCATGGTTATTGAAAAAACTAAAAATTTAAGTTTCTGAAATAAGGCCACAAAATACTAAACATGTGTCCACAAGACTTGTGATTAATGAATGTTTTCGCCTACAGTTTTTGCTTAGATGATGTTAAAATCATCCTCCCTACTCATTCACATAAAACAATACATTGATTTAAACTTTGTAAGACACTTTTTGTTTAGAAAGGCAATATGTGTGGGGGCATGAATAATGATGTGATTCACACCCGAGAAGACAATGACATTTCTAGTATTTAGAAATTTCGAGTAATATTTCATATTTTTCCTCTCCCCAAATGTGTCACTAACGATGTAATGAGAAGGCTTATGTTGACCTATTAGGATTTTGTTTACATCTACCTTGTTAATATTTTCTGCTATTTTAAAAGGTTTTCACATGTAAATCAACAACAATTACAATATTTGTATGTAATCTTTCTTTGTAAATGTAATCTTTCTTTGTAAAAAGCATAAAGTTTATTGTATGTATTTCAAAGTTAAGGTTTCATTAGTTTGAAATTATATTGGAACAAACACTATAATAACATCTTAGTTGATCATTCAATATACCCACTTTATTTTTGACAAAATACCCCATACTATATATTTAACATGAGTAGAAATTGGCAAACAAAAGCTTCACTGATGTAGCAGTAGTCTATTTTACAGTAAAAACTTTATAATCTATACAAAACTGGTCAACAAAATCGTGTCTAAACATTCATATTCCATCTGTAACATTGTTTTTATGATATATTAATATATGGCATTTAAATGTTAATTAGCAGTTTAATACGTTGCTTATACAAAGACATTTTATTTCAGCATGTTTCAGTCTATTTTCACTCATCTCAGTATAGCAATATAGTTTGGGAAAAGCTAAACTAGTAGATGTGTTCGTTCATGTAAAATAGCATGTTTACTAATGCAAGTGCCTGTAGTAAATAACAGTGCACATCTGTGCTGTTCATTCACACATAGACACACGATTCATATTTAAACAGTCTTTTTGTGGTTTATAGACACAATTCCATATTGCGATTAGAACAAAGTCCTTAAGAATAAAGAACTTACTATTCACAATAATAATAATAATTAATAATAATTCATTACATTTATATAGCGCTTTTCTAGGCACTCAAAGCGCTTTACATAGAAGGGGGAATCTCCTCAACCACCACCAATGTGCAGCATCCACTTGGATGATGCGACGGCAGCCATATTGCGCCAGAACGCCCACCACACACCAGCTTACTGGTGGAGAGGAGACAGAGTGATGAAGCCAATCAGTATGTGGGGATGATTAGGAGGGCATGATGGACAGAGGCCACTGGGCAAATTTGGCCAGGATGCCGGGGTTACACCCCTACTCTTTCGAAAGACATCCTAGGATTTTTAATGACCACAGAGAGTCAGGACCTCGGTTTTACGTCTCATCCGAAGGACGTAAAATCCTCAGCTAGATCCGTTGCTCCTCGAAGTGAAACTGAAACCAGCACTTCTGAGGTCAAATTTTCCAGGATTATATTAATATTACACTATTATTATTCCTCACAGCGTTGCAAGACGACGTAAAGTGCATGAATGGCCGTTGACAGGTTTGCATGGATCGCCTCAGATCATTTGCGTTTCAATAGTGTTTCTACGCTCTCCGCAGGCGTGTTCACATTAGCAGATGAGTTGCCATGAGAACAACTGACATCTCTCTCTTTTCATACAGATTACATAAACAGAGATTACTTGTTTTCGTTCTGAATTAGATAATTTAAAAGCAGAGAATTAAATGTTCATAAAGATAAATTGCTCATGTCTGTGTGACTAGTATTCGTTGAGTTTTAAGTTTAGAGACGTGCTCCAGAAAAAAAAGTTAACGGAGATGGAGAGGCAGAAAGCACACCCTGTTTAGTTTTTGTAAGTGGACACACAAAAAAGTAGACATTTAACAGTTTATTTTTTAATATTATATATTTCTTATGTTTGTATGACCATAAATGACATAAATGAGTATTTTAAGTCTATTTTGCTGCTATGTGAAGAAAATCCAGCAAAACGCGCTGGAGCGTATGTTGACCACAGAGGGATAAGAGCTCAAGTACTGCGGATCTAAACCATTTAGTACCTTGTAAGTAATCAGCAATATTTAAAAATGTATACAATGTTTAATAGGGAGCCAATGCAGTGTTGACTGAACCAGGCTAACATGGTCATATTTACTGTCACGTAACGGCGGAAGTAATTGCAAGTAAAAGGCTCTTTAATTAGAACAATGGTTGACTCAGGCTGTATCACAGCAGATTGCCGACAGCAGACAGCAGCAGAGCGGTGATGCAGGGATTGAGATGGGCAATCTCCGGGGTAGGAAGTATCCGAGTGGTGAGATGGTGAACGAAGAAAATCAGAGTTCAGAGAACGGGAACACACGAGGAGAACAGGGAACAGGCAGTGACACCAGGAAGCTTCAACAACAATCTGACAAACATTCGTCTTGAAAGACAAGGCATTAAATAGGCTGGCTGATGGAATGAGGGAATCAGGTAATCAGCGGTAACGCCCACACGAAACACTCAGTACGAACACTACACACACAAACACACAAGACGAGAGAGAGACAGTGGATCTAACAACCGTGTCATTTACTGGTTCTAATAAAAACTCTAGTTTCGCGTTTTGGATGAACTGGACTTTATTAAGCATGCAGGGCAACAACCCAGTAAAGCATTACAATAATCTAGCCTTCAGGTCATGAACTAAATGTTCCACATTTTTCATTGAAAGCATATGTCGTAATTTCGACATATTTTTAAGATGTAAGATGCGTTTTTACAGATGCTAGAAACGTGGCTTCCAAGTGAAAGATTGGTATCAAAGAGCACACCCAGGTTCCTAACCGACGACGAAGACTTGACAGAGCAGCCATCAAGTGTTAGACAGTATTCTAGGTTATTACGTATTTTTTCGCCCAATAATTAGAAACTCTGTTTTTTTTCAGAATTAAGTAGTAGGGAATGGCTAGTCATCCAAATTTTTATATCAACCATGCATTTCGTTAATTTTGTGAATTTGTTAGTTTCGTCGGGGCGCTAAGAAATATAGAGCTGAGTAGATTTTCACAATGACTTTTGGAAATTCCAGTTGTACTAAATTACAGGGTGAAACTTGAGCTAAATGCACAATTTCAATTTTGAACCACTGACCAAATCAAATCCTTACAGATGTGTCTTTAATGTGGTTGATTATTCCTGGGACAACAAACTGCTGTTCATGAGCAGTGTATGTCACTACAGAAATTATTCTCATTTAAATGATAGTTCATGGCATTTGACTGCATACAACAGTACTGATTATAGATATCAGTTTGCTCGTAATGTGCATCTGTAGGGAATAAGTGTTCCTGGTGCCTTGAAAGGAAGAATGTAGTGAGCAAGTCTAAGCCAGATGTGTGAAATTTCCAGATGTGACAAAAAACTCTTCTAACAATGAGAAATCAATACACTCGTTGTTCTAATGACACAAACTTTGTTTGTGGTAACAAATCTCATCTATTCTTTTGTAAGGGATTTTAAGGCAGATGTTATTTGGTTTATCTATTACTGGCAATGTGAGTAATGTCAGAGGATAGGATTGTGTAAAACATCATTTAATCATAACACAGACCAAGAATTGAATCTCTGAAACTGAAAATATGATCAATTTACAGAATGAAGGTACAGACACTACATGTGTCATGATTCTGCCATCTTGTTCTTGATTTTCTCTTGTCTTGTGGCAGAATCATGACAGACCCATGTTTTATGTTCACACACATGGCCTTTTGCTGGCCATGTGCTTGTGTTGTCTCGTTCCTTGCCCCGCCCCCCTTGTTATCCTCGTTTAGTCATCATTGCTTTACCCTTGTCACCTGTTTCCCTCATTAGTTTCTCCCTATTTAATCCTCTTGTGTTTGCTGTCCTGTGCTGGTTCATTGTCATTCATTATGTGAAACCAACCGTGAGTAACCTGTTGAAAGTCTTGTGAAGAGTTTGATCCTGTCTTAGCTATTAGTTTATTGTTCAGTTTTCTGTCTGAGTCTTAGTCTAGTCTTGTTAGTCTAATATAGTTGATCCTGTCTTGTTTTGCCCCCTCGTGGGTTTTGTTTTCCCTGTTTTTCTGTAATAAACGTAAATTCACTTGCATACAGTCTGCATTTGGGTTCATCTCCTTGCACCATCATAACAACATGAGGCGTTTGTGGCCTTAGCAAAAACACTATTGCTGACATTTCAGTGGAAGTGCATGTAATGAGGAAGGTTGTTTTACAAAATTGAATGGCTCTTGATATTTTGTTACGATATTTGTTACGATATTTTGTTACGAATATATTGATATTTTGAGTGTTGTTCATATATCCCAGACAACACTGGAAAAGCAGTGAACAATTTAGCTAGAGTTCTGCATGAACATGTAACTAAACTTAATACAGATCATGTCTCTGAGTGGGACACATGGTTTGGATCAGTGTTGGGGCCAATGTGGAATCATTTGAAAGCCCCTTTATTAGTTACAGTTTCAGGAGTTACAGTTACAGTTTGATCATGATCATGAAAGTTGAATTGCAATGCTCTTGCAATGCATTGTTGTTCTTATGATTGTTGGGTTTGAAGGGATCTTTGTCTTCATGAGTTAGAGGTGAGAGTGTCTCCATTTCAAGGTTTTTAGCGTCACAGGACAATGTTGTAAATCAAGAATTTTCCATTGTTTTTCCCTTGATATAATCACACTTGTTGGAATTGTACTGGTCAGGCAAAGTGTAGCATCCAGATGAAGTCACAGTTTTAAAACATACACAACTAAGATTATTCAATAAACTCTTGAATAAGAATAAACTTATCACTTTGTCTCCTGCTTCTGCTCTTCCCTGACTTTCTCAGTCAAACTCTCAAGCTGATAGATGACTTAGGGCATTTTTACACTGGCAGTTTAGGTCGGAACAGTGCACGGTTTGCAAGAAAAGTTGCTGATGTGAAAGATGTCATGTGGAACCGGGTGTGCACCGGGGTACCGAACCCGACACTACCTGAAGGAGGTGGTATGAGCTCGGTTTCACTCGAACTGTGCCGCAATTCGTGTGAATGTAAAGGCATCACTGACTCAGGTGCACACTTGTTCAGGAAGTAAAGTAACCTGCGCATGCGTTTTAGCCGATTACGATGTACACTGAACAAAATTATAAACGCAACACTTTTGTTTTTGCCCCCATTTTTCATGAGCTGAACTCAACGATCTAAGACGTTTTCTATGTACACAAAAGGTCTATTTCTCTAAAATATTGTTCACAAATCTGTCTAAATCTGTGTTAGTGAGCACTTCTCCTTTGCCGAGATAATCCATCCACCTCACAGATGTGGCATATCAAAATGCTGATTAGACAGCATGATTATTGCACAGGTGTGCCTTAGGCTGTGCACAATAAAAGGCCACTCTAAAATGTGCAGATTTACTGTATTGGGGGTGTCCGGGGGGCTCCGAAAACCAGTCAGTATCAGGTGTGACCACCAATTGCCTCACGCAGTGCAATACATCTTCTTCGCATCGAGTTGATCAGGTTGTTGATTGTTGCCTATGGAAAGTTGATCCACTCCTCTTCAACGGTTGTGCGAAGTTGCTGGATATTGGCAGTACCTGGAACACACTGTCGTATACGCCGATCCAGAGCATCCCAAACATGCTTAATGGGTGACATGTCCGGTAAGTATGCTGGCCATGCAAGAACTGGGATGTTTTCAGCTTCCAGGAATTGTGTACAGATCCTTGCAACATGGGGCAACATGAGGGGATGGTCGTGGATGAATGGCACAACAATGGGCCTCAGGATCTTGTTACTGGATCTTGTCACTCTGTGCATTCAAAATGCCATCAATAATCGTTGTCCATAACATACGCCTGCCCATACCATAACCCCACCGCCACCATGGGCCACTCGATCCACAACACTGACATCAGCAAACCGCTCACCCACATGACGCTACACACGCTGTCTGCCATCTGCCCTGTACAGTAGTGATGAGTCGTTCATGAACGATCCGTTCATTGAGTCTGTCACGTGACAAATGAACGAAAGACTCAGAAGGTAAAGTAATTATTTATGTTCCCTGTAAAAAAAAATTTGACTGCATTATAATGATTTCTTAATTCAGAATAAGATCAAGATTGCGTAGGTGGATGTGTTCGGAGAATTTGCCTGTTAAAAGTATAACATTTAAAGCCCCTTAAATGAACTAAATGACTTGAAAAAAGATTCATTCATTTTGATGAACAAGATCGAACAAGAGAGTCAGTAAAATGATCCGGACCTACCATCACTACTGTACAGTGAAAACCGGGATTCATCTGTGAAGAGAACACCTCTCCAAAGTGCCAGACGGCAGACGCCATCGAATGTGAGCATTTGCCCACTCAAGTCGGTTACGATGACGAACTGCAGTCAGGTCGAGACCCCGATGAGGATGACGAGCATGCAGATGAGCTTCCCTGAGACGGTTTCTGACAGTTTGTGAAGAAATTCTTTGGTTATGCAAACCGATTGTTGCAGCAGCTGTCCGGGTGGCTGGTCTTAGACGATCTTGGAGGTGAAGATACTGGATGTGGAGGTCCTGGGCTACAGGTGGTCTGCGCTTGTGAGGCCGGTTTGATTTACTGCCAAATTCTCTGAAACGCCTTTGGAAACGGCTTATGGTAGAGAAATGAACATTCAATTCATGGGCAACAGCTCTGGTGGACATTCCTGCAGTCAGCATGCCAATTGCATGCTCTCTCAAAACTTGCAACATCTGTGGCATTTTGCTGTGTGATAAAACTGCACATTTTAGAGTGTCCTTTTATGGCCAGCCTAAGGCACACCTGTGCAATAATCATGCTGTCTAATCAGCATCTTGATATGCCACACCTGTGAGGTGGATGGATTATCTCGGCAAAGGAGAAGTGCTCACTAAGACAGATTTGTGAACAATATTTGAGAGAAATAGGCATAGATCTTTGAGTTCAGCTCATGAAAAATGGGGGCAAAAACAATTGTCAATCCACTGTCTCCTCTAAAGATTCAATTTGCAAGCAGCAGAAAGTGCCTTCATACGACACATATATATAGTAAACCCAAGTGTTGTTTACTCAGCTGGGCACAATAGCACCAAATTAATAAAAAAACACTACAGCTGTGTCCCAATGTGAAGGCTGCATCCTTAGAAGGACGCACCATGTAGCCTTCGAAGGATTTCCTAATTGTGCAACCAGGTGTTCCCGATCACCGCTCCTGGCGCCAAGCAACGGTGCAAGAAGACAGCTGCCATCCTGATAATTAATTTGATATAATTGAGTAAACAGTTATGGAGCCAGAATTGGCTATTGTCATTTTTATGTTTTATATTTTACTGGAGGACATGTTGAGGATGTTTCAGCCCTGGCGCTGCCAGGTTATGTATTTTCGGTTTAGCCCTGTTTGAATATAAAACCCAATTGAATATAAAAAAGTCCAGTATTTCTCCCGCTCGTCATCGGCAGCTGTCATTGTTGCCAGGCGACAAGATCAATCCACCATAGGCTAGACCGGTCCGAGCGCTTCAGATGTGCCCTTTGATATGGGACGCAGCTGTAGTTAGCAACAATTTGTTAATATTGTGACAATAGGCCTACATTTTGTTACTTTCATTTTCGGAACTGCATACTTCATTAACTATTCACGTACAAATGTGAAGTAACCTACTGAAGTACTTTTTTTCCCTCACATCACAATATGTTTTTACATTAAACTACACAAAAGTATATACTGTAGTTTAAATGTAACAACCTTGAAAATATACAGAAGTAAAATGCAACATACGCAGTAATGCAGTAGTACCCTAATATAAATGCAAAACCATCATAAAAACCATGACAAGGAGTTTTTTCCCCCTGCAGAATACATACCCATTGTTTTACTCTTGATACTTTAAGTACATTAGAGTATGCAAGATAATTTTGCTTAACTAAGGTTTTGTAGTTTTTCCCCAATGCAGTAGTTTTTAAAAGTACTTTTTTCAGAAAGCCATCGATTGAATCAGCCCTGCAAACCTGTTGGTAGACAACTTAGTGGATAGTGGAAATATGCACTTAAACACTCTGGAGACCATCCCAGATGATGTCCCACCAGCAGAAGGCCTTACCAGGGGCAACCCATCCCGGTCCAGCAGCACCACCAGGGTTGCCTCACTGTTATGCTCATTAAAAGTCTACATAGTTTTTTTCTTATTTTATGTACTGTAAATTTAAATGTTTATGTGGATTTTGTTATGTTTAACGTATGTTGTAAATAGTTGGTAAAAGTACTTTAATGTAGCCTATAGAGCAAATGATTTTCATTTACCAATTTTATTTGAAAAAAAAAAAAAGGTATAGAAGAATTTGTTTCATGTAGAAATTATGTCCAGAACAATTCATTCTCTTTTATTTACACATTTAAAGTTGCATAAAAATAATGTACAGAATTTCTTTCCTTTTAAAAAATAAAAGTGAAAAAAAGTTAATATATATTTTTCAATAATTCTCTCAAGAAGAGAAAACAGCCTGTCCATCCTCTCCCTTCTTTTCTGTGCTCTCCTCGCCTCTGCCTCCGTCTCTAGTTTCTTCTCTAGTCTTCTTTGATGAAGTCCAAAAACTCATCCTCTGTCTCGCCGCCTTCGTGCTGGTGCTCCTGCTGGTGTGGTTCCTGCTGCTGGTGGTGCTAGTGCTGGTGCTGCTGCAGGTGCTGCTGCCTCTGGCTCCTCCTCACCGTGGGCACCCACTGCTGAACTCGGCCCTGGTGTGTCCTCAGGGATTGAGGCAATGACGACAGGGGGGTTGGTGCAATGCCTCTGTCCCAACACCTCATCCATGAGGATAAACTAGGGCCAAGTTTCAGCACTGGGTTTCCCACTCACGCCCTCACCTGTCCCAGGACACTTGCAATCCTAAGGGCAGAGCAAATGAACCATGGCTTGTTAACAACAACAGCACTACATTTCAGCAAAGATGTGTGTATTAATTAACTTTAAAATATTAAAGGTTGTTTGTGGTCTTTTGATGACAGACAGTGATTCTCCACATAGTTTCACTCTTATGTCACAAGTCCTTTTAAAAAAACTGATTCTATTAGTTTTCAGAGAAAGTTCTGGTATATCAGTAAAACAAGCTGATGTTTTATTTATTGCTGGCAGAGTATCCGAGGAAACACTTCTGGAAAGGGGGGTTGGGAGCAACAGCTAATTTTCATTTAAAGAGACACAAAAACAGCACATTTTTGGTTCCACTCAAAAAGGGGCATGTAACGAGGTTAAATGTGGGAAGAAGAAGGCGGGAACCGGTGAACATTCGAACACATTTTAATGCCAAAAATAAAACGAATACAAAACAAAAGTAAGTATCTGTCACATCAAATAAAACATAAACATCAATAAAAAATTTTAAGGAATTTCAGTCTATCAGAAAAACAGACAAGATAGATAGATACAGAGGTTTTAGGGTGTTGATATGCAGTTGCTAGAGTACTCGGGGTGGAAGTAGGGTGTTGCTATGCTGTTGCTAGGGTACTCATTACTATCATGTTTCAGATAGATACCATGCAAGGAGCATTATAGGACCCCTTTAACAGATTAGTTTGGATGAGAGTCCTGATCTGATCACAGATTCATTTCATAATCAAAATAAAATGTGAGAGCTTAGGTCCACATGTTAAGAGTGAAACTAATTAAGATCTTTTTCTTTTTATCCTGCAGCTGTGAATCTGTGAAGGACAATGGTATCTGTTAAAGTTGAAGATCTGCTTGAGAAATCACTGAGTGAACTGGAAGAAGTTGAACAAAAGAAGTTTAAGTGGCACTTAAAGAATGATCATGAGTGTATAACAAAGTCTGAAATGGAGAAAGCAGACATCTTAGATACAGTGGATAAGATAGTAGGACATTTTAGGCCAGCAGAAGCTGTGAAGATCACAGTAGAGATCCTGAGGAAGATGAACCAGAATCTTCTGGCTGAGCAGCTGGAGAACAATCACAAGCAAGGTAACGTTTAATTCACAGTGACTCTAATGTGATTGACTGTTTACCACTGTGATGGTTTGAATTGAACTTTGCTCTTTGCTCTGCTGATGTGTTTGTGTGACATATGTTTCCCAGTGAGTGATCCTCTCTCACACACACACACAGGTCAGGCTGAAGGCAATATGAAGACATCGTCAGCTGGTGGAGCTCATTCAGAAGAGATCAGGGGTAAATAATCCCTGTCTGTACATGGAAATAATAAAATATAACAGCAAGCAACAATTACAGGGCCAAGGTCATGATTTTATGAACGGTTAAATAGTTTATAATTGTCTTAAACCCTGAATTAAAACTTCTACAAGCAACTTCCACATACGCAGAGTCATTGCAATAACCCCAACCTAACCCTAATAGAGTCTCATGTCTTGTTTGGTGTGCTAGATGTCAATGGTTTGATCAAAAAGCTTTTAACTATTTGGTCAGCATGGCCTTAAAGGAATAGTTTACTTAAAAATGAAAATTCTGTCATTTACTCACCCTCAAGTTGTGAGGTAAGTTATGAAGTTGAAGATATTTTGAAGAATGTCAGTAACAAAAAAGTTGATGGGTTCCATTGACTTCCATAGTAGGAAAAAAATATGTTCATACAGGTTTGAAACAACTTGAGGGTGAGTAAATGATGACAGAATTTTCATTTTTAAGTGAACTAAGTTGATGAGTCCAATAGTGACAATCCAATAAATGCTCTGGAAGGAATTTGATTTTTTTTATTTTATTTTTTTATTAAAACCAATTGCATTCACGTCAGCATTAGTCAAGGCATTTCCATCACCATATATGTTGTCAACTTCAACATAATCAGTGTAAGATGTGCATGTAAACACTAATGCAGTAAGAATGTGAATAATTTGAATATATTACAAGCATGAATTAATGAAAAACACGATCACTTAGTCTTTTCCCATATTTCTTAAAGGATTAACTGCAGACGATAGAAAAGCTACTCTTCCTGATTACACAGAGACCAGCCTCACACTGAAGGGCAAATTAAAACAAGACTACGAGCAGATATTGATTGGTAATTCAGAGGCGGGTCATCGGAAATACCTGAATGATATCTACACTGATTTATATGTGGTGGAGAATGAGACTGGAGGAAGAGTGAACGACCATGAGGTGATACAGATCGAATCAAATCACAACCGACCAACTGCCAAGGAGAAGCCAATCGTGTGTAATGACATGTTTAAAGTCCAGTGTGACACAGGTCAACGAAACAGAAAAGTGCTGACAATGGGGATCGCAGGAGTGGGAAAAACTGTCTCTGTCAATAAATTCATCTTTGACTGGGCTGTAGGAACAGAGAATCAGGATATAGTCTTCATATTTCCACTTCCATTCCGTAGATTGAATTTGATAAAAGGAGAGTGCAGTCTCATGAGACTGCTCAACAAATACTTCTTTAGTAGTCCTGAAGAATTGCCCTCTTTTCCTAAAGGTGATGGTAAAGTTATGTTCATCTTTGATGGGCTGGATGAATGTCGCTTTACTTTGAACTTTAAAGAAGATGACACATTTACAAATGTAAATGAAAAAACAACAGTGAGTAAGATAATAATAAACCTTATCAAGAGACACCTGGTTCCCTCTGCGCTCATCTGGATCACATCCAGACCAGCAGCAGCCAGTCTGATACCCCGTGACTACATTGATCAAGTGACAGAGGTGCGAGGATTTAACGATGAGCAGAAAGAGCAATACTTCAAAAATAACAGCAGTCCTGAGGTTGCTGGAAACCTCATCAGTCACATCAAGAAATCCAGGAGTCTGCACATCATGTGCCACATCCCTGTCTTCTGCTGGATCTCTCTTATTGTTCTTCAGCCTCTACTGGCTCGAGAGAACAATGACAAAACTCCCACAACTCTCACAGGGATGTACACAAACTTCTTAATTTCTCAGAAGCAACAGATGGAAAAAAAATACTGTGATGACCCTGAACTTAAAGCCAAAGCAGTGTCTTTTGATCAGATTATTCTGAAGCTTGGGAAACTGGCCTTTAAACAGCTGAAGAAAGGAAACCTGATTTTCTACAAAGAAGATCTTGAGGAATGTGGACTAGATGTCAGAAAAGGGTCGGTATTCTCTGGGTTATGCACGCAAATGTTTCAAGAGGAAAAGGTTTCAGCAAGAAACGTTTACAGCTTCGTACATCTCAGCGTACAGGAATTCCTTGCTGCTCTTTATGTGTTTATGATGGGCAAAGACAAGAGAACAAACCCATTTCTTGAATCCAGGACAAAAAATCTGACATGGAGACTGTCCAAAAAGCCACTGTTTCAGCTTCATAAGGCTGCAGTCAACAAGGCTTTACAAAGCGAGAACGGACACCTGGACCTTTTCCTTAGGTTCCTTCTGGGTCTCTCACTCGAGTCTAATCAGAGTGACCTGAAGGAACTACTGCCAAAACTGAAACTGAAAACACAGAATGTTAAAGACACTGTTGACTATATCAAAGAGACAATAGAGACACAGAAATCAGTGGAAAGAACCATTAATCTCTTCCACTGTCTGAGTGAACTGAAAGATAACTTTGTGGAGGAAATCCAAAAGAATCTGAGCTCAGGAAAACTTTCAGCACAGAATCTGTCCTCTGCTCAATGGTCTGGTCTGGCGTTTGTGCTTCTGATGTCAGAAGATACTCAAGAGAAGTTTGAAATGCATAAATACAGAAGATCTGATGAAGCACTGGTGAGACTGCTCCCAGTGATCAAAAACACCAGAAGAGCACTGTAAGCGTCTCCTTTACATTCATTTATAAACACTGTTAGTTTTTTGTAATTACCTTCATTTTAAATGGGTGACTTGCTGGCCTAGACTGTTCAGAAAAATGAATAAATGTAATGTGTGTGATGATATTGTTGGAAACTCAGAAGCGAAGACCAGGAGACTTGGTTATTTCTTCAGCAGGATTCTTTATTGAGAACACGAGCTGTCGTAGCTGCAGTCATCAAGTCTAAACTAATGGCAGTGTACATTGTAGTTTATACCTTTCAAGGGGGAGGGATTTACATAGAGGTGGCATGTAAATGAAGTACAGGAGTCAGCCAATTTCCTGATCTCATCAGCATAACAGTGTCATTTAAATGCATAGATGATAATCCAATCAGCCTGACAGTATCACCCATACCTTCACATTATCATAGCTTAACTTGGGACAATGACACTGTTCAGGGGTGCATACAGACAAAAGGTTAATGTCAGACACCTGGGTTGCTTGACTTTTGAATCTCATCATCTATGCCTCAAAATGTAAAACACAGTGTACAGAACTTTCTCGGTTTATATACTATTGTATTGGAACCTAAATTAAACATTTAATACATTTGTAATACAACAAGATAAATACTGTTTTGATGTTTTATGAAGAGAACATTGTTTTAGCTTTGCTTACATCACTACAGTTAAAGGTTTTTCAAGCTCCAGATTATAAACGCTATTTGTTTTGTGCTCTACACAGGTTACAGAAATGTAATCTCACTGTTCAGTCCTGTGAACATTTGTCTTCAGTTTTACAATCATCAAACTCCTTTCTGAGAGAGCTGGACCTGAGTAACAATGACCTGCAGGATTCTGGAGTGAAGCTTCTTTCTGATGGACTGAATAGTCCAAACTGTCAGCTGGAGACACTGAGGTTTGAGTTAAAATACTTTATTTTTTGCAATAAGTTAATTATTAAAAATCACACTGCAAAGATTTATTATGTATGCAGTTAAATTGTGTTCTCCTTATTCAGATTTCCTACATGTAATCTCAAAGCTCAGTGTTGTGAGAGTTTGTCTTCAGTTTTACAATCATCAAACTCCTTTCTGAGAGAGCTGGACCTGAGTAACAATGACCTGCAGGATTCTGGAGTGAAGCTTCTTTCTGATGGACTGAAGAGTCCAAACTGTAAGCTGGAGACACTGAGGTTTGAGTTAAAATACTTTATTTTTTGCAATAAGTTAATTATTAAAAAAATCCCACTGCAAAGATTTATTCTGTATGCAGTTACATTGTGTTTTCCTTTTTAAGATTTCCTGCATGTAATCTCAATGCTCAGTGTTGTGAGAGTTTGTCTTCAGTTTTACAATCATCAAACTCCTTTCTGAGAGAGCTGGACCTGAGTAACAATGACCTGCAGGATTCTGGAGTGAAGCTTCTTTCTGATGGACTGAATAGTCCAGACTGTAAGCTGGAGATACTGAGGTTTGAGTTCAAATACTTTATTTTTTGCAATAAGTTAATTATTAAAAATTGCCCTGCAAAGATTTATTCTGTATGCAGTTACATTGTATTTTCCTTCTTCAGATTTCTCACATGTAATCTCACTGCTCAGTGTTGTGAGAGTTTGTCTTCAGTTTTACAATCATCAAACTCCTTTCTGAGAGAGCTGGACCTGAGTAACAATGACCTGCAGGATTCTGGAGTGAAGCTTCTTTCTGATGGACTGAAGAGTCCAAACTGTCAGCTGGAGATAATGAGGTAAATAATAATAATAAAAAAATGCAAATCCACCTGATTTGGCAAAATGTATTTAGCAAACGCTCCAGTGCGTATTTGTGTTTGCGCTCTTTCTATTTCCACCATGTTCTTGCACCGTTGAGCAATGTACAGTTGACAGTTTTCTAGCACCCCACCACCACCACACCATCTCCTCACTCCTAACTATTCCTCTCCCAGTCTGGAATGGGGGGGAGAGTACTCTGGGTTCAGACCAAATTCCGAGCTTGGACCCCTCTCCTCGGACAGCAGGCCAAATATGCATAACCTTTACTCTACTTATCAGATTATATTTAAGTGTGAACTCTTGAAACTCCAAACTATGAGACAGCAAAAGAGAGTTACAAAAGTAAAAGAACTGGAATTTGTTCTAGTTTCTAGTTTCGCACTGGCTATAATAAAGTTATCACAACAAATGATTTTCTCACAGAATTTGACATCTGTTCTCAATGGAATGCCAGAACGAGAGACAACATATTCAGCAATGTGATATTTTACCATATGTATACAGTGACAAGAGGTCTGCACAGACTTTAAACTAATGAGATGTACCTGTACCGGAGATCATTTGACCTGACTTGAACCCAAAATCCGTTGCTGTAGAGATGTACCTGTATTTTTGCTACCATAAGTTAAGACAGCTTTTTAAGACCTACACTGCATGTAACCGCTGAGGTATTTATTGGTTGAAATAACAAGATCATATGTGATGCGATCTGGGAAAACCCGTCGGATGTCGCGCTGGGCCGTTTTCAGTAAATTCGAAAATAGTCTGAATGTCAGTTTTTTTGTCAAATTTTTTTTTCCATTAAATTATTATTCTATAACATTTTTTCTCTTATCTCTGAAAATATCTTGGCAAAATTCCCTTGTTTAGTGCAGAAAAACAGCGATTTATAGTGTCAAGCTGAAAATACTCTCTTTCTCTAATGCATTCTATGCGACCATTTTCTCTAACGCCCGGCAGAGGTGAAAAAAAAAAACAATCGCCGTATATCCCATACACCTGTCCGTCTCTTAACACTACAAAGATAGTTTACCTTTCAAATAAACCACATAACATGTACAGTGAATGTGTATAGTGCGCATTTCGCGCCAATCCTGTTTAAACTATAACGTCACGCAGTTTTATAACAATCGCACGACGTCCCGACGGTGACAGTTAATTAAACCTGTTTTTCTCAAAATTCCGTTCCAGAAAATCATAGCGATCGGCCGATTTCAGATAAACATAACTTTTGCTACCAACAAGCTATGATAAAAATAAAAACAGATTTGGAAAGGGCTTGATACCAGCTTCCATATGATATCAAAACCTGTAATAGGTAAAATTTCACCATGTGGTGGGTTTTCCCAGATCGCATCACATATCATAGAAGGTTTAAAACATTTAGCCTAAATTGACACATCAAGTGGTAGAAAATGTGTATGATTCAGAGAGATGCACAGAGACGGCAACTTGACTTAATCGCACTTCATTGCACTCATTCATTTATCACATCATACAATGTTTTATATTATATTTGGTCTTGGTCTTGTTAGTAGTTGGATTCTTACTGATTGTATGGGGTGGACAGGTGTCTTTATGCAGCTAACGACCTCAAACAGGTGCATCTAATTTAGGATAATAAATGGAGTGGAGGTGGACATTTTAAAGGCAGACTAACAGGTCTTTGAGGGTCAGAATTCTAGCTGATAGACAGGTGTTCAAATACTTATTTGCAGCTGTATCATACAAATAAATAGTTAAAAAATCATATATTGTGATTTCTGGATTTTCTTTTTAGATTATGTCTCTCACAGTGGACATGCACCTACGATGACAATTTCAGACCCCTCCATGATTTCCAAGTGGGAGAACTTGCAAAATAGCAGGGTGTTCAAATACTTATTTTCCTCACTGTATATATATATATTTTTTTTTTAAGTGACAAGACAGAGAATATTACTTGTCTGATATATATATATATATATATATATATATATATATATATATATATGTATATATATATATATATATATATGTATGTATAAGTGTACGCTGCTCACAGCTATATATATATATATATATATATATATATATATATATATATATATATATATATATATATATATATAGCTGTGAGCAGCGATGGAGGGCCCAAGCTGGTCAAACCGCCACCCTAGTGCCTTTAGTGTAACTAAAGGCACCAGGGTGGCGGTGCCACTGGCTTGGGCCCGCAATTGCTGCTCGCAGCTATATTTGTTATTTATATACACACACACACACACACACACACACACACACACACACACACACACACACACACACACACACACACACACACAAAAAGTCACAAGTTTTCCTCAGAGTTTGGAAAATGTCGTTCCTGCAAGAAAAACAAATGTTAGTTGATTAATTAAAGTTGATTAATTAAAAAATCCATCACAGTATGTATCCTCTCCCCAAATTTGTCATAAATAAAACACAATAAAAATAATTTAATTAGAATGCTTATATTGACCTATTAAGATATCGTTTACATCTACCTTGTAAATATGTTTTGTGCTATTTTATTAAAAAGGTTACAATTTTAACAATATTTCAAGTGTAATCTTTCTTTGTAAAAAGTATACATTGTATCATACGTATTTCAAAGTTAAGGATTCATTAGTTTGAATATTGGAACAAACACTATAATAACATCTTAGTTGATAATTCAATATACCTACTTTATTTTTGACAAAACATCCCATACTATATATTTAACATATGAGTAGAATTTGGCAAACAAAAGCTTATTTGATGTGGCAGTAATCTTTTTACAGTAAAAACTTTATAATCTATCCAAAACTAATCAACGAAAGCTTGTCTAAACATTCATATTTCGTCTGTAACATATCGTTTTTATGATATATTAGCATAATAATAATAATAATAATAATGTTAATTTGCAGTTTAATACGTTGCTTATACAAAGACATTTTATTTCAACATATTTCAGTCGATTTTTACTCATCTCAGTATAGCAATATAGTTTGGTAAACTAGTAGATGTGTTAATGTAAAAATAACATGTTTACTACTGTAAGTGTGAGTGTGAATGAACGGCAAAGATGCGTGCTATTGTTTACTACAGATGTAGTAAACAACAGCGCGCATCTATGGCGTTCATTCATTCACACTCAGACACGCGATTCATATTTAAACAGTCTTTTTGCGGTTTACAGACACTATTCCATATCGCGATTAGAACAAAGCACTTAAGAATAAAGAACTTACTATTCAAAATCCTCAGCTGTAACTGATATTTTTGAACAGAATCGACTCAAAAGAGTGATTAATTTGTGAATTGAGCATCGCTCATGCCCAGAAAAAAAAGATACAGTGCGCTTGGAATAAACTACGCATTTAACAACATTAATTAAAATAAAACATTGCATTAAAATAAAGTATCGAGAGGAACGTCGCCTAACGTAACTAAGTTAAAGTACAGTTTTTTCATTAGAAATATATTTGAGTTAAAGTAAAAGTACCCACATTTAAATCTAATTTTTCCAAGAAAAAGTAAATGTAACGAAGTAAATGCACTTTGTTACTAAGCGTAATGGCTAACTTGGATCATGTGAAGCATCTCAGCCTATCGTGTAATGGCAGTGACATCAGTGCCCGCAGTTCAAAGTTTTATGACAGTCAGTTACAGCTTACATTAATCAGTTTCTTGTGGATTATTAGGTAATTGGTCTTGTGAATAAATGTTCAATATTAGGTGTTATTGCTAGTAAAGATACAGTATGACTGCATTGTTTGTGATACAAATGCAAGAGACACAATACAAGACATAATAATATCAAACACACAATGTCCTGGGATGCATGTTCATTTATAGATCAGTTCATCTATAAATTAATGCAGGAAAGTCTGTTTTAATGAGGGCTATGGGTCTTTCCTATGGCTTCTGTTTTACTACATGACCACATTTTTCACAGCAATAAAACCATCTTATCTGATGGTCACCCTGGTGACTGCAGCCTTTTCTGCTCTCGTGTCTCATATCGTGGGATGTTTCATTAATAAGAGTGGGCTTTAAAGCTTATTTGTTAAATGTAACAAATAATTATCAAGTGCAGCGTCAGTTCTGGCAGGTCACGTTAGTCAAGCTAATATCAGCTGACTCTCAGCTGATTCACATCTACCTAGGAATACGACGCCTATCACTGTATACATATAAAAGCTCCTTCAATATTATCAGCAACTATCGCGTTTCTCAGGAGCTAATTACCCTCCTCCATCCCCAGCTCCTCCTCTCGTCAGTCACGATTTGGCATTCTGATTCCCTTTGAATTAGAATAAATTCTCGAATTATGTTGTACTTTAAAATCTTGAACTAAATATATTTGCATACATTCATGTTGGTTCTGTTCTGTTTACCCTGAGGGGGGGTTATTGCTGCTCTCCCTGCTCTTATCCATGCTAGGCTGCATGGGAACCATACCACCAATCCAAACTGTATGCTAATTGACAATCGTATTTGATGATAGTGGTCCTAACAGAAATGTGTCTGATTTGCCTCAGTCATTACAGCGCACGAGAGCGGGAGCACATGCGCAAAACTGTTAATATACAAATATGTATGTGCTCCCACTCTTGTGCGCTCTTTCGGCCACAACACAGCGGAAGGCAAGCAGACCTTAACTGGATATATACAGACATGCTCAAATGTGACCAATCACGAAAAGTAGGGACACAAGTCGGTTCTGGGGCATTTTGAGTTATTCACAGATTCTTAAAGTGTAGTCTCCAAGCTTCCCAATGATGTGTAACACATGGAAATCTAATAATATTTGGAGAAGTTGTGGCCATTTGAAGGAGGGCACTCAAAAAAGTTCAAAGGGGAGAAAGCAGCCTCTAAAGATTGTGAAGTTCTCACCTCTCTCTCCTGCTGGGAGTGACAATAGGGCTCATTTACATATCATTTAGATAAGCCATACCCCCTGTAAAGCTCCCCCTGTAAAGCTGTAAAGCACAGGGGGGAGCAAAAAGGTCAGGAAAATGTGCCTGCGAACAGGTAATATATAAATAAATGTATCTTAGCATCTACCGATAAAACTGTATAGGCAACTCTTATGTACACTGAATAAAAAAATAAGATAAACTCTAGAGAATGTTCAAATCAAAAACAGGATGTGCTATGTGATGTATGTATGTATATATGTGTATATATATATATATATATATATATATATATATAGCCTACAGTATATGAGTATGAATCCAAGTATGACTCAGAATCAGAATAGATTTTATTGCTATTGTCAATGAAAAGTTTCACAGACTAGGAATTTTCTTCGGTGTACTCGTGCAATGATGGCATTGTCTTCTGCATTGTCTTCAAGTCCACAACTCCGTTGATATCCTCAGGGCTGATGAACCTGGCTGGTGGACATAATGCTTGGCCATCTAAACCTCTCTCATCCCACTAAACATGAATAATCCACCTATTAACTTAAGTCTTGTTAGAAAACAAACAATAAAAAACTATTCTTGGAATTTTAAATGCGAATCATTTTTTCCAAAATGATTGTATGGAGTAGAAAGCTCCTGCAGTGTGCATTAGCTCAACAGGTAGCCTCAAGCTACATGACACAATTTAATTTATTAATATAAAAATTTTATTTAACCCTCTGGGGTCTAAGGTGTTTTTGGGGCCCGTGGGATGTTTTGACATGCCCTGACATTTGTGCTTTTTTCAGTTATTTATAAACATGATAATGGCAAAGGTGTAAATTCACTCTATATAGCACAAACAGGGCTACCATAATATGTGAGCAACATGTATGTAGATGTTTGTATTTTTAAGAGAATAATGTTTATGTGTGGTTATTGGAAAAAATAAAAATGAAAGTTGCTGAAATAAGACCACAAAACTCATAATAAATATGTGTCAATAAGACTTTTGACTAATGGATGTTGTTGCTTCGAATTCTGGCTTCAAAATTATGTGAAAATAGTCTTGCTTTATCGTTCACATAAACCAATACATTGATTTAAATTGTGTAAAACAGGTTTTGCTTGGAAAGCCAATATGCGAGGGGGGCGCAAAGGGGGAGTAGTTTACACCTGAGAATACAATGTCCCACCCACTCTGCATAATGAGCCATTCATTCAGGTGTGACACTGACTGAGCCACAATGCAAGGACAAAATATATATTTAGAAGAAGACTTATATTGACCATTTAAGATTTTGCTTACATCTATCTTGTAAATATGTTTTGCTATTTTATTAAAAAGGTTACAATTACAACAATAATTACAATTTCAACAATATTTCAAGTGTACTCTTTCTTTGTAAAAAAATGATTATAGGCCTACATTTTATCATATGTATTCATTAGTTTGAATATAGCCAACATTGGAACAGCTAACATCCTAGTTGATGACTTTATTTTTGACAAAAATAGTATTATATATATATATATATATATATATATATATATATATATATATATATATATATATATATATATATAACATATGAGCAGAAATTGCTAAACAAAAGCTTATTTGATGTGGCAGTATATTCTACAGTAAAAACTGTACCCAAATCTAGTCAACAAAATGTTGTCTTTCATATTTCGCCTGACTGTAACGTTGTTTTTTATGAAATATTAGGGCATATAAATGTTAATTTGCAGTTTAATACGTTGCTTATACAAATAGCCTACATTTTATTTCAACATATTTCAGTCGATTTTTACTCATCTCAGTATAGCAATACAGTTTGCTAAAACATCATCATTCATTCACACACAGAAAGCGATTTAAATTTAAACGGTCTTTTTGCGAGCTGTGGTAAACAGCGCGCATATCTGTCGTTCATTTATTCACAAACAGAAACGCGATTCACTTGAGAAGGAAAAAAAACTTACTACAGTATTCCTCAGCTCAGTTGGATCCTTGCTCCTCGAAATACCCGCACTTCTGAGGTACTCCATTATTATTATTCCTCACAGCGCTGCGAGACGGTGTAAACAAGTAATGATCTGAATAAACTTGTTTTCTCGAGCTGATATGGGGGCGGGGCGTTCACAGGTTTGCGTGGATTGCCTCATTCATTTGCGTTTGAATAGCGCGCGCTCTCCGTGGGCGTGTCACATTACATTTGAATGAGCTCTAATGAGCTCGACTGGAATCCCTCTCTTTTAATACAGATTTCACAAGCTGAGAATATTTGCTTTTTATATAAATTACTTCATTTAAAAGAAGAGAATTCAAGCTTCATGCCTGTGTGTCTGTATGCCTGTTTGACTGAGTATTCGCTGAGTTACAGTTCATTTTCGGACGCGTTTTAGAATGGACTTCACTGACAGAGAGAAGGCAGAACTCGCTTCGTGTTTATTTGGCAAAAAGCACAACACTTTGTTTTTATTGTGAGTATACACAAAAATAATACACATTTAACAGAATCGATTGATGTATGAAACTTGTATCAAAGTCAACAGAGCAAAATGAATCTCTTTTGAACTGATATCGCGAGCTGGTATCGCCGGCGATACCGCCGACCCCAGGGGGTTAAAGCTCACTTTAAAACACCATCAAGTATTTGTATCGTATTCCGGTCGCGGTTTAAAATGGTTTCAAGTCATAAAAAGCTTTTGAAATATGTTATATTTAGCATTTTAGATGAAGCTATGGGCTATCCTTACCTAGCATACGCATTCTGTAAACATTCTTTATTCATATGAAAACCCCAAATCGCACGAAAATCACCCACAAAACACAAATACTTCAATCTTGCATTTATTTGCTTCTTGTTTCAGGTGAAGAAATGTCACTTTCACTTTGTTATCACAGATGTCCAGAATGAGGAAGTGTTACACAGGAAGCGTCATGCAGAAGAGGTCACGTTGAAACACGTGAGATGATTGACAGCTGTACAGCAAATCATAGAGCTCTGAGGTCAAATCTGACGCTAATAAGGAAGAGGAGATACACATCTCGCTCCGTTAGCTGTTTGAGCACTTCAGATCGCATAATTCAGTGGAAAATGAATAGAAGTGTTATTCTGTATGACGAAATAGTTTACTAGCATGTGATAATTAATCATTATTTCTCCAAATATGCGCACCATTGGACTAGCCCTGGCGTATGCTGTATATTATATGTATTTGAGCACAAATAAAAAGGAGAAGACGAGAATGAATGTCGTGTGAGTGATGATTTCTATTCAAAATAACGAACGTTACAGATTAATTATTTTGCACTCCTGGCATAAATTAAGAAATTAATGCCACTGCAAACCAGTTTAATCATAAACAGTGGTCAAATATCAAAGCTGGAGTCTTAAACCTTTCTTATGATGCTGAGTTTGTCCAGATCAAGTAAGAGTGTGATGTTTTGACGAGTAATGAATTTTGAACAACAATAATCCGGGATCACCACTGATCCCTGACAGGCAAGGGGATAATAAGTAGCCATGCTGTTCCCTTGGAGGGCGGGGGCAATAACAAAAGAAACAAAAGCCAGCTTATCCAGTATGGAAATACACACAGACAATGACACGCCCCTACTGCATGCTAGAATCTCAGAAAAACAAGCTGATTTCAACCTCAAAATGTACGCTTTTAAATATACCAATACTGCTATCTCAAACATGGAGAGGCTTCTTCGTGATCTCAACTAACAGATTGCAAAAAAGCGAAAATCACCCATTTTGAAAAAAAAAAAAAACGGGTGGTCTTTCTCATTTTGCTCGAAAGTTGTGCTGCCGACTTGTGTCACTGGTTTCTGTGACGGGGCACAAATTTGTTGGTATCCCTCCACAAAAAACGAAGAATGCATAATTTTCTTTGAAATAATTTGAAACTGATAAAAGTAATTGGCATCCACCATTGTTTATTCCATATTTAATAGAAATCAAACTTTGCTTTTGATTTTTTATTCAACATAATATTGTAAATAATAAAACAAATGAAAATGGCATGGACAAAAATGATGGGACCGCTAACCTAATATTTTGTTGCACAACCTTTAGAGGCAATCACTGCAATCAAACGTTTTCTGTAGCTCTCAATGAGATTTCTGCACCTGTTCACAGGTAGTTTGGCCCACTCTTCCTGAGCAAACTGCTCCAGCTGTCTCAGGTTTGATGGGTGCCTTCTCCAGACTGCAAGTTTCAGTCTTTCCATAGATGTTTGATAGGATTCAGATAAGGACTCATAGAAGGCCACTTCAGAATAGTCCAATGTTTTGTTCTTATCCATTCTTGGGTGCTTTTAGCCGTGTGTTTTGGGACATTATCCTGTTGGAGGATCCATGACCTGCGAGGGAGACAGAGCTTTCTGACACTGGGCAGTACGTTTCGCTCCAGAATGCCTTGATAGTCTTGAGATTTCATTGTGCCCTGCACAGATTCAAGGCACCCTGTGCCAGGTGCAGCAAAGCAGCCCCAAAACATAATCGAGCCTCCTCCATGTTTCACTGTAGGTATGGTGTTCTTTTCTTTGAAAGCTTAATTTTTTCGTCTGTGAACATAGAGCTGATGTGACTTGCCAAAAAGCTCCAGTTTTGACTCATCTGTCCAAAGGACATTCTCCCAGAAGGATTGTTACTTGTCAATATGCATTTTAGCAAATTCCAGTCTGGCTTTTTTATGTTTTTCTTTCAAAAGTGGAGTCCTCCTGGGTCTTCTTCCATGGAGCCTACTTTCACTCAAAAAGTGACGGATGGTGCGATCAGAAACTGACGTACCTTCACCTTGGGGTTCAGCTTGGATCTCTTTGGCAGTTATCCTTGGTTCTTTTTCTACCATTCGCACTATCCTTCTTTTCAATCTTGGGTCGATTTTCCTCTTGCGGCCGCGCCCAGGGAGGTTGGCTACAGTTCCATGGATCTTAAACTTCTTAATAATATTTGCAACTGTTGTCACAGGAACATCAAGCTGCTTGGAGATGGTCTTGTAGCCTTTACCTTTACCATGCGTGTCCATTATTTTCTTTCTGATCTCCTCAGTAGTGATGTGACATTTGAAGCGAGGCGTCGGAGCTTGTGTCGAGAAAAAATGGGCGTGCCAGATGATACTTTGATGATACTTTTCAGATGATACTTAGGGTACTTTTTGGGTAGTCCTACTATGATATTAGACTACATAGCCTATAATAAAAGATAATGAATTTCAAACCTGAACCAAACATATTTTTATTCAAAGATCAACAGTCTGTCATTAGTCTTTAGTCTGCCACAAAAAACAACATTAAAATCATGAACACAAATGTCATTGTGAAATAAAAAATAAAAAGAGACTGTTGCAACAGTGCGTAAATCAGACATTACAGGCTATAGCCTGACGCTAAGCCTTATGCCAAAATTATTAAATGACTAAATTGACGGTCATTAAATAAGAAAACTAAATAATTGTGTAGATGATTTGCTTTGTGTAACCCGACATCAGACATTAGGCCTAAGTATTTTTTTGCACACAGTGCCGCGACCAATCAATCACTCCTTTACGACTGGCTGCCTGCACATTCAGTGTACTCGCGGCTGCGGCAACTTGCGCTCGCTTATCAATGCATTTAAATTCGCGCCTACGGTATCTTTGTAGAACTTCAAAAAAGAAAAAAAGATGCTGCAGCCAATGAGCAGCCGGCGGGGGCTGCAGGACGACTCAACCTCCACGGACAGTTGTTAATGTTTTATCAGACAATAACTACTCAGGAATTTGCTTTAGTATAATTTTCGGGACAATGAGGGCCGGATTCGGGATTCGGGACAACAGCTTAGATTTCGGGACTGTCCCGAATTTTTCGGGACATCTGGTCACCCTAATATCCCCAGTCCAGTAAGCACAACACTGCAATAAAACTAGTAACAGTTCACAGCACAAATACCCCCAGAAACTATTTTTCCCACCCCAGACTTTTCTGTTGCAGTTTACTTTATTACACTCCCTCCAACATAAGCACTGCACTCAACACAGTGTCAATTTTGCTGTTCATACTGTCACTATCCAAACAATTGATAATATGAATAATTAATTAACTGTGTTTGACAGTTGTCTAGAGCTGCATAAGTAAATTCAAACAGAGAAAGATAGCCTACATATTTTATATTATAGCAGGCAATGGACAAATGTCTGCTCAGATCTTTGTATTATTGCAAATGAAAAGTTACAGACATTAACAGTGAAAATAAAATAAATAAATAAATAAATAAATAAATAAATAAAACAGACCGGGAGGAGGGGGTACACACACTGGTTCAGAATGAATAAATTTGTCTGCTATTTCTTTGCACAGTAGCTAGGTGTCACTAGTGAGCAATGCTGAATGAAGCTTCGAGTAATGAACCTTTGGCTGAAGCAATGGGTTGCGAGGTCTCAGTGGTTCAGGAAGCCTCATTTTGCCATCACTACTCCTCCGACAACTCTCTCCTTTGCTTTCTCTGGTCCATGTTCAGTGTGGTGCACACAATTATACCAAACAGCACAGTGACTACTTTTCTCCATTTAAATAGGCTGAATGACTGATTACAAGATTGGAGACATGTGTGATACTAATTAAAGAAACAAATTAGTTTGAAATATCACTATAATCCAATTATTTGTTGTCTTTTCTAAGGGGAACCAACAAATGTGTCCAGGCCATTTTAGAATATCTTTGTAGAATAAGCAATAATTCATCTCTGTTCACAGCTTCTTTGCTTTATTCTTTGACATACCAAAGGTATGCAAGTATACATGATAAAATAGCTTTTATTTTCATTACTTTTCAGGAGGAATGAAGCATAATTTCAATGAGCTGGTATTTGGATACCAACAAATTTGAGCACGTCTGTATAGTTTTTCTTAGTTACAAAACAGAAGATATCCATGAAACATGAACCTGAACCCTACCCGAAACCCGCAAATTCTTTGGGACCCGTCAGGCTCGGGTTGGGTAGCAAACCTCTAACGTGGACTGCATAAGTCTGAGAAAAATATTATTTGGGGTGAGGAGCAGGGAATGGACTGTATGCAAAATGGTTTTAAACAATTACTAAACAAACTGTAAAATGGTTCTATTTCATGCATGGATTGCTTCTGACAGCACTGGACAAGCTAGCAGTGCCATCTAGTGGCTGTGAATAGGACACCCTTAGAATCTCAGCCAGGGTCCAAAATTAACAATACTCACCAAGTGGCGATTAAATGAAATGGTGTTACTTGTCAGTTGGCCGGGCACATTTTTGATGAATTATAACAATGCATGGTTGAGAGGCTTAGTACAAATATCAAATTGTGAAGATTGTGATATAATCATATAAATATACATTCTGACATGCCCTGTGTTTGAGTGAAGCGTGGCACTGTATTCATTTACACACAAGCTACTCATGATCCTGTTTTTGTTCAGTGTTTCAGAGCGGTTCAGTTCACAGTAGCTTTTTCCATCACCCTGTTTTTATGGCTTTTTGAAGAATGCAAAACATAAAAATGTAAACGGCAAATTTAGAAAAAAATCTATTACATAATTCAAAAAAAATAAATAATAATAATCACACTCCATGCAGAAACTGTATGTTATGTTAATGCATATGCATAGAAAAATGTATGTGCGTGCGATGAAACGAGAGTGGCGGGGTAATGTCATCACCTGTGATCACATGTACATACACAAATTAATATTCAGTTAGTGACTACTTGACGTGTGGCTGAGCAGTGTAGCGAAATGATAATCATATTATTCTGTCTTGTATTAATATATAAAAAAAGAAAACGGCTCTCAGATGGGAACCAACTCTCGTCATTCACTTAAAGGAGTCGGCTCATAGAGTCGAATGACACCACTACTGTTTTCGCTGATGGGTGTTTTATTTACTGGTGGTTACTAGATTACCAATACCACCGTCATCCGCTCAAACAACTTGATGAAAACGCACCTATTTTTTATTTTTTTTGGCAAACTTGTAAATGATTCACTTCACGTTTGGATAGAAACCCAGCTAGTAAATCAGTGGTCTCATATTCTGCCCTGCAGAGTTTAGATCTAACCAGCTCCAAAACACCTAAAGCGGTGCACACTGTGAGATTTATAATAGTCCTTTATGATTGTTTTTTGTCAGACTGTACGAACATGATCCTCGCTGTAAGCCATGTAACACTGTAAGATCTCAGTTGTCATTAATGTCAGACTGTACGGCAGTCAAGACACGTTAAAAACAGACACATGCAAGAAAACTTGTCCGGAGTTTTACGTCATCAATCAATGACACGTTCGGTGACTGTGAGCTGCTTTACACGTTGGATTGAAATGGTGGCTACAAAGAAATCTCTAACGTTAACTTTGGTCATGGCTTGTCTTGAAAAACAAAGACAATTTGACGGTCGTCGTAGGAAAAGTCACACTGCAGGACAGTGAGTCAAATCTTCTGACACTGCCAGAATTTCGTCAGAGGTAAAATTTGATAGCAACGGTCATATTCGGCTGTCGGTGAACGTCAAACTAACGATCAAAGACTTCAGATTTTAGCCTAGGATCAGAGGATTCTTTTAGGATTTGCAAAATTTGTCTCAGACGGCCAAATTGTGGCCAAAATCACACAGTGTGCACCTGGCTTAACTGGAAGTTTCTAATAATCCTGATGACCTTGATTAGCTGGATCAGATGTGTTTAATTAGGGTGGAGCTAACCTCTGCAGGACAGTGGCCTTTCAGGAGCTGAGGTTGAGTCCACTGCAGTAAATCCTACTCAACATGAACTCCTGCAAGTGACTTTGGGCCACTCATAATATGGATCTGTTGTTTTATTGTCATTAGCTCCCTGAGGTTTTCTCAGTTATTTTTTCAGCTTTAGTTATTTTAAATTTGAAGTTATTTAATAAAGTATTTAAATATATTTAAGGGAAACAAAGAATTTATTAGCAACTATAATTCATTGTAAAGTAATGCAACTACTTGCAAATAATAATTTGTTTAAAAATATGCACACATTCACTCTTATTTGTATGAATCTATTAATGTTTCTTGTCTAAATGTAAATTATACATTTTCAATTCAAAACAATGAAATAAAGGAAATTACTTGAAATTACTGCTGGTTATCCAATTTTTTTAACAGTTAAAAATAATAAATACCTAATGAAAGATGAATAGATGGATATAAATGTTCAACTATCAATTTCTATAATAAAAATAAGTATGAATGTGTCTGATGACTTAACTACATTTAGAAAAGTAAATTAATACTTTTTCTCTGGTACACTTCCACAGACACTTTTGTGCTGCCTGAATCTACAGATAAAAACAACTACAAATACAAACTGTACAGGTCCGTGTTTGATGGCAACATCTGATTGCCAATCTAATGTCATGTGGACTGTTGCTGTATGTCTTTGTAGATTGTCTGGCTGTATGGTGACAGAGGAAGGCTGTGGTTATGTGTCTTCAGCTCTGAGTTCAAACCCCTCGCACCTGAGAGAGCTGGATCTGAGCTTCAATCACCCAGGAGATTCAGGAGTCAAGCTGCTCACTGATAAACTGGAGGATCCAAACTACAGACTGGATAAACTCAAGTATGTAGAGCAGGAAGAGTTTTGGTTAAATATATATTTAACTGTGAACCATATTGAACTTAAATATGAGTTGCCTTTGACGGCAACTACAGAGAGAGAGTATAGCTGTGTCCCAATGTGTCTTTGGCTAAGCCGAAAATACATGACCCATCAGCGCCAGGGCTGAAACATCCTCACCATGTCCTCCAGTAAAATGCAAAACATAAAAATGACAATAGCCAATTCTGGCTCCATAGCTATTTACTCAATTATATCAAATGATTTATCAGGATGGCAGCTGTCCTCTCGCACCGTTGCTTGAGTGTTTTTGTGTGGGTGAATGTGTTTGTGTGTGTGTTTACTGATTAACTCTGACACTGTTTGTGTTTTGTAGTGTGGATCATGGAGGAGAGATCAGGATTACAGCAGGAGTACGCAAATGTACGTATACACACACACACTCTCTCACACACGTCTCTCCATAGACATAATGGTGTTTATTCTGTTCAAACTGTCCCTTTACAGCACATGTGTCAAACTGAGCTCCTGGAGAGTCACTGTCCTGCAGAGTTTAGATCCAAAACACCGGCCTGGAAGTTTCTAGAAATCCTGACGACCCTGTTTAGCTGGATCAGGTGTGTTTATTAAGGGCTGAAACTAAACTCTGCAGGAAAGTTTGACACCCCTGCCTTACACTTACCCTAATCCAACACATCAAAGAAAACTTGCTGCATTTTTACATCTTTAAAAAACATAATTTAGTATGATTATTATGTTTATTATTAATTCATTTCCCTCATGTGGATCCTCTGTGTCTCAGGTTTTACTATCCTTGTGGGGACACTTAGTCCAATTACAATGTAATTTAAATCTGTATACACACACACACACACACACACTCAAACAAATATTCACTCATTTACACACACACAGACACACACTCTCTCTCACTCACACACACACACACACACACACACACACACACACACACACTTTAACAATTTATTTAAGTCCACTTAAAAGAAATGAATTACAGGGACATAAATACTATAGTTGCTGTCAGTTACATGTACAGAATCATGGACCAGTAACTACAGCGGATCTTCACATTATTAAGCGTCACTCAGTTGTTATGGGTCCCAGTAACACCGTCTCCGCCAGATATGAGCTGCATATAATAGCAGACAGAGAACAGTGCTTTGCTTGCCATTTAGCCCTCTTTTTGGGCATCCCAAGTTGTTGAAGCCCTCATACAATCAGCCTGTGTGTGTGTCCTAAGCTGCCAATATGAACACCAGTAATCGGCTCCAATAACCAAACTCTGAGATGTGTTTAGGAGTGGTTGATATTGAATAATCTTAGTCATAAAGGCTTCCTCCATACTAGAGTCAAAGGTACATGAACCTCCAAAACAAACACATCACTGATCTCCTCAATCACAACAACATCTGGTGTATTAGTAAACAAATGTGAAAAGGTTTCAGAGTTACTATCATAATGCTTAAACATGGATGGTTTTACACAGGAATGTTTGTACATTTTTACTGAAGATGAGAAATGGCTTGATATGTCCTTCACTATAAGGTCCACTGTTCTTTCGTGGCGTGTGATGTACATTCCTTTATAAGCATGGCAGCCATTAAAGATATGTGGCAGTGTTTCAGTGATCTGTTCTGTAGAGTGATGCAGACAATGGGGAACCGGGGGGCGCACATTGACGCATCCACTTTAACCATTGGTTGATGGCAATTATAAAGTTAATTGTACTCCAAGGGCAGCCAGTTTTAATGCCTATCTGAAGTGATGTTGGCTGAGTGAGCTGTTCTCCACAGATTACTTAAATAAAGGAGCCTCTATATACATCTTTCACTATGTCAATGAACAGTTGAGGTAGCTGTATTTCCTCCAGTGTTCTGATCATGACATTGTGAGATAAAGTTCCAAATGCATCTCTAACATGTACAGTACAGTCTACATGACTCATGCTTAAAGTCATTCCTGTTTTGAGGCAAAATACCTTGTCTATTGATGTATGCCTTTTGCTTAGTGGATAAGATGTCAGCTTCCACCAACCAAGGGAGAACTCTGGCCAGTATGCATTTCATGAACACCTTATAGATGGTAGGAAGAAGGGATATATCCCTCCATGTCGATGGATCATCAGGGATGTTGTCTTTTTTTGGAATACGATGAATTAATGCTCCTTTCCATGAATCTGTCACACACTCACACACACACACACACACACACACACACACACACACACACACACACACACACACACACACACACACACACACACACACTCACTCACTCACTCACTCACACTCTCTCTCTCTCTCTCTCTCACACTATATATATACTTTGTTATTTTGTGTATTGAACTAACACAATTGAAACTAACACATGCTGAAATATTTGAAAAAATTGAGTCAAAGCAGTTAAAAATTAACTGTAAAAAATCAGATAGTTTCATAATTCACAGATAGATTACAAAAATATTCTACTTAAGAACTCTTATCTGTTTGCTAACCATGGCGATTTCAGTTAGAACCTCATTTTGGACACAAACTGTTACAGAATGACATTTCTTAAGTGCTTTATTATTGTTGGTTGCTTGGCAACAGACCTGAGAGTTGAGTACCAAACTCAAGATTTCCTCACAACAGATCAGAGGAGATTTCATTCACTCCACCCAAGTAGCAGAGCTTTGTCTTCTGAGAATATAGTTCCCAGTATGTATACGGTTAGAAGATGGCTGTGTCTCATGTGACCTTGTTATTTGTACATGCTGTGACTATACAAATCACAACATGTAAATAGGAAAATGTTGGTGCTAACTCTTCCTTCATGTCTTTCTGGATCCATTGTTCAAAAACCCAATAAACTGATTTGGCCCTTTTATCTATCTATTGAAGGATCTGATTGATGTGTGTTCAATTTTGACTCTTAGTGTTTTCACCTGGGTAATTGTGTGCTAACTGAGCTGAAGCTGTGCTGACTTGAGTGAATAATATTGAATGTTAGTGCTTTCTATGTGACAACATGGTCTAGGCAGTGAGAAATGAAGGGATTTGTGTGTAGAGTTTTGCAGTGACAGTTCAACAAATCTGACTCATGTCAAAACCGGGGAAAAGTGTTTATAGTTTAGGGAAATGGGTGCGCTTTTTGATAAATGCCATTAAGGTTTTGAAATTTTAGTTCAAAAGCCTGGTTATAGTGTTTAAGCAATCGAGAAAAACTGTATTTTGTCACTTATTGGGAGCAGTATGCTAGCTGAAGCCGTTTACCTCCAGTCTTTGTGCTAAGCTAGGCTAGCGGTGGGTGCGTCAGACAGAGTTACGGCACGCACTGAGATGAAGAGGGTATGTGTGGACTTATCTAACTCTGGGGGATACGCTGAAGTCCCAAAAAGTCTGTGTGTTCCTTTAAGACTCAAGACAGAAAGTTGCTGTAAATCACTGATGTGTTTTCTCTCCATCAGATTCTCATCAGTTCACTCTGGATCCAAACACAGTGAATAAACGCCTCCGTCTGTCTGAGGAGAACAGAGTCATTACATTCACTAACAGAGTCCAGTCGTATCCTGATCATCCAGACAGATTTGATGTGTATCAGGTGTTGTGTAGAGAGAGTGTGTGTGGACGCTGTTACTGGGAGATTGAGTGGAGTGGACGTGTGTGGATATCAGTGTCATATAAGAGCATCAGCAGGAAGGGAGAGGGTAATGAGTGTCGGTTTGGATGTAATGATCAGTCCTGGAGTTTGTTCTGCTCTCCCTCCAGTTACTCATTCAGACACAATAACATATGGACTGAACTCCCTGTAAAGCCCATCAGCAGGAGAACAGGAGTGTGTAGAACAGGATTGTGTGTGGATCACAGTGCAGGAACTCTGTCCTTCTACAGCGTCTCTGACACACTGAGCCTCATATACACAGTCCAGACCACATTCACACACACACTCTATCCTGGGTTTAGGCTTTATTCTAGATCAGTGAAACTGTGTTGATGAATCAGAACAGATTCTAGAGAGATTCTACTCATAATGCTTTGAGCTGCATGATAAATCAGTGACTGTCACACACTGGCTTGACTAGATAATCCAAGAAAAGAGTATTGGCGCAGAAAGACGACTGACACTTATATTTAATAAACATCAGCAGGAAACATTAACACAAGACCACGAACATTAGATGACTGAGGGTTTAAAAACACATACCCTGCGTCCCAATGTGCATACTATACACCCTATCTGCCCTAAATAGTATTGACAATTACTAATGTCACATACTATTTAGGATGGATAGTATGCACATTGGGACGCAGGCTAGATAACAAGGGCAGGTGATGGTGATAAGTTGTCATGGTTACAAACAAGGGTTGCTATGGAAATGAACTGAACACAGGAACTGAAAACCAGACACAACAAGACAAAGGGAATTCAAAATAAGAGTCTATGAAGACAGAGAGATACAGGTAATAGTGACAGTAACTGTGAGATGTTATAGAGTCTCTTCATTACATTACTACTACAGCTGAACTTCTGTCACTGAAATAACATGTTCAGGTTCTTCCGGTCGACATTAGAGAGGTATTGTTCAGTAATCAATGAGATCCCACTAAACTCCATTATAAAAGTAAGAGAAGGTTTAAGGATGAGTGTGAGAAACAAGGTGAAGAGCAAGAGAAAAACAGACAGTGATACTAACAGAGAAGAGAGAGGAAATATGAGACACAATGAGACTCACTGCAAACATGTCTGGATGATACGAGCAAAACTAGACTTTCAAATCAAAACTGAATTTAAGACATTTAAAGATGATCTCAAAAGACAAAGATGTTAAATTAGAAGCAACAATGAAATAAATACAGGAACAGAAAGTCAAAGTCGAGGGAATTAAGAGACAGATTCAAAATAATGAATCAAATGCAGTTTGTTGATCAATTCTTGTGTAAATGAAGAATCTCAAACATGTGTGTGTGTGTGTGTATGTGTGTGTTACTTCAACCATACATCTGTGTTGTGCTTTATTTTCTTTGATTTTATGTTATAATCATGTATAATCATTAGTCATGTATGTAGTTTGTCATTTGCATCTGTCATTTACAGTATTTATCATGTTAATATTATAATTATTATTATTAAGGTTATGTTTAGTTTTCCTGTGTTTTTGTTCATATGTTCCTTGAGTTTCCTCTTGATCGTAATTACTCCCTGTTTCTGACTATTCACCTCGGAGGGTCACTTCATGCCTAAAGCCAGAATCCATGTGTCATCCGTTTAATCAATGGAGATATTCTTCTGTTTATCAGTCCATTTGTGGATATTTTTATAAGTTGATCTATTTCTTAACCAATCACAATCATTCAATCTGAAGTAATGACATAGCTTAGTTACATGTGTAGATAATAATTGTTGTGGTTTTGTGAATGTACAGCAGAGCGGCCTATGAACTCCTAGCTGAGTGTTTAAACCGTAAACTGTAAACTATTCTTCAGTAAAACTTTATTCAGTTGATTTAACCTCTGACTCCGGGTCTTCATTCATCATATCTGGTTCTTGGGTCTTTAACTGTCAATTCCCTTACATAGTAGTAATATTTTATGTATTTATTTATTATGTTTATATGTCTTATATGTTTACATGTCTTTTCTGGTTTAATTTAAAAGTTACGTTTTGGTGGAGGGGGGATTATGGTGTGGGGTTGTTTATTTGGGTTCCAAGCCATCCAAATTTTCAGTCTCCGCTCTAATTCATCCCAAAGGTGTTCTAACGGGTTGAGCTCAGGACTCTGCAAGCCAGTCAAGTTCCTCCACACCAAACTCGCTCATCCATGTCTTTATGGACCTTGCTTTGTGCGCTGGTGCGCAGTCATGTTGGAACAGGAACATCCCGAAACTGTTCCCACAAAGTTGGGAGCATGAAATTGTCCAAAATGTCTTGGTATGCTGAAGCATTAAGAGTTCCTTTTCACTGGAACTAAGGGGCCAAGTCCAACCCCTGAAAAACAACCCCACACCATAATCCCCCCTCCACCAAACTTTACACCTGACACAATGCAGTCAGGCAAGTACTGTTCTCCTGGCAACCGCCAAACCCAGACTCGTCCATCGGATAGCCAGACAGAGAAACGTGATTCGTCACTCCAGAGAATTTTTATTGCATAATTGCACAGATGGCAACCTACCACGGTACCACGGTTGAATTCACTGAGCTCCTGAGAGCGACCTATTCTTTCACAAATGTTAGTAGAAGCAGTCTGCATGCCTATGTGATTAATTTTATATACAACTGAATTTAATGATTTGCTGGGGTGTCCCAAAACTTTTGCCAATATAGTGTGTGTGTGTGTGTGTGTGTGTGTGTGTGTGTGTGTGTGTATACAGCTCTGGAAAAAATTAAAAGACCACTGCAAAAGTATCACTATTAGTATTGTGTTGTTTAAAAATGAATATGAACTTATGTTCTTTCCATTATTCGAGGTCTGACAACACTGCATCTTTTTTGTTATTTTGACCAGTGGGCGTTTTCTGCAAATAAATGCTCCAAATGACAATATTTTTATTTGGAATTTGGGAGAAATGTTGTTAGTAGTTTATGGAATAAAACAAAAATGTAAATTTTACCCAAACACATACCTATAAATAGTAAAACCAGAGAAACTGATAATTTTGCAGTGTTCTCTTAATTTTTTTTCCAGAGCTGTAAATATATATACATATTTATATAAGAATGTATTAGAATATTATCAATTAAATTAATTATTTCTACTTATTGAAGAACTGAGTATATGTTTTCAACACAAAATATAGTTCTGTTTTTATATCTGCATGCATTGGTAAATAATTAATGTATACCCTTTTTAGTTTTTAATCTTAAACATTTAAATTAAATGTACATTTCTCATAGAATATGGCCACTAGAGCCATAGCCTCAGTGCTCTATGGCCTATAGGGCTGCCTGTGTGAGGAAAATGCCACTCCCACAAGCTATGTGGACACAATCTTTGAAGAAGTTTTACGACATGATGCACAGAGGCACTTCTGGTCTGTCAGCCTATATCCTGAAACTATCATTAATGATTGTCAAGGAACTTCTTTCTCTGAAGATGTGGTGGTGATCAGAAGGACCTTATAAGCATCCCGTCAATGGGGGCAGCCTGAGGCACCACAGGTTAGAGATGCGCGGATGGGCTATTATTTCATCCGCAACCGCATCACAAAAATCATCATCCGTCCGCCATCCAGCCGCACCAACGTTTTTGACCAATTTTCAAAACCGCACCCGCCCGCCATCCGTTGATTTGTGTATACATATATTTTTCATTTGATTGGTTCAACCGCCCGCCACCCGCCCGAATTTAATTAAAATATTATTTTTCGTCACGTCATCCGCCCAATCCGCGGTTTATCCGCGGAGTCCGCGGCTGTAACCGCCAACCGCGCATCTCTACCACAGGTTCTAAATGTTTTCATTGTTGCTCTCTCTCTCTCTCTCTCTCTCTGAAGATATGTGGTGATTTTTTTTTTACAGATCCAACTTTAGGAATTATTGAACATTTCACATGTGTGAGATGACTTGTGAGACCCCAAATTTTTACATGCGCCCTGATAAATAAAAAATATACTTTAAGTTTAAGTCAAGTTTTTTCCATAGGTCTTAAGATCTAGAAGATTTGTTTTATTAAGACTTTAAAGATTTAATTTAAATAATACTTTAAAGATTTATTTTAAACAATCTTTTAATTTTAATTATAATTTAAACTTTTAAGATTATGCTTTGTAATAAATATAGCACAAACAAAACATTAACAATGTTTCATCCAGGGCGCCGAGTCTCAGAGACTGTCGGGCATTGGAGTGAGAAGCACTTCAGGAAACAGGTTTTATATTTCAACTTTGCCATGGCTTTTGGTTTGCTTAGTTGGGGACATTTAATATTCAACAATATTATTGATTATTGACGATGACACAATTTTCTTCTAGAAACAAACTTTGTTGTATTATTTTCATGTTATCAATGTGAAGCTGCTTTGATACAATCTGTATTGTAAAAAGCGCTATATAAATAAAGGTGACTTGACTTGACTTTAAACTTTTCGGATTTTTGTTATCCAATTCATTCATGGTATGGTCATTGCTGTGTAAGGAACTACTACTTCAAATCTCTGAAAAAGTAATATTTGCCATTTTTATTTTTTTTATCTAAAATTAAAATAACTGGTTCATTGTGTTTCAGTAAATTTAGTAAGACGTTTCTTTTTATATTGAATGCTATAATCATTTCATTTATATTCATTTTAAAGTACAATGTTTTGTCACTTTTTTCAACTTAAGTTTGTGTGTAATGCTGGTTTGAAATGTGTGTGTGTGTTTGAATTATGATGAGACAACCTTATTATATGTTCTGTAAAAATTTTCCTTAAACTAGATTTAGATTTAAAGAGAGAGACCATAAAATGCCCTGAGATGTAATGTGGAAGCAACATGTCTCCTACAGATGCAGCTGGATATTATAGGTACAAAATAACTCTCAGGCCTTCAAATATGGCATGTTAAAGTTCGAAATGGATCAAAGGTCATATTATTGATGGTTTCTCTCTGTGTGTCCTGCCCTGTATGTGAGAGCGCAGTGATGGTCTCTCTCTGGGTGTCCTGCCCTGTATGTGAGAGCGCAGTGATGGTCTCTCTCTGGGTGTCCTGCCCCAGGGTTGCCAACTCTCATGCATCTGGCGTGACACTCATGCTTTCAGCATCAATCTCACGCTCTCACCCAAAATCCATTTTTCTCCCCTCTCAATCCGTTAATTTTCTGTTAATGACTAGACTAGACCACAGCGTATTAATGACAGGAGAGGAATTTAAGGCCCACAGCTGTAATATCTGCCAGTATCTGATCAGTATTCTCTGATCGTTGATTCGCTGAAAACCTTGCACCTGATACGTCAGTTGTGTGTGAAAAGTTCAGAGTTCAGAGCACAGGTTCGGAGTCAGAGCCACTGATGCACGTTTGAAAGTTTGGATGACAATCAAGGTAAGCAGATAATAAAATGGTGTGCCTTGTCACTACAGACGTAGCCTTGCCTAATCAGTCTGTGTGCCGAGAGTACAGACTTCAACTATAGTTGCAAACGTTGTCTGACGTGCGTTAGGTGGGCTAGCTAATTGCTCAATAAAAATAGGCTTATGGTACTAATTACGTTTTGTTAGATGAGCTTGCTGAAATATTTTAAAAGAAAGACGGAGGATGGACATGGAGAGGAGAAGAATCAAGTAGAGCTTCAGCAGGTAAGTTAGTCACATAATTAATTGTTCAGTTGTTTGTTAGCAAAAAGAAAAATGTTACACTAGGCTACCTATTCATTAAAAGATGGACAGTGTGCCCTCAAACTCAAAATATGACCCTGTCTTACCAATGTTAGCACAGGAAAATCTAGGCATGTCATTTTAATGGAAATGTACTGGGTTATGATTAGGCTACTATGTCTTTATAAGGCATGAGGAAAGATAGAGGAAAGAGTGGAGAAAGACAATGAAGAAGTGGTGGTGTTGAATGATGAGGTGCTGGTGGAGGAAGAGGAGGAGGAGAAGGAGGAGAAGAAGAAGGAGGAGGAGGAGCAGGAGAAGGAAGATACAAGCACAGAGCCAACAGTCAAGCAGAATAAAAAGGCAAAATCAGGGGCTGCTGCTTACAATTCCAAATTTATCAGTGTCTGGACTAAAGAGTGGCCTTTCATTACACCAGGCACTACTGAATTTCACTTTTGGTGTGAAGTCTACCGGCATGAGTTGGAATGCAAGCATCAGGGCAGGGCAGATGTTCAGCGGCATATCACCAGAGAGAGTCACATCAAAAAACAAAATAATCCTTGACAGTACCAAAAAATAGATAGATTTGTTTGTTCGAAGGCTGAAGAGATGAATCTGGACACTCAGGTGATAATTTGAATGCAATCTCTTCATACGTGTGTATTCTGTCCCTCTATGTTCTATAGTATTGTATTAGTTCGCTGGTGCATTTCTTTATTTTCCCACTTGGGGTCAGTATCTCCTTTAGTGTTTGTTTTGGGTTCTTCTTCATGGATTATAACGCGTGTTCTACTCAGCGCTCTGTTGTGATGTGCTGACGCAGCAGGAAAAAAGTTTGTTACACGCAGTGAGAAAATGTTCGGAGGTCAGGTGTTGACATGCTTCACTCTTCTCAGTCCCCTTTTTCTTTGGGAAGCTTTGACATGCCATAATCTGTAAGTTATTAGCTGCTAATTTTGTTATTCTAAATGTTTAGTTATTTTTCTGGTACTTAAGAGGTCATTTTAACTCTTTCAAGCAAAAAGGTTGTTTGTGATCTAAGTCAAGCTAATGTTGCTAGCTTCTGTTTAGTATGTGGTTGTACAATATCTTATAAGTCAATGTGAACACTGTTTTTACTCAACTTAAGTCGTCAGGTTGTATATATGTAGCGGTTGTTCCTCTGCGTTGTGTTATTTTGAATGTTGTAAATAAAAGGATTTTCCACTCAAAGCTGGTCATGCAAAAGATGAATTTAATTACAATACCTGTGTGATAAAACACATAAACAGACAGGCACTGTTAAACCGCAGCTCTTTTAACGTTACCTCTCCTCAAGAGACATTGCAGGAAAGAGAACACACACACATACACAATATATGTAATAATAGCAATAGTATAATAATAATAATAATAATAAAAATAATAATATTATTCACAAAAATGTCATTGTATGCAAATAATTCAAAACAGCATTACAGTGTTTCTTAGATCCCAATTAACATACCTGTGTGATAAAACACATAAACAGACAGGCACTGTTAAACCGCAGCTCTTTTAACGTTACCTGTTAAGCACAAAATACATGTTTAAATACACCAGTAAGTTAACTACAGAAACCAGTAAATGCAATATACAATATATATATATATATATATTAATAAACTAGAATATATTATGTAGTATGTGTACCAAATATACACATCTATATATAATTTAATCAAGACGTTAGCCGCTTAGCCATTAACACATCTCTCACTTGTGACGCACACACCGAGCCGCCATTTCACACAACGCACTATTCACTCATTAACAGCGCAAAAATAAACTTAATTTAACAAGTTAATGACTCGAACTAGTAGTCAAATATAACATCTCAATGAACACTCTTGCACAATTGATTATTTAAACCTGACATGAACACTTATAACTCAATTTAACATCAAGTGCACGGAGCTCATGAAATCGTACCTCTCCTCAAGAGACATTGCAGGAAAGAGGACGAACCTCCGATTGCACTGCCGTTTGAAGCTCGCTCCTACGCATGACGTCAGCCGACGTGCATACTGTGATGATTACCCTTAGTAAGAGCACGCAAACTTCTTTCAAAATAAAATGCCCCAAAACAAATAATAAAAATAAATAAAAATATAAATAAAATAGTTTATAATCTGGTGTAACAACATATCCCTGCTACATCCACCCCCACTGTTTTACACCAGATTCTGCATTACATAGGCCTACAAAGTCTTACCAAAGTAGCGGTGTCAATTTCCCTGAAATCACACTAGATTCGCTCACAGTTCTTAACTATCTCTTTCGAGATTAGGATAACCCAGGGGTAGCTAATCCCCACATTACCCATAGAAAACCATGCCTTATACACAGTTCTACTCATGACACCAACAATGTACCTCTAAATGTACATTACTCACAAAACATGCAAAAAAAAAATCCTTTAAACTTATTCCAAAAAAAAAAAAAATGTAACCAATGTAACTTAATGTAACCACTCAAATGTCATGAATTGCATATACTCTTTGTGTAGACATTGTCTGTATAAGCCTGTTAACTGGCTTAATGAGTCTCCCAAATCTTGACATATAACCCTCTTGTAGACCAGGGACTCTTACATTTTGCTGATCTTGTACACTTGACGTTGAAACAAGAGTTTCTGCAACAGTTGAAGTACACTCGTCAACTTCAGAAGCACATTTGTCACTCAGAACTGCTGATACAGAAAAATCATCAGACACCAAAGAACATACAGACAAAGTAGAGGCGGGAATGTTGTCCATATTTGTCTTACACTCAGGTACACTGTCCAACTCAGTGTCACATTCCACAACCGTGTCTCCAAATGAATCACTCTGATCAGCATCAGAGCACTCCACAGACTTTAGTTTGGTCACATCTGTGTCAGCATTAAGATCGAACACCCAGCGGGAGGTCCGATCATCACTCTGAGTTTGATCATCTCCATCACATGAGACACAGACAGTGGAATCCACAACATCATCATCACCATCACTACCATCATTCCAAGCTGGCACCGGCAGGAAATTGACAGGCATCAATAGATTACGATGTACCGTCTTGGTACGCCCCGTCCCAGGATTCCTTATCTGGTAAGTGTTCAGATCACCCCTTTTTCCCACAACAACATACACTACCTTTTCCCATCTGTCTGCTAACTTCTTTTTACCACGTTCACCCTTATTCGCCAGGAGTACTCTGTCACCCAACTCAAGAGAATGACCTTTACCCTTACGATCATAATACTCTGCTTGTTTTACTTTTTGCTTTTTAGCATGCTCTTGTGCAATTACCACTGCTTCCCTTAAGTCTTTCTCAAGAGACTGAACATACTTGTGAACATTAACAGTATCACTATGCAACATGACATTTTCAAACAAAACATCCACTGGTAATCTTGGTGTTCGGCCGAACATCAAGAGAAATGGTGGAAACCCAGTGGTCTCGTGTCTCGTACAATTGTACGCGAAAGTAAGAGTGTTCAACATCTGCGGCCACTTGACTTTAGATCTTGGAGGCAGCGAACGAATCATATCCCCTAGAGTACGATTGAATCTCTCTGTTTGTCCGTTTCCCATGGGATGATATGGGGTTGTGTGCGATTTTCCCACACCCGACAATCTCAACAGTTCGACCATGAGTGAGCTCTCAAAGTTCGCACCCCTGACGGAATGTACTCGACCCGGAAACCCATAAATACAGAAAAACTTGTTCCACAAGACACGTGCAACAGCTTCTGCAGTCTGGTTCGGACACACATAAGCACAAGCGAGCTTTGTGAAATGGTCAGTGACCACTAGCACATCAACCGTCTTGTTGTTAGAATCTTCCGCTGACCAAAAGTCAATACACACCATTTCAAGAGGGGCACTCGTGTGAATCGACACGAGTGGAGCCCTTGCCTCTGGCTCAGGCCTTTTACTCAAAATACACCTCTTACACTCATTAACGTACATCTTTATGTCCTCTTCCATAGACTCCCAGAAGAACCGTTGCCTAGCCAACCATAGTGTGCGATGCTGACCCTGATGACCAGCGTTATCATGCACCCCCTTCAGAACAGTACCTCGAAGAGCTATCGGCACCACAAACTGGTAAGTCTTTTTCTTAGAAACTGGATTCTTAGAAACTCTGTACAAAACACCCAACCTTAAGGTAAGTTTACCCCATTGGCGCAGTATCTTCACAGTTCTTTTAGACTCAAACACTTTTTCTCTGCGAGACGGACGTCTTTCTCTCTCCACAAAGAACTTTACTCTGTCAATCGCAGGATCCTGACTCTGTTTCACCAGCAATTCATCATGGGTAAGACTAGGGAGCTCACTCTGCCCTACATCCCCCAAACTCTCTAAATGCTGCACAAACGACATACTTCTAATGGCTGCACCATGCTCCCAGTCACAGTGAGAATGAAGAACAGCTGACAAATCTTGGTGAGAGACTTTTCCAGTTAGGTGAGTGGACCTTACATTCACATTTCCACCTACATCTGTAGACTCCAACAGGCCCTCTACCTCTTCGCCATTCGGACGCTCACACGAAAAATGGAACATGTCTTGCACCCGCTCAACAGCGACAGACTCAGCCTCATGCAACAAAATATCATAAGGTGTCCTTGTCAATCTGTGCAAAATTCTCGAAGTCACAAACGGTACCCTACTTAATGCATCTGCCACGACATTTTTCGGTCCAGGGATATACTGAATGTCAAAATCATAAGGCGCAAGCTTTGCTACCCACCGTTGTTCACACGCATCCAACTTGGGCTTTGTGAGGATGTACTTAAGTGGGTTATTATCAGTCCACACAGTAAACCTGTGTCCCCGCAGCCAATGACTAAATTTATCACAAATAGCCCACTTCATTGACAAAAACTCAAGTCTATGTGCTGGATACTTTGACTGCGCATGATTCAAAGATTTTGACGCGAAAGCAATAGGCCTTGCCACAGCACATCCCTCCTGAACCTGCGACAAAACAGCCCCTAACCCACTAGTGGAGGCATCTACAGACAACAGAAACGGCTTAGAAAAATCTGGGTGCGCAAGCAAAACCTGACTCACCAAAGCAGACTTCAAACTCTCCAGAGCTGCTCTGCACTCATCAGTCCAATCTGCCGGAGAAAGTGTACGACTTCTTTTCAATCCTTTCACACCTCTTCCCTTTCTGGGTCTTTTTTGTCCTGTCAAAAGCTGAAACAAGGGTTTAGCCACCATGGAACAATTTTCTATGAAATGCTGGTAGTACACCACCATACCTAAGAAGGACCTGATTTTACTTGCTGATGGTGTAACACAATCACTCTCCATCAAATCTTTTTCAGATATACTCACAATGGCCTCAATTTTTGCTGGATCACTGGCCACTCCCTTTTCAGACACAATATGACCCAAGAATTTTACAGACTTCCTCAAAAACCTACACTTTGAAGGAGACAATTTCAAATTGTGGTCTTTTAGACGCCGAAACACCATCTCAAGCCTTTCCAAACTCTCTTCCTCAGACTTCCCGAAAACCAATAAATCATCTAAATAACAAAGAAGGCTCAAAAAGTTCTGGTCACCAAACACAGTCAGCATCATTCTCATAAAAGTGGCTGGGCTGTTGCACAATCCCTGGGGTAATCGATTATATTCATGGAGCCCCAATGGTGAACAGAACGCCGTGAACCTCTTGTCATCTTCATGCAACGGGACGTTATAATACCCAGAAGTCAGATCCATGGTACTAAAGTACGCGTTCCCACCCAACGCTGCAAGGACAAAATTTCTGAATTGGTCGGGTTGATCATTTTTACTGGCAGCCAACCATCACCCCACAAAGGTGAAACAACCCTCCCAACCAGCACATTCCGATGCACGCAACGTGAAGTACTTGGTTCGATGACTACTGTGCTCCCTACAGACAGCACCGACCCTGGGGGCAAACGACCCCAAACAAGGTGTTCACTCCTTGGCTGGAGTGTCACAGCTGACCTCAGTCTCAGAGTACCCACCCTGTCAGGAATCAAATCACCCCTCCATCTCTCAATACAAGAAAGCATGCGCAAAAATTGGCTATTTTCCGATTGTATAGCCGTGTCTGGTCTGTTTACCACCCTCCAAAACTGCTCTGTATGCTTCATCTGACTTATTGAATCTGGTGTAACAACATATCCCTGCTACATCTACAGGTTGTCAAAAGTAAAACAAGTAGCTTTTGTTTTACTGTGTAGCTTTGATTAAGGCTTGCTGAGTTCATGTTCTACTAAATCTAGAGGAAAAGAGTCGACCTGTTATATTCTTACTGATATGTTGAATAGTATTTTGAATTGCCTGTGAATCTGTGCACTGAAACTGCAATTAACTGCAGTATATTCTGCAACCACATGGTGGCAAACTGAATCATTTAAAGATGTAATGTTGTGATTCTTATATCTTGAACTCTGATCACTTCCAGCATTCAAATTCACAACAATGAGTCTTGGTTTGTTAAATAATGTATTTTTAATGAAATTCGCTTGTATGTTCACAGTTTTACAATCAAAAAGAGAGGTCTTCGGGGGTCACGTGATGCTAAGGAGTTGAAAGGACGTGAAAGACCGAGCTCCCAAATGATAGTCTCTATTTAATCTGAAAACAACGCTGAATAAGCTTATATTCGACGACTTCGAGCACGTATAATTCACCTTTAAATTCTGCAATGGATCGTCGTTCCAAGCTAAAGAAAGATCCTCAGAAAACCTACGAACTTGTCGAAGGTGAAACAACAAAAGATGGCGCCGGATCGAAGAACTCAAACGAAACTGAAAGTGAAGGGAATCGGGAAGGCGACATGCTTGCGGTTCTTCTTAAAGAAATTCAGGAAGGCAACAACATCCTCTCGCAAAAGATAGACTCTAAAACAGCGGATTTGCAAACGTCTATAGAAAACTTGCATTCGACGATGAGCAGCCTTCTTGGAAGAGTAATGGAGGCCGAACAACGCATTGGTGACACCGAGGACGAAGTACGTCGGATTGACGGCTTTATGAAAGTGATCAGGCAAGAGAATGAGACACTAAAAGGTAAAGTGGAATACCTTGAAAACTACAGCAGACGCAGCAACATACGTATAGTTGGTATGAAGGAAGGCAGCGAAGGAAGCGACCCCGTTAAATTCTTCAGCGAGTGGCAGCCCAACGTTTTAGGCCCGCAACACTTCTCTGGACAACTGGATATAGAGCGGGCTCATCGTATTTTGAACCCCGTGCCGAATCCTGATAAGCCTCCAAGACCCATTTTGGTCCGATTACTCCGCTATCAAGATCGGGAAAAAATCCTGCGACTCGCCAAACAGAAGGGAGAACTAACCATGGACGGAAAAAGAATTAGTATCTTTCCCGACATGAGTCCGGATCTTGCTAAGAGGCGCAAACAGATGATCCCAGCTCTGAAAGCATTTAAGGAACGTAAGGTCTCTTGCTACCTGGTCCATCCCGCTCGCATTAAGATCCTAATAGAAGACGGGAAATCCCGGTTCTTTGAGACACCCGGCGAGGCGTTCAAATATCTGGAGGGCCAGGATAAAACCTGAACGAACTATTCGGACTGTTGTGTTCCCAAGGACTACTGCTATTCCATTTTAAAATAACAGTACTTATTCCACTGAAGGTACGCGACTACTTGCCCTTTGCTTTATGTATATATTTTGTTAATCAGTAAGGAAACTGAAAATTACCTTAGTCAATCTATATGGAAACTAGCCTAACTTTTATAACTCAGTGTTGTAGTTAGAGTTAGGGAGCTCGGCTGGCAGCAGGTTTTGACTGTTCAGGATGATAAAGGAGCGAACGTGTTTTTCCGTAGAATTTGTTTACTTGTTTGCCGGCGTTGTTCTAAGCCGACAACTGAGCAGAGCAAAGTTTAAGTGTTCTTACATGTGTTTTTCCTTTCTTTTCCTTTTTTTTTTTTCTCCGGGAGATACAGGGTTCTCTATGTTTTTCTTTTTTCCAAATATCCGCAAAAAAGGATTGTTAACACTTTAGCAGCCACATGAATAGCCCATTAAAGTTTGTAACGTTTAACGTAAATGGCTTGCATAGCCCAATAAAAAGGAAGAGGGTATATACATATCTTAAAAAACAGAACGCAGATATAGTGTTTTTACAAGAAACACACTTAACAGCTCATGAACATCAGAAACTCAAGAGAGAGTGGGTTGGACAGGTTTTTGCATCCTCATTTAATTCAAAATCAAGGGGAACTGCAATATTAATTAATAAAAATGTTCCGTTTAGATTGTTAAAGACAGTCAGTGACCCATTGGGAAGATATATATTAGTACAAGGTTTTATATATTCAGAAACGTGGACTTTTTTAAATATATACGCGCCAAATTATGATGACCATTTGTTTATGCAAACTATTTTTCTTACCAGACACCAGGTTGGATTTTGGTAGGTGGGGATTTTAATTTCTGTATGGATTCGGTCCTGGATAGATCTTCACTTAGACCACAACCCCCAACTAAAGCATCTAAACTTTCTAAGACTTATATGAAAGATTTAAAATTAGTCGATATATGGAGGCAGGTCCATCCTAGTGATAGGGACTACTCTTTTTACTCCCACCCCCATAATACACATACAAGAATAGATTATTTTTTGTTACCTATCCAACTTGCACATCGGGTACTAACAATTGACTACCTTCCCCGCTTACTAAGTGATCACTCCCCATTGGTTATGTCCATATCCATGCCTGACAAAATAAGAGGTACTTATAGGTGGAGATTCAAATCCACACTCCTTAACCAAGATGATTTTGTTACTTTTATCAGAGAACAAATTAATATTTTTACCCTTACAAATAAACCCTCTTGTACAAATAAATTTATTCTGTGGGAAACATTGAAGGCCTACATTAGAGGACAATGTATTGCATATACCAAAGGGTTAGCAAAGCAAAAGAATAGTAAACTGGAAAATCTCGAAGCTGAAATAACTGATCTTGAAAAAATGTATAGAAAAAAACCTTCTAAATGTTTATATAGAAATTTACTTAATAAGAAAAGGGAATATAATACCCTGAATACATATCAAGCAGAGAGGACCATAACAAGGTCACGGCAACATTACTATGAACTTGGGGAGAAATCTCATAAGGTGCTGGCATGGCAACTTAAAGCAGATGAAAACAAACAAATAATAAATTCGATAGACACTGGCAATAATATTACTTATAACCCTATAGAGATAAATGCATTTAGAGAGTTTTATATAGAACTGTACTCTTCTCAAGTGAGGGACGATATGTCCGAAATGGAAAAATGTATCTCTACTGTTGACCTGCCATCCTTAACTGAAGAAAATAGTCATAGTTTGGATAGACCATTCTCCACTACAGAACTAAATGAAGCAATACAGTCATTACCATCTAATAAATCTCCAGGAGAGGATGGCTTCCCCCCTGAGTTTTATAAAACATTCAAAGATATGCTCACACCATATTTAATGGATGTTTTAGACCAAGCTAGGAATGACGGGTGCTTCCCGGAGTCATTTTCTAATGCTATCATTTCAGTTATTTACAAAAAGGGGAAAGACCCATTACAGTGTGGTTCTTATAGACCAATATCTCTTCTTAATACGGATTACAAAATAGTAACTAAAATGATAACCAGGAGACTAGAAAATTATTTACCTTTGCTTGTGAAACCAGATCAAACAGGTTTTATACGTAATAGATTATCCTCAGATAACTTAAGACGATTCTTTAATATAATACACTTTGCTAATACCAATCGGATACCTGGAGTTGCCATCTCTCTTGATGCCGAAAAGGCATTTGACCGCGTTGAATGGTCGTACTTATTTCGTGTGCTTGGAAAATTTGGATTTGGTGAAAAATTTATTGATTTGATTCAATCTCTCTATAAATCTCCCAGAGCTAAAATTATTACAAATGGAGTAATCTCTGCCCCATTTCCTCTGTCCAGAGGATGCAGGCAGGGCTGCCCACTTAGCCCAGCCCTCTTTGTATTAGCAATTGAACCACTGGCGGAAGCCATTAGAACTAGTTCTAATATTAAAGGATTTGATATTGGCTCTGAAATACATAAAATATCACTCTTTGCTGATGATATTCTCTTATTTTTAACCAACCCGACAGATTCTCTTACACATCTGCAAAAACTTTTACATTCATACAGTCAGTTCTCTGGTTATAAGGTCAACTTTGATAAAAGTGAAATATTGCCTTTATCTACATTTGAATATGAAACCGTCAGTGACAAACTTCCCTTTAAATTTTCACCTGCTGGCATTAAATATCTTGGCATTTATGTAGATGGGGACTTGAAAAATCTTTATAAGCTTAACTTACTTAAAACCTTGGAGAAAGTGAGGGGTGATCTGGATCATTGGATGGACCTGCCTCTTACATTACTGGGGAGGATTAATGTCATTAAGATGAATATCTTGCCTAAATTCTTATATATATTTCAATCTCTCCCAATCCATATTCCACAAACTTTTTTTTCTTCCCTTAATAGTTTGATCAGACGTTTTATATGGCGTGGTAAAACACCCAGATTAAGTCTTGATAAATTGACTTTAGAGTATAATCAAGGGGGATTAAAATTATTACAGATATAGTAATACATTATTTTTTTTTCTCTTAAATCATTGAACTGCTTGATTGCTGTAATCTATATTTTTCATCATCACAGAGTTCTGTACTTTTTGTGACACAGGCTACATGGAGACACTGCTGCATGTGAGCACAAGATGGCTTAGTTTGGAGATGGTGGTCAGTCGGATTCTACGTCTCTATAATGCACTCAGGAGTTATTTTGGAAGCATCCGTAAGTATAAGCCTAGTTTAGAGGATTTTGAAACCTATTTGATGAATGATATTTCCATTTAATGTTACAATGTATCATTTTCTTTGCAAAAATGTTTTTGGTTTGTCACAAGTTGACACAGTTGCAAGGAATATGAGAATGTTTCAAATTATTATTCATTTGTTTGGATGTGCCTGTTCTTTAACTCCACAGATGAGAAGCAAGCCAGGTGTGTCAGGCTATGTGAAGTGTTTCAGGACCCAATGTCGGAGATCCATCTCCTATTCTACCAGTCGACACTGATAATATTTACACATTTCAAGCTGCTCTTCCAGCGGCCATCTCCTTCATGAACAAGTGCATAACACTTATTGTTGCATTTAGTTTGTTATTTGTAGTTGCACTCTCAAATATATTCAAAGTTATTTGTCTACTATACTATTCACTTAACTATTTTAGAGTTATTTTAGCCCTGTGCCTTAAGTAATTGTGCAAATAGGGATAATTTTCAAGGGGGTATATTTTTTAGGGTAATGTGTGAGAGTCCGTATTTTTGATAACCTAAGACTTTTACTTTTACTTTTATTTGTGTATTCAAGATCAGGTTTTTCATCAAGAAACTCCTGTCCAAGTTCTTGAAACCAGGAGCTTTTAGAGGGGTCAATGTGGACACAGTGGACCTCAGGGATGAGGAGAGCCAATTGCCAGGTGAATATTAAGAGTAACAAAAACAAAGGTTTTATATAATGCTTGCATTGTATGCAGGTCTTCTATTACTCTAAGCACTAAATTATCCATACATACCTTTTAGATTCTCAGCTTGCTGTTGGCTTCACAACAAGGACGACATTAAACCGCCTTGTGGAAGCAGGTGTTGCTGCTAAAAAAGGACTCTGCTAAAAAGTTCCATGTTGCAGCCAGGAGCTTTTTTGTCAAAGCAGTCGAGTATGCCGCAGCTATGCTCCCACTACATGACCCTATGCTGGAGCATTCAAGATTTGTTGACTTCAGACAAATAAATGGATACCAGCTTGGATGATGCGCTCTACTTTGTTCATAGGTATGTATGCAACCATCTGGGCTGTAGAGTGATATTGGTTCATTCTGTTTCTGCTGCAAAGACACTTTTCTAACCAATATATGTCTGTTTAGATTCAACCATCTCCTGCCCTATTACCAGCCAGGGAACAGGACCAGCTAAATGATGAGTTCTTGGAGATTCAAATGATGGAGGAGGAGGATATCCCAGCATCCATCTGGGGAGAAGCGGTCATCAGGACAAACGAGGATGGCGAGTACCACAGGATGGACCGCCTATGGGGATACCTTGGAAGTCTGAAGAATCGGGCAAGTGGCATTTTAAAATTCCCCAAATTATCAAAGGTTGCCCAGATTCTGTTGAGCCTGCCACACTCAAATGCGGATGCTGAGCGAACCTTTTCAGTAATTGGCCTAAACAAGACTGACACCAGGAACAGACTGTCACTTGATGGCACCCTGTCATCAAACAAAGGACTGGTCACACAAAGATGGCGGTGCGTGCACACGCAGCGGCTCAGCTCTCCACGTATTGGCATGTTTTGAGTTGTTTATTGATAGTTTATTATTTACTAAGTACCACATATGCACAGGCATATATTAACCCTCTGGGGTCTGAGGTGTTTTCTGGCCCTGGAGGTGTTCTGACATGCTCTGACATTTGTGCTTATTTCTGTTACTTGTGACATTTTCATGGCTAAAGTATGATTACACTGTATTCAGCACAAACTCTGCTACAATAATATGTCAGCAGCATGTATGTAAAAGTTTGTAGTTTTGAGATAATGACATTTATGTGTGGTTTGTGAAAATACAAAAAAAAATTGTCACTGAAATAAGGTCATGAAACCCATACTGATTATTTCTTCACAAGACTAGTGGAGAGAGTGTCTAGCTTTACATTTTTGGGCACACACATCTCTGAGGACCTTTCATGGACTACAAACACCACAGCGTTAGTCAAGAAGGCACAAAAGCGGCTGTATTTCTTAAGAATGCTTAGGAGAATAAACCTGTCACAACGGCTGTTGGTGTCATTCTACCGGTTTTCCGTTGAAAGTGTCCTCACATATGGAATGCTGGTGTGGTATGGAGGAAGCTTGGCAGCTGATAAAAAAGCCTTGCAGAGAGTACTAAAGACCGCACAGAACATTACAAAACAAACGCTACCTGCCCTGGATGACATTTTTACCTCTCGTTGTCTGCAGAAAACATCAGATACGAACCCCCTGCAGAGGTTGTGAAGCAGGCCAAAACTGCCACTAGGGCATACAACAGGCCTAATTTGTGAAACTTGTGTGTTGTGGTTTTCTGGGAAGGTGGAGTAACTATTATGTGTCCCTTTTATTATGAGATTTCTTATTGTTTTGATGTTGTTGTTTTACATGTTTGTTATTTAATCACCTCTATCTTTATTTTTTTTATAGTGCAATCAATAAATTAATTGTACATTTTGAAAAAGCATTTCCATTCTATTAGTTGCTGTTTTTTTTGCATAAATCAGGCTTGGGACTCGGCTGCCCGACTGTTTAAAAGTTGATTTTCATAAATTATCCCTATATGCAGACGATCTTCTACTCTTTATTTCTGATCCAGAGACTTCTGTTCCCGTTATTCTGAACATTTTAAACCATATCGGTAAAATTTCAGGGTATAAGATTAATTTTCATAAGAGTGAGTTGTTCCCTGTAAATTCTTTGGCGAATAACCTTGCACACTCACTTCTACCATTTAAATGGGCGGCTGATGAATTTAAGTATCTGGGTATTACTGTGACCAAATCTTTAACTGGAATGTATGTTTCTAATTTTGTCCCCTTACTTAAAAAGGTTGAGTCTGACATGGAACGTTGGGCTAACCTCCCTCTTTCTCTTGCTGGGCGTATAAGCCTAATCAAGATGACTGTTCTTCCCAAGTTTTTGTATTTATTTCAGCATATTCCAATTTTTCTTAAGAAAAAGTTTTTTATGGATTTGGACAAACGAATAATTTCCTTTTTATGGGGAAATAGACCAGCTCGAATTAAGAAATCAGTTTTAGAGCTCCCTAAAAACAAGGGAGGTCTTGCACTCCCAAACTTTTTGCACTATTATTGGGCCTGCAATATCCAGAAAATTGTATACTGGAGGAACAATCTGAATTCTGAACCCCCTTGCTGGGCCTACCTGGAACAATCCTCAGCGCGCCTCTCTCTGCACTCAGTTATATGCTCTCAACTACCATTGCCTACCAACATTAGTTCAAATTTAGTAGTATCTCACTCAGTTAAGATATGGACTCAATTTAGAAAACAGACTGGGTTGCATAGGTCTTCTACACTCTCTCCGATAATTAAAAACCACAGTTTTGCACCCTCTAATATGGATGAGGCGTTTCGAATATGGTTTGATAAAGGCATAAGGACCATTGATGATCTCTATGAGTGTGGAGTTTTCTCGTCCTTTAATAACCTTTCCAAAAGATTTGACTTACCTAATTCCCACTTATTTCGTTTCTTTCAAGTCAGGCATTTTGTGCAAAAACTATTCCCTCACTTTCCGAATCGCCCCCCTGAATCGCCATTGGATGACTTCTTAAAGCTTGAACCACATTCAAAACACTGTATTTCTGTAATTTATAATTTGATTCACAATAATAATCCAGCCTCTACAAGTAGGGCCAGAGCGGCATGGGAGGGAGACTTGGGATTTGAAATCTCTGATGAACATTGGGAGCGCATTCTTGCTCTCATACACACATCATCTATAAGTGCAAGACATGGCCTGATACAGTGTAAGATTCTACATAGGGTTTACTATACAAATGCTAAACTTGCTAAAATATACCCATCTGTCAGCGATGCATGTAATAGGTGCAAGCAATCACCAGCAGATCTCATTCATATGTTATGGGGATGCCCTAAATTATATGACTATTGGACTAAAATATTCAAAATTCTGAGAGAAGCCTTCGCCATAGATCTTAACATAAATCCTCTTCTGGCCATCTTTGGGATGACCGTTGAAGTTAACCTTTCTGTAACGGTTCAAAAGGCTCTAGCCTTTACTACTCTGCTAGCAAGACGTCTCATACTTCTGAAGTGGAAACATGCCTCACCCCCTTCTTTTGATTCATGGCTGAAAGAAGTGTTCACTTGCATTAAATTGGAAAAAATCAGACTGTCACAGACGGGATCTTTAAGGACCTTTGATAAACTGTGGCGCCCCTTTTTAGACTATTTACTAGCTAATTCTCAAGACACTTAAGCTGAGCATCCTCTGATGATTTATTTATTTTATTTTGAAAATGCTTTAAGATATCAATATTGTATTTTTATTTATTTATTTTTTTTTATTTTTTTTATTTATTATTATTATTATTATTATATATGTATATGTTTTATTTTATTTATTTATTTATTTTTTTTTATTGGAGGCTGTAGGTTGTTTACTTGAGGGAGGGTTTTAATGGGGTATTAACAGGGAGGGTTTTAATGGGGTATTAACAGTGTGGAACGATTACTTTATAAAATCATTGTTATTATACGTTGACTTGATGTTCCCAGCAGAAAAACCAATAAAGAAATTTAAATTAAAAGTTGATTTTCAATAAATGCATTGTTGATTTGAATTCTTCGCTTCTGGGTCTTCTCTGTTGCAGAACCTGGCAGTCCTTATACTGTAAGCCACCTTGCCATACCCAAGTGCTAAAAAATTCATTATAAATAAACTGCATCAAGATATAAATTATTAAATTAGTTGTAAATTAAATAACTTTAAATACTAATACAAAAAGAAAAGAATAATACATTGACTTGGGTATATAGGCCTATTATTTGCTCTAACATTCATGCAAAAACTGATGACCTGAGCACAACAGAGATAAATGCACATACTCTGAGGTTTATACTGTAGCCTTGTGTAATTAAAATGTATTAAAACATAGGCTAACTTTTCCTGTGCGCACCGGCGCGAACTGCTGCGCGCTCGCGTGTATGTAGCAACAGCGAGGCCAAGATTTAACATTATCCGTTTGTTTCTCGTCAAACCCAGAATACATTCAGAGCAAATATAGCACGATTTGCATGGGATTATTGTCATGAGCTGGGTTTGTTCTCTCTCTCGCTCTGGCCCTGTCTGTCTATTTTCCCACCTGTTCATGGTTGCAATTAGCGTTCGTGCTGCTTCTCTGTGACACCTGTTCTCACTTTAGTCTCATTACTTTCTCTCTACTTCTAGCATTTGTTCCTTTTGTTGGATTATTTCGTGTGTACGTGAGTCATGCCTGTGTGATATGTTATCTCCATGAAGATTTACCTTTTATTATCTTGTTTTGGAGTTGTGCTTGTCTTGTGTGCTTTCTCTACCCTGTCACCTTGATGCTGTTGGCCTTCTACAGTCTTCTCTCTGTGGTTTTGTGGCCACTTACAAGGACTGTGTTACTGCCACATGAATTACCAGCTCTGCAAACTATTACCAAGACAGGAGTCTTCCGTTTTTTGCTGACCTTCTGTAAAGTACACTAACTTTGAGTTTATTCCAGTTCTGTGTCGTTGCATGACAGACTGCCTATGATTATTCTTCATTAAAGACTATTGCAAGGACTATCCTTTGCACTTGGATCCTGTTTCTTCTGAAAATTATTTTATGACATTTGAATCCTTTTTTTCTTTTTTTACATGAAAGTGCAGCAGGGAATATAATTTTATTTTTTATTTTTTTTCATGTAATCTTGTGTTCCGAAAAAATAAGGTAATAAGGCTTTAAAACAACATAAAGGTGAGTAAATAATTACTGATTTTACATTTTTGTGTGAACTGTCCCAAAGACAGTCACAGAAAAATAGTGAAGGAGTAAATGAACTTTAAACCGAATAAAATACAAATTCACCAATTTATGAGATCTCTATTTCACCTTTTTCTTTTTTGTAGAATCGTAAGGGACTGTTCGTTTTTTTTTATTTAAGGGGCTACCGGAGAAGTTTTGAGATCTGTAGTCAAAAAAGACTTGACCCTCCCTTCGCCAGCAATAATTTTTTTCTATGACCCTCCAAAATGATTGTGAAAAAAGGCATGACCCTCCCCGATAATTTGATTACTTCTGTACTAGTTTGCGCTTTGCAAAGATGTTCAGATAGGCATTGTTTTTTTACAACCATTACAAATGACTAAACTCCTGCTTTCTCATCTTACTAGGGCTGTAATAATAGACCAAACTTGCGATTCGGTTCGTATCACGATTTTTGATTTTAGATTTGAAAAAAATCATGTTTTCGGTGCTGATGCGGTGGTGACACGTTCATGTAACGTAAGGGTGGCGCTGCCAATAAAGCATCTAAAAGCTGTCACAAAGAACTGGCAAAAGTAATGATTATTTATGTCAAATATAGCAAGGAGACATTTTAATTGTTTATTAATAAACAAGTGTTTTCTCTGTCAGTGTCGGCTGCAAAGATGAAGTTGACGATGCTGACTTGCTATCTTCACAGTAGTGAACGTGCCAGAGAGAAATGCACATTTCATACGGATTACATAAGCAGAGAACAGTCTGTTTTCTTTCGTTTTGAATTGTTCTGTTTAAAAGTACACATTTCAAGCTTTCTATATATATTTCTCAGGTCTGTGAGGCAAGTACCTTATACGCTGAGTTTTGGTTCATTTATGAGACGTGAGTTCAGTTCACGCGCCAGCGCCTTTGTGTCATGATTATCTATTTTCTACTATATTTAAATTAAGATACAATTAATAAAAAACAAAATTCACTTTAAAGAAAGGCTTTGTGCTTTCTGTTTGGGGTCTGTTTAAAAAAGCGGTCATGTCCGTAACGGAGAACTGTCACGTCCGTAACATTGTTTTTTTTCCTCATAAATGCGAACACGAAAAATAAAATAATATTTTATGTCCTGCGGAGGCCGACCCTTCTTCATTCGGTGGGTAGTATTACTTTTGTTTTGCGCAGTGTAATTCATAGAATTACAAAAAAATATTTTGCCACCTAAAAGTTAAAAGATTTTTTGTGTCACGTCACATGTGTATTTCCCACATATTAAATATAAAACACATGTGTAGACTGATATTTTTTTAATGTCTTGACTCCTTTATTAAGGGAGTATGGATATATAAACAGACGTTTCAATATATTGGTATTAAATGCATTTTCTGAGAATTTATATTTCAAGTTTTGACTGCAAATGTCACGTCTATAACGCTGGAATTGCCCAATTTGAAATAATTTATCCTCAACTAGTTTTTTGGTGTAGGTCTACGTATTTTTTTTATGTTAACTTCAAATAATACTAATAGTAATTTAAAGATGTGGTAGCCCTACATCTTACACATCACACTCCACTGTTATGGTGGCAATTTCAGTAGACTTACTCACTAACATTGTTGTGGAAACAATAAGAATGGAAACTAAAATATGGTAGTATCGTGCTACAGCGCTCATTCTATCAGCTGTTCTGGCGCCTCAGTCCCAATACTGTAAAACTCGACGTACATTCACATCAAATGTTAATGCAGCGGTAGAGTTACACTCACAGGGCACTGCACTTATTCGCAATCACAAAAGTTCATTATTTGCTCGTGCTTTAAAGCTTTGCCAGGTAAACATTTCATTGGCGTTCTGTTCTGACATGATGCACTTTTTCTGAGCGCATACGCCCGAAGCGCGCGCGCACTGTCAATCAGCGCCAAACTGGATTTTTGTTGGGTCAGACCCATCTGATAGCGATGGGGGTCGAGACTGAGAGAGCTACATGGAAAAAATATGTACCAAACAAGCCACTTTGAAATTTTGCTGTTTTCATGAATACAAAAGTTGGGTGACCCTCCCCCTAGACTAAAAAAAGTTGGATGACCCTCCCCTCAACAAAGAATAAAAAGACATGACCCTCCCCTATTTTCCTCCGGTGGTCCATTCCATAAATACCGAACGGTCCCTAAGGGAATTTTTATTCATTCATATAGCTGAATATAGCTATTCATATATTCATATTTTTTTAAATATATTTTTTAAGTTTTAAATCGGTTTGTGCTGTTGGTTAATGTTGTAACTGCAGTTTTGTCTTGTTCTTATCTGTCGTTTTTGACTTACTTGAATTGATATTGTCACGTAATATTGTTAGATTAAATAACATCATTTGAACTTGACATACCTTGACTTTTAGTGAGTTGGTGCTAGGGGTGTAACAATACATCGATATGGATCGATGCATCGATATAACGTCTAACGATACGATGCATCGATGCCACACGTAAAATATCGATATATGGTAGCTTTATTATGACACTCTCCACATTCTCACATAACATCCTTCCACCAAAGCGGGCATTTCCGTTTACTCACCATACTGTCTGTCGGTGGCATCACTTGACCACTGTCAAGGCATCGCGAGTTCATGTTTTACAGCAGAAACAGACAAGCAGTAGCACCCGTTTTAGCGACTCAGCGCGCAGTATTCAGGTCAGATGTCACTTCGAAAAGACGCGCTAGCTAAGAGGAGTTTCGTCAAAGCTGACTAAAAGTGATCGAGGATGTATCATTTCAACGAACTTGATGAACCCGTGATATCTTCTTCAGGGCGTAAAAGGAAAATAAAAGCTGAAACCTCACGGAACCTTGCTAAAGCAGCACGTTTAGTGGTGAGGGAAAAGCTCACTGTATTGCGTGTACGTTAATCACAACAATAACGTTTGTCAGGCGTCTATGTCAGTTGAGGAGATTAACGTTACAAAGATTAACCAACCCAGTCTCTTACTACTGCGTATCTATACCACGAGTTTTCATTTTCATTTGGCGTAGTATTTACACGCCAAAGTCACATTTTGCGTTCATATGATACGCAAAACCCTCCCGTTAAACTTCTATTGATGGAAAATGCGTATGCATTGCACGCAGTCACATTTTGCGTTCATATGATACGCAAAACCCTCCCGTTAAACTTGTATTGATGAAAAATGCGTATGGATTGCACGCAGAAATGTATTATAGTCAACGTCATCGTCCCGCCCCTTAATCGTACGAAGATTCACGATTCCATCTCGTGCAGATGCCGAAGGTGCATGCAGAAATACGCGTTATTATTTTTATTATTATTATTATTATTTATTTTATTTTATTTTTTTGTACAGAAACATAACTCATAATCTCTAATGGGGACGAATGTTGTTACTACATCTAATATTACACGCTTGCTCACTAATAGTCGGGGGACTGTTTTTACAGTTTAATTCTAAACAATCCATTTCCGGGAAACACAATGCTTCAATATAATTTTCAATAATTCAGTGTGAATATTTTATGCTAGTTATTGTAGTTCTATATCTGTCGTCTTTATTTATTCTGCTCTCTGCTTTTGTCTTTTTGACTCATACACGCATTTTTGTTTCTTTGTTTGTGATTGTATTTGGAATGGTAAAAGTATTAACTAATAATAATAATAATAAATTAACAAATTAATAAAAAAAGGTACTGAATTTTAGTCATTCGCTGCTCCAGGAAACACCCACTACCGCTTGAAAACCAATTAAATGTTTAAACATTTTCAGCGCCCTCATCACTTCCCGCCCCTCAATACAGTGGTCAAGTTCGCCTCTTCCATTGAATCATCAGAATACACAAGTAAGTATTTAGCAAAAGAATAAAACATTTCAGTTCTTGTTAACCCAAATTATTGTAAATGCAATAGCGTCCGATATCTAATGTGTGTCAATGCTGTCAGCATCAAATTCTTTAAAGTGAGCATGCACATGTAGCCCTACAGTTGTCAGGCGATTAAGGTCTGTTTAAAATAATTAATTATTAAACATTTTAGGTTAAAATGTAGTGTAAGAGTTTGCTGTGCGCAACAATTGTTTTTTATTGATGCACCATATGTTTGTGGTTACCTTATGGTGAGATAACTGCACATTGCTTTAAGTCAATACCAGGCATTACGTGTAGATCACAGATGTGTGGATTATTCAAATCTCTGTAAACCTGATTTAGCCCAAATTGTTTTTTATTTTGTAAGACCCCCCATTTGTTTACATTTGTTCAAGCAGAATGTCCAGAGGCTCTTTGGAAGCATCACTTCTTCTTGGAGATGTGTTTCTTGATCAGATACAGGTAACTTTAGAAATTGTATCTTGAATAATTATTTATTTTTACTTTTTCTCTGTCAAATAATTTAAAGAAAAGTACAGATGAATAGTTATATAGCTAAATATATCATTCATGACAGGCAAGTATAAACTACTTTAAAAACCTGTTAAATATACTAATTGCATTTTAGAAAGAGGAAAAAAATAAAGTCAAGAGGTCTAAGCCACTTCCCACGACTGTAAAGTGGAGGCGAAGGGACAGAAATGGCAATGTTGTAAGGCCTCTTCGAAAAACTGCAATAAAACCAAAACTCAAAGGAAAGCCTCCTAAACACGGTGAGACAGTTGCTAATTTAAAGTTATCTTTTAAATTTACTGTTATTTTTTAGTTATGATTAAATATTTTCTCCCTATTTGATAACTGTTTAGATGTATGCAGTCTATTTTAATTTTTTAAACCCCAAAGCATTATGTATTCACTTCGCTCTTTTTTTTTTTTTTTTTTTTTTTAAAGCTCCCACCAGTTTGCCCATCCAAGAGGAATTTGTTTATCGAGCAGAAACTGGTAACTGTTTACTATAGTTATATGAAATGGCTGCTGGTTTATAGAGTTTAAGTAATATTCTGGCAGCTGCAACATACTGTGCATGTACTGAATATATCACTGTTTCTTGTTTCTCCTTCAATCAAGTCTCACTCATTGAAGAATTGGGGCACATCCTCAATGACGAATGTGTTCATCCTGAAAAGGTGTCAACCTGGCAAAAGCGGCAGTCCCTAAGCCATGAAAGATGGCACATTGCAAGGGAGGCCATGGTTAAAAATATTCTGGCAGCTGAACATGTTCAGGAATGCATCTGCCAACACTGTTTAACTACTGAAGCTATTGTACGGTGCAGGGACTGTCTACCTAGGCAGTATCTATGCAGCATGTGTGATGGAGATGTCCATCAGCACCTACCTCTCCATAACAGGGACTCTATGGCCCATGGGTTCTTCAAGCCATTGTGTCCAAGCACTGCAGTGAAGAGACATTCCAAGACGTTTGAGTTCTCTGAACAGGGTATGCTTTTCATGTGTTATCATTTATATAGCACTTTCAACAATGTAGATTGTGTCCCATCATTCTTTTCATTCTGTACATCTTAAATGGCTGTACATTAGTGTAAAATTATATTTAATAAATATATTAAATTATAAATTTAATTTTACTTGTTTATGAATCCTTCACTAAGGAGTTTATTACTATTTTTGTTTGCTTTTGCTTTTTTAGTCCGATATCTTCCACTACTTCTGCCAGACAAAATCTGTGCCTGTTCAGAAGGTTCATGCAGAGTGATCAGTGGCAAGCCCATTATTGTAATTAATTTTAATGGTAAGATTTATTTTTTTCTCTTTATGAAAACAGCATATAAAGGTTAATATAAGAACTAAATGCTTGCATGTAATATCTGTGATTAGGAATTTTAACGCTGTTGTGATGCATCACTTTTTATTATAGGACGGTACAATCTCACCCTTCCATCATTGGAGTGCTCATGCTGCGGGACAAAATGGGCAGTGGGGCTCAGTGATCTCCTCAAGTCTGGCTACTGGCCAGCCTCTATACATTTTGAAACCGTGTATGAGGTTGGCCTTTTTAGGTCTTTTCTGGACTTAAAACTTTTTGCTCCAGGTCTTTCACGTCAAGCATTCCTTGGAATGCTTGACCGAAGAACAGATTACAATGGCAGGGTAAATATTGTTATTCAGTGTATACTGTTAAGATGCTGTTTGTTCCTTAAAGTCATTGGTTTGGTTTTTTCAACAGAGTGGTAAAATATGTGGAGACACATTCCAGAAAGCCTTTCTGGAGTGGACCTTTGCCCTGCATGAGGTTGAGAGGTTTTGTGGTGTTCAGCCATTTAAATGTCCCGCTTGCAGTCCGTCCATGCATGCCATCTCAGTGGACGGTAACAGGAAGCTATACAGGTTCCATAATGCACATGGGTATGTATTGTCTTCTATTTTTTGTACATTTATTGTACTTCTAAACTGTACATCATGTTCCTC